>NC_045439.1:140772745-141126594 GCF_002776525.5 Piliocolobus tephrosceles | reverse complement strand
TAAATGTATATTTGTATAAATGTATATTTGTATAAATGTATATTTGTATAAATGTATATTTATAAATGTATATAAATATACATTTATACATTTGTACAAATGTATAAATATGTATTTGGGAGGAGTTCCAAGACCATCCGGGGCAACACGGTGAAACCCTGTCTCCACAGAAAATACAAAAATTAGCCAGGCATGGTGGTGCACGCCTGTGGTCTCAGCTCCTTGGGAAGCTGAGGTTGACCCCTTGAGCCCAGGAGACAGAGGTTACAGTGAACCATGATTGCACCACTGTGCTCCAGCCTGGGTGACAGAGGAAGACCCTGAATCAAAAAAATAAAAATAAAAAATAATTAAAAATTTTTAAAATGCTATAAAGAAATAAAAGTAGTTAGCCAGGCATGTGGTATATGTCTGTAGTACCAGTGCCTCTGGAGGCTGAAGTGGGAAGATCTCCAAGTCCAGGAGTTCGGGGCTGCAGTAAGCTATGATCACACCACCGCACTCCAGCCTGGGCAAAAGAACGAGACCCTGTCTCTAAAAAAGAAACAAAAGCAGAGAAAGGGAAACAGAGGATGCTGTGGAGATGAAGGAAAATGTTATTTTATTTATTTATTTATTTCATTTTATTTATTTATTTTGAGATGGAGTTTTGCTCTGTCGCCTAGGCTGGAGGGCAGTGGCATGATCTTGGCTCACTGCAACCTCTGCCTCACAGGTTGAAGCCATTCTCCTCCCTCAGCCTCCCGAGTAGCTGGGATTACAGGCACCTGCTACCACACCAAGCTAATTTTTGTATTTTTAGTAGAGATGGGGTCTCACCATGTTAGGCTGGTCTCGAACTCCTGACCTCAAGTGATCTGCCTGCCTCAGCCTCCCAAAGTGCTGGGATTACAGGCATAAGCCACTGTGCCCGGCTGGAAAATGTTACTTTAGATGGAGACTTGGCAAAGTTATGTTTTAGCAGCTGACATTGAAGCAGAGAACTAAACGAGGTAGAGTGGCCATTGTGGGATGGGGTGATGTTCTAGGCAGAGACAATAGCAAATGCACTGGCCCTGAGGCAGCAGTGGGGTGGTAAGAACAGTGAGAAGGCTGGGACCCTGACAACAGGAGCATCAGAAGTTAAGGGCCCAAGGCCATCTGGTTCCAAATCTCATGAGACCTTGAAGCCTACAGTAAGAGCTTTGGATTTTACTTTAAGGAGCTGGGAAACCATAGGAAAGGCTTTGAATGCCATGATATTACTCTCCCGGCTCCCCTTTTTTGGGAAAACATCTCAAACATAGATAAAGTAGATGCTGGGCATGGCGACTCACACCTGTTGTCCCAGCACTTTGGGAGGCCAAGTGGGAGGATTATTGAAACCCAGAAGTTCAAGACCAGCCTGGGCAACATAAGGAGACCTCATATCCACAAAAAAATTTAAGAATTAACCAGCCATGGTGGTGTGTGCCTGTAGTCCCAGCTACTCAGGAGGCTGAGGTGGAAGGATCTCCTAAGCCTGGGAGGTTGAAGCTGCAGTGAGCTATGATCTCACCACTGCATTCCAGCCTGGGCAAGAGAATGAGATCCTGTCTTAAAAAAAAAAAAAAAAAAAAAAGGTCCAGGTGCAGTGGCTCACGCCTGTAATCCCAGCACTTTGGGAGGCTGAGGCAGGTGGATCACCTGAGGTCAGGAGTTCGAGACCAGCCTGGCCAACATGGTGAAATCCTGTCTCTACTAAAAATACAAAAATGAGCCAGGTGTGGTGGCAGATGCCTGTAATCCCAGCTACTTGGGAGGCTGAAGCAGGAGAATCACTTGAACCCGGGGGCGGAGGTTGCAGTGAGCTGAGATCACGCCATTGCACTCCAGCCTGCGCAACAAGAGTGACACTTCATCTCAAAAAAAAGAAAAAAAAATTGTTATGTTTGCTTCATCTTTATTTTTGCTGAGCTTTTGAAAGCAAATTTTCAGACATCATATTTTATCATAATTCAATATGAATCTCTAGAAAATACATTTCCTACATAACCATAATGCTATTATTACACCTAACAAAATTAATAATTTTTAAATTTCCTTACTCAAATTTCCCCAATGGTACCCAAATGTCTTTTTATAATTGGTTTGCTTATACTGAGACTACACATTACAATTTTTAGTATGCCTCCTAAATGTTTTTTTTTTTTTCTTTAGACAGTCTTACTCTGTTGCCCAGACTGGAGTGCAGTGGTACGATCTCAGCTTACTGCAAACTCCACCTCCCGGATTCAAGTGATACTCCTGCCTCAGCCTCCTGAGTGGCTGGACTATAGGCGCCCGCCACCATGCCCAGCTAATTTTTGTGTTTTTAGTAGAGATGGGGTTTCACTATGCTAGCCAGGCTGGTCCCGAACTCCTGACCTTGTGATCCGCCCACCTCGGCCCCCCAAAGTGCTGGGATTGCAGGCATGAGTCACCACACCTGGCCTGCCTTCTAAATATTTTTAATGTAGGAGAGTCCCTTCCTATCCCTTTACCTTGTGTTTTCATACTGTTGACTATTAAAGAGGTTAGTGCAGTTGTCCTATGGAATGTCCACAAATGTTCTGGATTTGTGACTCACATTTTTAAAAGACCCCTTTGCTTCTCTGTGGAAAACATACTGTAAAAGAACAAAGATTGAACAAGGATGGAAACAAAGACCAATTAGGGGCCATTGCAATAAGAACAAACTAGGTTCACAAGGACAAAGATGACAAGAATGGAAACAATGGGGGAAAGAGTTGTCAACATGTGCTAGGAGGATGAAAAGCCGATAGACAATCCAAGCTGTCTTATCAGACTAGAAGCAGCTGACTCTTACGAGAATGTGCATGGGTGATACCATGTGAAGCAAGTCAACTTACCCTGCAGAAACTCAAAAAGGCTCAGTAACTAGAGGCACAAGGTAATGCAGAAAATGAATATGAGGCTAAACACAAGAGGTCGTTTTTGTTGCCATCTTGGTTTCAGTGGGCTGACTTCTTTATACGACCTGTTTTATCAGCAAAGTCTTCATGACCTATATCTTGTGCTGACCTCCTATCTCATCCTGTGACTTAGGATGCCTAACCTCCTGGGAATGCAGCCCAATAGGTCTCAGCCTTCTTTCACCCAAGTCCTATTCAAGATGGATTTGCTGTGTTTCAAATGCCTCTGACAACATCATGCTGAAATTTCAGAACATTAGAAACAGAAGATTATAAAAACTGCTAGAGAAGAAAAATACATTGCATATAAAGGATTAAAAATTAGGCCGGGCGCGGTGGCTCAAGCTTGTAATCCTAGCACTTTGGGAGGCCGAGACGGGCGGATCACAAGGTCAGGAGATCGAGACCACCCTGGCTAATACGGTGAAACCCCGTCTCTACTAAAGAATACAAAAAACTAGCCGGGCGACGAGGCGGGCGCCTGTAGTCCCAGCTACTTGGGAGGCGGAGGCAGGAGAATGGCGTAAACCTGGGAGGCGGAGCTTGCAGTGAGCTGAGATCTGGCCACCGCACTCCAGCCTGGGCGACAGAGCCAGACTCCGTCTCAAAAAAAAAAAAAAAAAAAAAAAAAAAAAAAAAAAAAAATTAAAAAGGTGTCAGACTTTTAACAACTTATATGCTTCAAAATATTGAGGAAAAAATTATTTCTTGTCTAGAATACTACCCCTTCCAAAACTATCATTCAAGAGTGATAGTGGGCTAGGTGTGGTGGCTCACACCTGTAATCCCAGCACTTTGGGAGGCCAAGGCAGGTGGATCACCTGAGGCCAGGACTTTAAGACCAGCCTGGCCAACATGGTGAAACCCCATCTCTACTAAAAATACAAAAAATTAGCCAGGCGTGGTGGCAGGTGCCTGTAATCCCAGCTACTTGGGAGTCTGAGGCAGGAGAATTGATTGAACCCGGGAGGCAGAGGTTGCAGTAAGCTGAGATCCACCACTGCACTCCAGCCTGGGTGACAGAGTGAGATGTCATCAAAAAAAAAAAAAAAAGTGATAGTAGATTAAAGAAAACAAGGAAGTAAATCAGAGGACATGGGATCTAGGAAAAAGAGATCCAATATAGAGAAGAAATCCAGTGGATTTCCAGGATAATAGAGAAAGAAAGTTTTAGGTAAGAGATAAGCCCAGACCCAGGGAATCCCAGTCCATACTGGAGTGGGAGTCTCTGGAAAGCTGTAGAAGGGGCTCCAGCAAAACAGTAGCACTGGAAAAAAGAGGTGTTTAACCATGTAGAAAATTCTGAGAGGCTGTTGAAGGTCAAAGATGCTATGCAAATGAAAAAAAAAAAAAAAAGAATGAAATAGTTAATTCCAGGTAAAAACAAAGGCTGTATGAGAAAGGAAATGGTATATTGTTTGACTCAAGAGAGAACAGTATTTACCTAGTTATAATATAAACATTGAATATTAATGTAACTGATAATTACAATATAACTCAATTAGGATGAGTTGGGAGGGTAAACAACTGCAGAGAGGGGAGCTGTTTAAGAAAGGTAAATTCTTGGGGGCCAGGCACAATGGCTCACGCCTATAATTCTAGCACTTCGGGAGACAGAGGCAGGAGAATTGCTCTAGCCCAAGAGTTTGCAATCAGCCTGGAAAACATGGTGAAACCCTATCTCTACAAAAACAAATACAAAAAATTAGCCAGGAGTGGTGTCCACCTGTAGTCCCAGCTACTTGGGAGGCTGAGGTAGGAGGATCACTTGAGCCCAGGATATTGAAGCCACAGTGAGCCATTATTGTGCCACTGCATGCCAGGCAGTCAGTAATGATTGTCACCCAGCTGGGTGACAGAGTGAGACCCTATCTCAAAAAATAAAAACAAAAATGAAGAAAAAAGATTTTATTGACCACAGTAGAAAATCAATTAAAATTTATAAATTAAGAAACAGAAATTTAAGAATTTACAACAGATGTCAGTAAACTACATCCCACAGTGATTAGCAACAGGAAGCAGACAAATCCTAGTAAGACAGAGAAGGGTCCCCAGTGAAACCTGACCTTCAAGCCAAAGATAGTTTGAACCCTAGCTACAAGTCCTGGGTAAATCCTCCAACTAGATTGAGACTCTCTCCTCCCATTTGGTGTGCTTTCCTCTGATTGATCCCTACCCTTTATGTATTTTACATGTATCTACCCTTTCTCAATTGGGATTTTACACTGCCATGCCCACCTTTGAGTGGTACCTTTGTTTTAGGCTTTCTTGCATACTCACAAACCAATCAGCACGCACTCCCCCATTCTGGGCCCATAAAAGCCTCAGGCCCAGCCACACTGATTGAAAAACCACCCAATTTCAAGTGGGAGACCAACCTTGTGTCTCTTCTCTGCTGAGAGCTGTTTCATTGCTCAATAAAATTCTTCTTTGGCCCCCTCACCCTTTGTCAGCATAACCTCATTCTTCTTGGATGTGAAACAAGAATTCAGGACCCACCAAATGCAGGTACAAAGAAGAGGCTACTGTAACACTGTGGCCTTCTGCCCTCTGCCAGTGGAAGGCAGCTGCCCTACATGACAGGAAGCAGCAGCAGGGCCAAGCCATCTCAGAGCCATGTGCTGGAGTAGGTCAAGGGGCTGACAGAGCTGTTAACACACTGCCATCCATTGGGTGATGGACAATGGGACTAAAAGAGCTAATTAGCACACTGTAACACACCCTCTGGGGCTTCAGGGTCCAAGGCACCGCTGCCTGGGCACCACCACATTCCCCTCGTCTGGACACCAGAGTCTACCACAGGAGTCGCTTGAGACACACCTGGTCCAGCCACAAGCCCTGCATGGATCCCACTCCTGTGCCAACTCTTGGAACAACTGGCTGGACCCTGCTCTCGCTAGCTCACACACCCTCTCCTGCCAGCATGCAGTTACAGCAGCCACAGCACCCACGCTGGAGTGCAAGCCAGGCATAGCCTGGCAGGCCCAGGTAGATGGGGCCTCTCCTGTGATGGACCCGGGCCCGAGCAAGGCCTGGGCCAGGGGTATTGCTGGCTGGAGGTCTCTGGCTGGCAAAGTGACTGAGAAAAATCCTGCATCAGCAGGTCAAATCTGCTTTTGCTTGAAAAATCTGCTTCTGTAAATAAAGTTGTATCGGAAGATGGCCATGCTCATTCATGTGTATATTGCCTGACCTCTTTCTAGGTATAAGGCAGAGTTGAGAAATTGCAACAAAGACTGTATGGCTTACAAAGCTGAAAATATTTACTATCTAGGTTTAGAATGAAAAAAGAAAAATAACTCAGACTGCTGTAAGCTATGAGAGGTATGCAAAATTTACTTGGCGCAGAGAGACCTGGGACTTCAGTCAGGCCCCACTCCCATCCCTCACCCCCACCTCCACATCCCGCCCATGCCCTGGGGGCAATTGTTTAAAGGCATTTTTGTTCCTGACTAGCTGGCCTCACCCATTATTTTCATGTTCCTGGAATTTGTAATACAAAGAACAATGTATAACCAATCAATAGCTTATGCTACTTTAATGTAAATTCTTGTTAAAACAATTTAGGAACTGCCTCCTCTTTTTTTCCTTTAAAAACCCATTGTAGGTGCACCATGTTCCTGGGTGGCCATCCTCAAGCTTTGGGCTCAGATAAACTCTATATTTAATCATACTTTCTGAATCTCATTATTTAAGGTTGACAAGAATATGGAAGATAAATATATACAGAACTAGCCAAAGGAGTTAAAAGTGTTTGTTCTGGGCTGCTGTCTTTTGTCTCTGAATATGAGTTGGCTTTTTAAATTATGTGCATTACTACTTTTGATAAAAATTAGAAATTCTTATTACGGAGTTGTCCTGATGCCCCTGGAGGGACACAGGGGAAGTGCTGGTCTGACATCAGGGTTCACGCCTGAGCCTTGCCCTGCTGTCTCCTGCTGTTTGCCAGCTGTCACCATCCCATCTGAATGGGGCTGAGTGACTCAGCGCTGCCGGGCCAGGGTTTTAGGGGAACTGGACATAGGATTGTAGATACCAAAATTGGGAGGAACCACTCCGGGGCAGCCTCCTGTCTCAAGCCATCATTTGGTAGTGTCAATATCATAAATGAGTGGCAGTATATAGCGCAGGGGTTTAAGTGGTGAATGAGCTCTACTGTTAGACTACCTAGCTTCATAAAACCCAGATTCTCCCTCTAATTAACTAGGACCTGGGCAAGATATTTAATTTCTCTGTGCCTCAGTTTGCCATGGATAAATGGGGCTTACAACGCCTCCTTATAGGGCTGTAGTGAGCTTAATTCAACCAATACATATAAAAACACTTATCACAGTGGCAGGCACATATAAGCCTGACGAATGTTAGCCTTTATTCTCATTTTCACAGATGACACAAGTGAGGTTCAGAGAGGGAAAGTAGCATGCACAATGTCAAACAGCCAATTGGAGACAGAGCTAGGCCTAGTGCCTGGGATTCTTCTGTCTCCCTGCAATAGTCTCTTTCCTTGTACCACCCCAAGTTGCTTGAATATACATAAAGCATCTCTGGAGAGATACACAGAAAAATGAACAACAGTGGTTACCTATGGGCAGGTAGAGACCAGAAGGATAGTGGCAGAGTAGAAGAGAGGCATCTTTTCACTGAAATTTAAAATTTTCAAGCCATGTGACTGTATTATTAACACCAAAAAAGGAAGCAAATAGATGGATTAATTAAATAAATGGGATTGACCGGGTACAGTGGTCCACACCTAGAATCCTAGCACTTTGAGAGGCCAAGGCAGGAGGATCACTTGAACTTAGGAGTTCAAGATCACCCTGGGAAACATAATGAGATCTCCCTTTTTTTAAAAAAAAAAAAAGGTAAATAAATGGGATTAATAATGCTTTTCTCATGGTGGAGAACAAATGAGATAACAGAAGTGAAAAGACTTCTACACTAAGTGACAACCAGATGTGAAGAGTTATGACTAGTAATTATGGTGCTTTTTAGTAAAAGCAAACTTTGCTCTGGGTTTCCAGAACAAACTGTAGGAAAGGACATAAATTCCAGGCTGTTCATTAGCCAAATTCTCCTCTTTGAGATGAAGTAGGTTTTCTTGGCCACAGGTGAAGCCATCTTGGACTGCGATGGAAATTTCCATCTTGGCATCCACAAATGAGAACTTCCCTTCCCCCACACTCACTGGCCCTCCTGAGCCCAACACATTGCATCCAGGCCGTCAGTTGGAGAACTCTTCTGGAAAACATGATTAAGGCTGCACAAACCGGGGGGTTTATTGGGGATGACAGTGAGGGCCACGGTTTGTTTTTCAAGGGAGGGAGCTAAGTCCCAGAAATAGCTGAGCTCGAGATGGCAGGCGGCTGGCAAAGGCAGGAGGCTCCAGGGCAACGCTCCCAGGCCATGTTGACTTAGGACCGGCTGCCTGAGCATTGTAAACAATTGCAGAAATGATTTCCTACCCTGGCACAAGTCTTGTTTGGACAAGAGATCCCCCCTCCTTCTTTAAAAGGCAGTTTTATCATTTGTTTGCAAAAATGCTCAATCCCCTCTTTCTTTTCTTGTTCCCTCTGTGGCTCTGCTCTCCCCCAGAGCCAGATGAAAAATCTTTGTGTTTCTTTAATGTTAACCAAACCCCCACTCCTTTTTAAAACTGTTCCAGGTCTGCTGGACAAATACTTCCCAGCAACAGGACTAACAAGGGTCTGTTAAGGATTTTGTTAGGCTGTAGTCTTTAGCTGAAGGGACTTAATTTTTTTTTCTCCTTGCTTATTACATTTTTAACTCCTAACTCAATAAAATCTGCGCACACAAGGATTGGGAGAGCCATAAAAATGAAACTCATGTCTTGGCCTGAACTAGCAAATTCTCCATCTAGACACTGATGTAACAGATTTGGTCTCACCCATCCTCCCAAGATGTCAGACTAGGAAATAAAACTAGTTGTAAGGGAGTAAGCTTAAAACAGAATTGTGAGCTCTGTCAGGCTGCTGGCTGGGGTGGGGCTTCTGAGAGCCTGGGGGATGGGCTGCACATTCTGAAAAGCAGCCAGAACACTGAGCGGCTCAGAAAGAAGGAATACTCTGTTCTTGACCACCCAGGGACAAGGGCAGCCAGGGGCTAGATGCGGAGCGTGATATGCTAACCTACATACCCCGCATGTCACCTCACTCCAAAAGGGAGGAGGAGGAAGTAAAAAAGGAGGGATAGGAGTGGAAGATGGAAAAAGGAAAAGAAAGAGAGGGAAAGGAGATAGGAAGGAAGGGGTGCATGGACAGCAGAGGAGGCAGAGGCTGTATCAGTCATAGTCCCAGCTGGAAACAAGCCACTCACAAGCTGGGTAACAGAGGAGAGTTTAGTAAAGGGATTATTGACGAGGTGTAGGCAAGAGTTAAGGGAAACCAAGAGGATGGTGCTACATCCCATAGCCTGCAGTCACAAGGGAGCTGTTACCAGGAGGCCTGAAGGTCTTCCTCTAAAGACATCACATAAGACATAGCTTCTCATCATTCATTATTTCACCAGAAAATAAATCACTCTACTTGAGGACATGTTAGAGAGAGATGATGAATCAAAATTTAGAACTAACATAGGAGGAAACCGAGGTATAAACAGGCTGGTGGTAAGCATTAAATGTATTTGAACATGAAAGCCTCTATAACCATAATGATCATATTTGCTGGAAAATAATATAATTGTTATAGTTATTGTGGGAAAAAACCACCCTACAAAATGTTTGTTAATCATTGCGGTTGATAATAGAACATAGGGGGGAAATTCCCAAAACTATAAAGAAGGAATGTCCTACGAAAAGGACATTGGTGTTTGCTTGTTTTTGTGGTGGCAAAATATATGTAACATAAAATTTACTGTTTAAGATAGGGTCTTGCTCTGTCACCTAGACTGGAGTGCAGCGATGCAATCACGACTCACCGCAACCTCAACCTCCCAGACTTCAGTAATCCTCCCATCTCAGCCTCCCAAGTAGCTAGGACTACAGATGTGCACCAGCATGCCCAGCTAATTTTTAAATTTTTTGTAGAGATTGGGTCTTTCTATGTTGCTCAGGCTGGTCTCAAACTCCTAGGTTCAAGCAATCCTCCCACTGTGGACTCCCAAAGTACTGGGGTTACAGGTGTGAGCCAACAAGCCTGGACAAATTGACCAGTTCTGTGATGTTAAGTACATTCACACTGCTGCACAACGATCACCACTATTTATCTCCAGAACTTTTATCTTCCCAAACTGAAACTCTATACCCACTAAACACTAACTTCACATTCTCTTTCCTCAACCCCTGGCAACAACCATTCTACTTTTTGTCTCTATGATTGACTATTCTAGATATCTCAAATAAGGGGACTCATACTGTGTGTGTGTGTGCGTGTGTGTGTGTGTCTTATTTCACTTAGCATAATAACATCCTCAAGGTTCATTCATGTTATAGCATTTATGGAAATTTCCTCCCCTTTTAAGGCTGAATATTTCATTGTATGTGTATATACACCATTTGTTAATCCACTCATCTATTAACAGATGCTTCCGTCTTTTGACTGCTGTGGATAATGCTGCTATGAACATGAGTGTGCAAATACCTGAGTCCCTGCTTTCACTTCTTTTGAGTAGAATTGCTGAATCATATGGTAATTCTATGTTTAATTTCCTTTTTTTTTTTTTTTTTTTTGGAGACAGAGTCTAGCTCTGTCGCCCAGGCTGGAGTGCAGTAGCCGGATCTCAGCTCACTGCAAGCTCCGCCTCCCGGGTTTACGCCATTCTCCTGCCTCAGCCTCCGGAGTAGCTGGGACTACAGGCGCCCGCCACCTCGCCTGGCTAGTTTTTTGTATTTTTTAGTAGAGATGGGGTTTCACCGGGTTAGCCAGGATGGTCTCGATCTCCTGACCTCGTGATCCGCCCGTCTTGGCCTCCCAAAGTGCTGGGATTACAGGCTTGAGCCACCGCGCCCGGCCTAATTTCCTTTTTAAAATTTTAGTTATTTAGAGATGGGGGGGTCTCACTCTGTCACCAGGTGTAATGCCCTGGCTACAATCATACCTCCCTGCAACCTTGAACTCTTGAGCTCAAGTCATCCTCTCACCTCAGTCTCACGAGTAGCTAGGACTACAGGTGTGCACTGTTGTGCCTGGTCTATGTTTAATTTCTTGAAGAATCACCACACCGTTTTCCGCAGTGGCTGCTGTAAGGGTGATTTTTTAAAATCACCAATTAATTTTTTTTTAAGAGGGAATAAATGATATTGTTTCTTTTTTGAAGATTATAAATTGAGAAATACTGATTGAACATATTATTTTTATTTATTTGTTTTCTGGAGACAGGGTCTAACTCTGTCACACAGGCTAGAGTGCAGTGATGCAATCATAGCTCACTGCAGCCTCAACCTCCTGGGCTCAGGCAATTCTCTCACTTTAGCCTTCTAAGTAGCTGGGACCACAGGTACATGCCATCACACCCATGTAATTTTTAAATTTTGTAGAAATGAATCCATATTATGTTGCCCAGGTTGGTCTTGAACTCCTGGGCTCAAGTGATCCACCTGCCTTGGTCTCCCAAAGTGCTGGAATTATAGGCATAAGCCGCTTGTGCCTGGCCTAATAGATTATTTATAATTACAAAGATATCCACCAATAGAACTAAAAAACAGCTTGAATTCCTTCCATATTTGAAAGCAATAAACAAAAACAGATCACATAGAAACCAAAGCTGAGAATACAAAAATATGACAGCAGACTAAACCTGTCTGTTATAGGCTTGAATAAAACTGATATAAACTCACTTTTGAAAATGAAATGGGAGGCATTGATATGTTATCAATGAGAGATATACCTAAAACAAAAGAACCCACAAAGGTTGAAATTAATGAAGGAATAAACATATTCCAGGCAAATCCAAACAAAAAGTAGGCAAGAGTTTTGTCAATAACAGGCTACATGCAAGCAAGCAAATATGTATTACAATAAGTTAATAGCACTGAAATATATATTTAGTTGATATTTTCATATGAAAGTATCAACTAAATACAGAAATCAACTGCAACAAGGTGCTTTAACCCACCTCTCAGACGATGGCAAATCAAATAGAGGAAATATAATTGAGATTTTGAATGATTTTTAATAAGACTGATAATAGATGATAGCTAGTTAACTAGCTTGCTGGACAGGTAAATAGAGTACATAAGTCTATATTCTGAATGTAGAAACTATATCTTATTTTCAAGTTCCCATGAGACATTTCAAAATCTGATAGTACAACAGGCCACAAAGAAAATTTACAAAAAATTGAAACAGAATCAGTCATATTCTGACTACAGTGCACCAAAACTGAAAGTGAGTAATAAAAATAGAACATGTAAAAACAATCTCCTAAATGCTTTGACTCAAAGAAGAAATCAAAACAGTAACTGTAGAATATTAAGACAAAGAAAACAGCACATATAAAAAAAAATCTGTGACCTTGAAAACATGCTAAGTGAAAGAAGCCAGACACAAAAGGCCATATACTGTATGATTCCATTTATATGAGATATCCAGAATAGGCAAATCCATGAAGACAGAAAGCAGATTAGTGGTTGCCAGGGGCTGAGGAGAGAGGGAATGGAAAGTCACTGCTTAATGAGTATGGAGTTTCCTTTTGGGGTGATGAAAATGTTCTGGAAATAGAGTGGTGGCTATTGCACAGCACTGAGGATGTATTAAATGCCACTGAACTGTATACTTTAAGATGATTTTTTTTTTTTTGAGACAGGCGCTTACTCTGTCACCCAGGCTGAAGTGCAGTAGTGTAATCACAGCTCACTACAGCCCACCTCAGCCTCCCAAGTAGCTGGGAGTAGCTAGGACTACAGAGCATACCTCCACACCTGGCTAATTTTTATATTTTTTGTAGCGACAGGGTATCATGTTGCCTAGGCTGGCCTTGAATTTCTGGGCTCAAGCATTCTATCTGCCTTGGCCTCCCAAAGTGCTGGGATTGCAGGTGTGAGCCACCACATTGGCCTTTAAAGTGATTTACATGACAAAATTTATGTTTTATATATATATATATAACCACAATGAAAAATAAGTCAGTGAGAAGAGGGGTTTATGTTCCCATTAATGGGAGACTGGATACTCAGACCAAACTTTCTACTAAGGACAATTTGAAAATCTGGGCAGAATATGAAAAACATCTGATTGAAGGACTGAAGAGCTAACAAGTCAATGAAAAATTATAGAACAGGCCGGGCACAGTGGCTCAAGCCTGTAATCCCAGCACTTTGGGAGGCCGAGACGGGCGGATCACAAGGTCAGGAGATCGAGACCATCCTGCCTAACCCAGTGAAACTCCGTTTCTACTAAAAAATACAAAAAACTAGCCGGACGAGGTGGCGGGTGCCTGTGGTCCCAGCTACTCGGGAGGCTGAGGCAGGAGAATGGCATGAACCTGGGAGGTGAAGCTTGCAGTGAGCTGAGATCTGGTCCCTGCACTCCAGCCTGGGGGACAGAGTGACACTCCGTCTCAAAAAAAAAAAAAAAAAAAAAAAAAAATTATAGAACGAAAATTCAGAAGAAAACCTAGAGAAGGAAACTCAGTATTTAGTGCTGCCTTTCCCCAGCGGGCATCAGATGAGTTTAGAAGAGGCATTTGAAAGGCTGAGAAGCTAAGCAGAGTATTTGACAGCCTTTTGGGGCTAAGGATAAAAATTAGAGTCTTTTCTGACACCAGTTATTGTTCTAAAATACAAATGGTCCCTGACCTTCTATGGTTCAGCTTAACAATTTATCAACTTCACAGTGGTACAAAGATGATACACATTCAGTAGAAATCGTACTTTGAGTACACACAACCATTTTATTTTTCACTTTCAGTACAGGATTCAATAAATTATATAATGAGATATTCAACAGTTCATTATAAAATAGGCTTTGTGTTGGATGATTTTGCCCAACTGTAGGCTAATATAAGTGTTTCAACTATGTTTAAGGTAGGCTAGACTAAGCTATGATGTTTGGTAGGTTAGGTGTGTCAAGCGTATTTTCCTTTTTTCTTTTGTTTTTTAAGAGGTGGTCTCATTCTGTCACCCAGGCTAGACTGCGGTGGCTCAATCAGGGCTCACTGCAACCCTAAACTCCTGAGCTCAAGTAATTCTCCTACCTCAGCCTCCCAAGTAGCTGGGACTATAGGCATGCACTACCATGCCCAGCTAATTTTTTAAAATGCATTTTTGACTTATAATATTTTCAATTTACAATGGGTTTATTGGGACGTAACCCCATTGTAAGTTGAGAAGCACCTGTACAATTCTGATGCTAACAATCTGGAATTAGCCTCAAACTCTACAGGTTAAAGGCACAGCTGGTCCCCAACAAGACCATCCTTACCTCAGATGCCAGCCACACTTCAAGGGCCACTTGCACTTCTGATTAACTGGCTACAAATTTGGGGGTTCCCATGACCCCTCATGTTGGACAATTCACTAGAACAACTCACAGAACTCAGGAAAGCCCTATAGTTATGGCTGCAGTTTTATGATAAAGAATACAAGTCAGGACCAGCCAAATGAAGAGACTTACAGAGTGAGGTCTGGGAGGGTCCCAAACAGAGCTTCCGTGCCCTCTCCCCAAAGAGTCAGCGTGTATCATCCTCCTGGCACATCAACATGTTCACTGACCGGGAAGTTCCTCAGAGCTCAGTGACTGGAGTTTTTACTGGGGTTTCATTACATAGGCACGAATGATTGAATCATTAACCACATGACTGACTTCAATCTCCAGGCTCTATCCCCTTCCTGGAGGTTGGGAGGTCAGGCTCATATGACATGGCTTAAACCATGACAGGCCCTGCCCTGAAGCTAACTAGAGGCCCACCACATATCACCTCATTAGCATAAACTGAGGTGTGCTCCAAGGGGCTCATGAATAACAAAGACACTCTGATCTCTTGAGAAATGCCCAGGGTTTTAGGAGCCAGAAACCTGGGACAAAGACAAATTATTATACAACAGGCTGCCCCCTGGACTTGGTCGTGGCTATCTTATAGCAAAACCATCAAACCTATCTGAGCACCTACGTTTGATGTAGCATTAATATAACATACGACTGTTACCAGAAAGGGGTCCCGATCCAGACCCCAGGAGAGGGTTCTTGGATCTTGTATAAGACAATTCAGGCCAGTGCACAGAGAAAATTGAAAGCAAGTTTATTAAGAAAGTAAAAGAATAAAGAATGGCTACTCTATAGGCAGAGTAGCCCTGAGGGCTGCTGGTTGGCTATTTTTATGGTTATTTCTTGATTATATGTTTAAAAAAAAAAAGGAGTGGATTATTCATGAGTTTACCAGGAAAGAGGTGGGCAATTGCCCGAATTGAAGGTTCCTCCCCTTTTTAAACCATATAAGGTAACTTCCTGACATCGCCACGGCATTTATAAACTGTCATGGTGCTGGTAGGAATGTCTTTTAGCTTACGAATACATTATAATTCACATATAGTGAGCAATGACAACGACCAGAGGTCACTTTTGTTGCCATCTTGTCTTTGGTGGGTTTTAACTGGCTTCTTTTTCAGCAAGGTCTTTGTGACCCGCCCCTTGTGCGAACTGCCTGTCTCATCCTGTGACTTAGAATGCCTAACCTCCTGGGAATACAACCCAGTAGCTCTCAGCCTTATTTTACCCAGTCCCTATTCAAGATGGAGTCACTCTGGTTCGAATGCCTCTGACACAGCCACAGTACCAACATGAATATGCCTAACATTTGGAGGCACCAGTACAAGATTGGGATAGGAGGCTTTTAACTCAATTTCCTTATACATTTGACCATCAATATCAGTATTATAATCCAGTGAACAATACCAGTGTTATATCATTATCATACTATGGTAGATGTAACCTGAAAAATAAAAATATTTGGAACTTTGCTAGAGTCCCAGTTACTGATTAGTTCAGTTACCATACTGTATGACCAAATGTCTCCCAGGGTAAGTTTGCTCAGGTTTGCAAGCTTCCATTTTATCGTGTATGGTTCTATAAAGAGGGGTGGTCTCAGCAATACATGGCTTCACCCTTTCAGGCATCTGGTATAAGTGAACTAAGAGACAATGCCATCTCTTACTCGGAGTTTCTTTCAAAGTATTAATGATAATATTGAATCTCCCTCATTGCATAATGCATTTATCCATTCCTTTACTCACAGCTACTATTCCTACTTCTTTTTATGCCCTGACTTTTTTATCTTTGGAAGGGAGGTTAGCTTTAGCTACAGTGCTGGTTTAGATTGCAGGCAGCAATACTAGTCTAGTAAGTGCCTTCCCCTCAGTTCACTCATCTCATCTAGGATAGGGTTATAAAGGTACAGAACTCATCAGCTATTTCTACCACTAAGCAATATAGCTACATCTATTATTAACCCCAGCTTTGCTACTTAGGATCAAGGTACAATCCGCTTCATGAGGCCCTAAGAATTCTGACATAAAGATTTAAAAGTATGGTTACAGTTTCTTGCTTAGGAATTATCTTTGCTTCCAGCACTTGTTACAGCCCTGTGCCCGGGGCCACACATTAGGTAGGAAAAATAAATTGAGATGAGGCTGGGTGTGGTGGCTCACGCCTATAAGCCCAACAGATTGGGAGACTGAGGTGGGAGGATCACTTGAGCTCAGAAGTTCAAGACCAGCCTGGGCAACATAGTGAGACCTTGTCTCTATTTTTATTTAAAAAATTAAAATTAAAAAAAAAAAACAGTTAAGATCCTATAGGGAAGAAAGAAAAAACTATAGTCATACCAGCACATTCCTTTCGTGGGAAGAATTGCATAGTTATAGCAGCATTTCTCCCACCCCCTCATCCTCAGATCCACAAAAATAGCAGAGGATTCTAGCCAGTGGGGCACTGGCTTCGCACTCCGATGTTAGGTGTGATCACACACTCATGAAGGCATGTAAGTCAGCCCTTCATGCCTGTATCTCCTTCCGTTTTGGCCAACCAATGTTTTAAATGCCCATTCCAATTCTCTATTAAACTATTATTCTGAGGAGGATATCTCTGTGTCCGTTGTTGGGTATTACATGCTGAAACTGTGTCCCTTGGTCTGAATAAATGTGACTCAACTGCCCAAATTGGTGTAGTATCTTCTGTTCCAGTTCTTTTATAGTATCTGAGTATTTGCATCTACCACTGGGTATGCAAACTGATCCAGTGTGTGCATCTATTTCTTTAAGGACCCATTTATAGCCTCTAGTGCTACCAGCATCACTCCCACTTGCCAGCTATGTGCTGGGCCTTCCCCCCAGGGAATCTGTCCCATAGCCATCTGAGTCTCTGTCTCTCTTGTTGGTAGACAGAACTGTACTTACTGGCATTTTGCACCTCAGAGGGTGCAAAAGGAATATGCCTAAATTTAGCCCATCTTTGCATTGCTACTGCCCCCACCCCACAATGTCCTCTTGTTTCATGACCCAGGTGGCCACCTCAAGTGAACAATCAAGATATCCACTCAGTTAATCCAGTGGCCTTATCCTGAAAGGGACTTCTTCTGATATTTCGCATCTCACTGAGTTTTTTTAGATCCTGCATTTGTCTATTTAGCACTCATTAATTATAGGGACCAAACTAATGGCCAAGTTATTTATATCTCCCCTGCAATCCTGAATTCCTACTTTGATCATCCTCCTCATCTGATTGTCACACACCAAGCCGATATTTCCCAACCCTAAACAACCCTGAACTAGGTACCAAACAACTAGAGAAATCCCAAATACCCCCAAAACCCACTGGAATTATTCAAACTAACCAATCTTGAGCTGTTTACTTTACCCTGTCTTGCCTTTCTCATGGAAACCCCAATAAATCCTGTGGTCCATGCCTTCCCCTCACTCCTTTCTGCCCCCTGATCAATACTGGTGCTTCCCTATGTGGTCCAGAATGGTGTAACATGACCCTCCTTTCAAGAAATGTGAATAAAAATCTTCTTTCAGTGGAACTAGCCTCTAGGTGCTGTTACTCAGTCACCTTTATGAATTATGACCCAAACACTAAGAAGATGGGCATCAACAAGTTCTACTTTAATGCATCCCTCAAATTCCCATAGAGGTGGGCTTTCCATAGAGATGGGCCCCATATGGGCATCTCTTTAAGAGGCCACTTTTCCAATGCTCTACTGCCTGACTGTATGGCCAGGACATTGACCACTGCTCATGAGTCAGTAAAACATTGGGGTAAACAGTATGCAATTCAGTTTGATGAGTTAATTTCTTTTTACTTTTTAAATCAGAGTGGCAGCCTTTTGAACAGGATGCTGTCTATTCACTTTTGAACTGCCATCCATAAACTAAGAAGTTCTTTGTAGATCAGTAGAGAGCATTCATAGGGCACTGTCCATGTTACGATAGGTTCTGGCAGCTCCTTAAGTGATTCCAAAGCCATTCCCAGAGTAAAAGAGTCTACCTCCTCATGAATACACTGAGCAACTATTTGTATTCCCCCAGAACTTCAGCAAATAACTGGAAACCATAAAAAATAACCAGATGGAAATTCTAGATATAAAAAAATACCACAACCAACAAATAAGAACTCAATGTGTGGAATTAACAGCAGATTAGATGAAGCTGAGGAGTGAAGAAATATATTGAAAAATAGATCTGAAAAAAAAATCAGAATAAAGCATGGAGAGTCAAAAATAAGTAAAATATAGAAGTAAAGGCAGGCAGTACATTGCGAAGGCCTGACATATATGTAAGTAGAATCCCATACAGAGAGGAGAGAATTGGTGCAGAAACAACATTTGAAGAGATAATGCCTGAGAATTTTCCAAAATTAATTAAAGACATCAAGCCGCATATGCAAGAATTCTTACAAATGCCAAACAGAATGGTAAAAAAAAGAAAACCACTTCTAGATAAATCAAACTCAAACACAACGAATGTCTTAGAAAGCAGATTTCCTTCAAAGGAGCAATAACTAGAATGATGTGTAAAGTCTGAACAAAACAATGGAGTTCAAAATACAATACAATATTAGAACACTGAAATTCTATACCCAGCAGAGATACATTTCAAGATGGAAGATGAAATAAAAGCTTCTTTTAAAAATAAGAACATTTTCAAAGTCTGGTCTGGGCAACATAGTGAGACCCTATCCCTTTAAAAAAAAAAAAAAAAAGACAAATGAAAATCAAGAGAATTGACCAGGTGTGATGGCTCATGCCTGTAATCCCAACACTTTGGGAGACTGAGGCAGGAGGATTTCTCGGGCCCAGGAATTCAAGACCAGCCTGGGCAACATAGTAAGATCCCTGTCTCTATTTAAAGAGAGAGGAAGAGAGAGAAATAGAAAGGAGAGAAAGAAAGAGAGAGAAAAAAGAGAGTGACAGAGAAAGAGAGATAGAGATAAACAGAGAGAGATAGAGAGAGAGAGAAAGAGAAATAGAGAAAGAAAGAAAAGAAAGGAAAGGAAGAAAGGGAAAAGAAAGAAAGGAAAAGAAAAGATAAAACAAGACAGAAATTTAAGAGAATTCATTAATAGATTTGATTCAAAGGAAATGTATTCTTCAGACAAATGGGGAAAGATACCAGATGAAAGCAAAGAGATGCAGGAAAGATTAAAGAGCAACACTATAAGCAAATTTAGGAATTAATCAAATAGTCAAATCGACTATTGACTGCTAAAACAACCACCACCACAACAATATCTCATGAGGTTTAAAGTATATACAAAACTAAAATACATTTTTAAAGATTGCATCTAAGTTGAGGAGGCTAATAGATGAAGTTAGTATTCTAAGTTCCTTGCATTCCTGGTGACAGAGCAGGAGCATTGCCATCTAGGACAAGCCCTTCATTCTAAAGTTCACCTTAATAAAAAACCACCTAAATCCAAAGGGCATCAGCCTAATGGCTAAACTCAACATGACCATAAACCACAAATAACATCTCCAACCAGAAACATTCCAAACTCCTCCCCACCCAGAGACATGCTAGCTCTGAGATAACCTCCTTCCAGCCAGGAATATGCCAGCCTCGAGATAACCCCCCACTGACCAGAAAGATGTCTGCCCCAGGATGAACTCCCCTCTTCCCAGAGACATTCCAACCCTGCCATAAAACATCTTCTTCATATAGAAACATTCCAAGCTTGTGATAAGCCCCCTCACCCTAAAACCAATATGTACTCTTAGTCTGTAAGAGAAAGCACTTTTGACCGAAATCAGCCAGAAGCCCCTCTCATGTTTTATCTAAAGTAAACCTGTCTTTACTGATGAGCTACATTTTGTGTTTCTTTCCTCTCTCTCTTACACCTAGGAAGGAGGTAAAACTACCAAATAATGTTAGACTTTAATAAGTCACAGATTCAGGCCTGATGCTGTGGCTCACACCTGTAATCCCAACACCTTGGGAGGCCAAGCTAGGTGGATCGCTTGAGCCCAGGGGTTCAAGACCAGCCTGGGAAACATGGCTCTTGAAATGTCTCTACAAAAAATACACACATACAAAAAAATCTAACTGGGTACATTGGCGCATGCCTGTGGTCTCAGCTACTTAGGAGGTTGAGGTGGGAGAATTGCTTAAGTGCGGGAGGCTGAGGCTGCAGTGAGATAATAGAACAAAAAAGCATATACTTTTCAAACAAATAGAGGGTGGAAATAGAAAAACAAAACATATCAACCCTAACAGACAAACCAATTAAGTTAGACCCATATTTAGTCATTAATTTATAACAAAATTAACACTGCAATACATTGGTGTGAGAAAAACACTTTTTTCTCTTACTGTACTCTCACAACACAGAACACTTCTGTACCAGATGTGTGGGGTTTTCCCCCACACACACCAAGCAGTTTTCCAGCAGACACCATCTTCGTGTCCTGTATTTCAATTCAATTCTGACATAATTTAACTGGAGACAGCATCAGATCCCACAGGGGAAAGGTTCAGTCCCACAAGACTGCCCCCAATTCAGATGCCAAGAACAAATTCCAGGCTGTGACCCATGCTTCAGACAGACTGGCTATAAATTTGGGTTTCCATGAGCCCCGTCCTTGGGTTTGATAATTTGCTAGTATTTCTCACAGAACTCAGGGAAACACTTATGTTTGCTGGTTCATTATCACACAGATGAAGAAGCACACAGGCGAGACCTGAAAGGGTCCTGACTTCAGGAGCTTACCCTTGAATTTGTAACTGCCCAGCTGGCTCACCTTGCCTGCTGCAGAGACAGAGCAGATTTGCAATAGAGAAAGTAATTCACACAGAGCCGGCTGTTATTACTCAAATCCTATTATTACTCAAATCAGTCTCCTTGAGCACTAGGGGATCAGAGTTTTTAAACGTTCATTTGGTGGGTGGGGGGCAGTGAGTTGGGAGTGCTGATTGGTCAGGTCAAAGATGAACTTGCAGGAAGTAGATGCTGTCCTCTTTTGTTGAGTCAGTTTCTGGGTGACAGCCACAACATTGGATGAGCCAGTTTATCGATCTGGGTGGTGCCAGCTCATCCATCAAGTGCAAGGTCTGCAAAATATCTCAAGCACTGATCTTAGCCTTACAATAGTAATGTTATCCCTAGGAGAAGGTCAGAATCTTGTAGCCTCCTGCTGCATGACTCCTAAGCTAATCTTTTAGCTAATTTGTTAGTCCTACAAAAGCAGTCTATCCCCAAGACAAGAAGGGGGTTTGTTTTGGGAAAGGGCTGTTACTGTCTTTATTTTAAACTATAAACAAAGTTCTTCCCAAAGTTAGTTCAGTCTATACCCAGAAATAAACAAGGACGGCTTGGAGGTTTCAAGCAAGATAGAGTTGGTTAGGTCAGATCTCTTTTGCTGTCTCAGTTATAATTTTGTAATGGTGGTTTCAGAGTTGGGGTGCGACACTCTCCCAGCAAGTAGATTCATTCACCAGCCTGGAAGCTTGTCAACTCTCCTTACTTAATCTCTACTTCCCCTCATTCCTGGAGGTTGATGGGTGGGGTTGAAAGTTCCAACACTCTAATCACTGGGTTTTCTAGTGACCAGCCCCATTCTGATGCTATCTATAGGCCCCACCCTGTCACCTTAGTAGTATAAACTTAGGTGTGATAGAAAGGGCTTGATCTGAATAACAAGATATTCCTGTCACTCAGGAAATTCCATTTAGTAGCTCTGTACCAGGAACTGGGAATAAAGACTAAATAGGTATGTTTTAATACCATGTGGAATAAAGAAGATCTTTTAATACGTTCAATTAAGTTTCACCTAAAGCTGCCTCCTTTCGTATTTTAAGTTCTGCCTAAAGCCTTCTCCATACATAGTGAACTGCAACCTAACTGGATGTGTAAATAAATAAACTGTAGCCTACTCCAGTGCCAATAACCAAGTTTCAGTCAATCAAAGGTGGTCAACTGTTCAAACCATGCTCTAATAAGGCAAACTCACTGAGCTGTAACCAATCCAGCTGTTTCTGCACCCCACTTTAGTTTTCTATATGTCACTTTCCTTTCTCTGTCCATAAATCTTCCACCTCAAGGCAGCACTAGAACCTTTCTGGAGTTATTCTCGTTAAGAGACTGCTAGGTTCTTGTTCTTTGCTCAATTAAAATCTGTTAAATTAGCCAGGCATGGTGGCTCACGCCTGTAATCCCAACACTTTGGGAGGCCAAGGTGTGTGGATTGCTTGAACTCAGGAGTTTGAGAGCAGCCTGGGTGACATAGTAAAACCCCATCTCTACTAAAAATACAAAAATTAGCTAGTCTTAGTAGAGAGCACGTGCAGTTCCAGTTACTCTGGAGGCTGAAGTGGGAGGATCACCTGAGTCTGGGAGGTCAAGGCTGCAGTGAGCTGAGATTGCACCACTGCACTCCAGCCTGGGCAACAGAGCAAAACTCTATCAAATAAATAAATAAATAAATAAATAAATAAATAAAATCTGTTAAATTGAATTTGTTTAAGGTTTTATGGTTTTTTTTTTTTAAAAAAACAAATATATGGTGTTGGATTATATGAATGTCCATACGAAAAAAAGAATTCTGGTCCCTATATCCCATCACACATAAGAAATAAATCTACCAGACAGTTGATCTAAATATGAATAGAAAAACAATAGAGCTTTTTCAAGCAAACATAAGAAAATATCTTCACAACTTTGTAGTATGCAAAAGTTTCTTAAACAAGACCCCAAAAACAGGCCAACTATGTAAGGGAAAAGAATAAATTGGACTCTATTAAGATTTAAAATGTCTGCTTGTTGAAAGACAGTAAATTGCCAAACTGTCAGAAGTGCTGGAATGACAGCAGCTCCATCTTGAATAGCACCTAGATAAAATGAGGATGAGGCCTACTGGGCTGCATTCCTAGGTTAGGCATTCTTAGTCACAGGATGAAATAGGAGGTCAGCAGGACTGGTATCACGAGATACAAGTCATAAAGAACCTGCTGATGAAACAGAATGCTGTAAAGAAGCCAGCCCAAACCCACCAAAACCAAGATGGTAGCAAAAGTGACCTCTGGTTGTCCTCACTGCTCATTATGATAATACATTAGTATGTTAAAAGACACTCCCACCAGCGTCATGACTGTTTACAAATGCCATGGCAATGTCCAGAAGTTACCCTATATGTCTAAAAGAGGAGAAACCCTCAGCTCCAGGAAATCCCTGCCTTTTTTCTGGAAAAGTCATGAATAATCCACCCCTTGTCAAAACAAGAATCAAGAAATAGGCCGGGTATGGTGGCTCACGCCTGTAATCCCAGCACTTTCGGAGGCCAAGGTGGGTGGATCACCTGAGGTCAGGAATTCTAGACTAGCCTGGCCAATGTGGTGAAACCCCATCTCTACTAAAAATATAAAAATTAGCCAGGCGTGGTGCCACACGCCTGTAATCCCAGCTACTCGGGGGGCCGAGGTAGGAGAGTCACTTGAACCCAGGAGGTGAAGGTTGCAGTGAGCTGAGATCACAGCATCACACTCCAACCTGGGTGACAAGAGCGAGACTTCATCTCAAAAAAAAAAAAAAAAAAAATCAAGAAATAACCATAAGTATAACTTAGTCAAGCAGCCCATGCTGTTGCTCTGTCTATAGAGTACCCATTCTTTTATTTCCTTACTTCTGTAACTTGCTTTCACTTTACTCTGTGGACTCGCCCTGAATTTTCTTAGAGAAGATCCAAGAACCCTCTCTTGGGGTCTGGATCAGGACCCCATTCCGATAACAAAACCACCAAGTATAAGAAGGTATTTGCAACAACAGAGGCTGAAACCGCCCCACAGGGTTGATAAGAATTGAATGCTGGGTTGATAAGAATTGAATGACAGAAATATAGTTCTAATTAAGCATTAATCAGGCTGACCTTTGGTCAACTTCCTTGTTGCTAAAAGTCACACAGCACTAGCTCCTGACCATTTACATCTCCGTTGTTCCTATAGACAGGATTTCTGACAGTAGGGTCATAATAAGGTTTAATAATTTATTTGCACTGTTCCTATGACAGGATCTCTGACATTAGAATCTTAAAGCTTTTGTTTAAGGATTGCCTGAAATTCTAGTAAAACAGCTGACACCAAACAGTTAGAAGACTCCCACACAGGAATGGGATCAGCGTGTCTTCACTCTGCCTCTTTGACCAATGACCAATCTCCACACTTTGGCCCACTCCAAAACCCTTAAAAACTTTACCTCCACATTCCTTCAGGGAGATGGATTTGAGGTTTCCTCCCAAAGTTACCTTGTTTGGCAACTTTTTTTTTTCTTTTGAGACTGAGTTACTTGCAGTGGTGTGATTTCAGCTCACTGCCACCTCTGCCTCTCAAGTTCAAGCAATTCTCCTGCCTTAGCCTCCCAAGTAGCTGGGATTATAGGCGTGTACCACAGCACCAGGAAAATTTTTGTATTTTTAGTAGAAAGGTGGTTTCACCATGTTGACCAGGCTAGTATTGAACTCCTGGCCTCAAGTGATCAGCCTGCCTTGGCCTTGCAAAGTGCTGGGATTACAGGCTTAAGCCACTGCGCCCAGTCCTTTGGTGACCTTATGATTAAACCTCTTTCTCTGCTGCAAGCCAGTGTCTTGGCATATTGACTTGCTGTACGCATCAGGCGACAAATCTGTTATAGTTACAAGTCTGTATTCATGTGGCAAGAATATATTTAAAACTCCTACAATAACAGAATGACAAAACAATGGAATACTGGGCAAAAGATTTGAACAAGCACTTCACAATAATCATACAAATTATTAAATAGGCCGGGCGTAGTGATTCAAGTCTATAATCCCAGCATTTTGGGAGGCCAAGGTGGGAGGATTGCATGAGGCCAGGAGTTCAAGATCAGCCTGGGCAATATAGTGAATCCCTATCTTCACAAGAAAGAAAAAAATCACCAGGCATGGCGGTACATGCCTATAGTCCCAGTTACTCAGGAGGCTGAAGTGGGAGAATTGTTTGTGCCTGGGAGGTTAAGGCTGCAATGAGCTGTGATTGCACCACTGCACTCCAGCCTGGGCAACACAGTAAGACCCTGTCTCATAATTTATATTTAAATATAAATCAATAAATCACATCCAAATGGCCAATAAACACAGAAAAGTTACTTAACTTCATTAGTTATGAAGGAAATATAAATTAAAATCATAATGAGATATTCCACACAACCTCCAGAATTGTTTAAAATGAAGAAATAAAGTCAGATAATAACAAATATTTACAAAGATGTGGAGCAAAAAGAACTCTGTGTAACTGCTAGTGGGAATGTAAATTGATTTATGGGAAAACTGTCAGTGTCTAGTAATGCTGAAAACAAGAATATTTTATGAACCTAGCAATTCTTAGGTATATACCAAACAGAAATCTTTAATATTCACCCACAACACATATAATGTTCACAGAAGACTATTCATAATAACCTCAAACTGGAAACTGGTCAAATACCCATTGATAATAGTACAAATAAAACATAGTATAAGCATACCACGTATACATATACATACTATAGTATATGCAAATGAAGAATTTCTATACAGCTATGAAAAGTAACAAACATGCAATAATATTGTTCTGGACTGAATTATGTCACCACTACCCAACCCCCAAAATGTATATGTGTAAGCCTTAACCTCCAGTGTGACTGTATTTGGGGACAGGACCCTGAATAAGGTAATTGAGGTCAAATGAGGTCATAAGGATGGGGCCCTAATCCAATAAACTGGTGTCCTTATAGGAGGAAGAGACCAGAAATCTCTTTCTCTACACACGCAAAGGAAAAGTCACTTGAGGAAACAGCAAGGAGGCAGCTGTCTGCAAGCCAGGAAGAGAAGCCTCACCAGAAACCACCCTGACAGACCTTGATTTTGCACTTCTTGCCTACAGAACAACTAATTTTTATTGTTTAAGCCACCTAAGTCTAATACTTTGCTATGGCAGACTTACAGACTAATACGAACATGGATTAATTTTACAAATAATTTTGAGCAAAATGAGACAGACACAAACGTGTTTCTAATTATTTTATTTTGTTGTTGTTTTTTGAGACAGAGTCTTGCTCTGTTGCCCAGACTGAAGTGCAGTGGCATGATCACGGCTCACTGCAACCTCTGCAACCAGGTTCAAGCAATCCTCCTGCCTCAGCCTCCTGAGTAGCTGAGACTAGAGGCACGCATCACCACACCTGCCTAATTTTTGCATTTTTTAGTGGAGATGGGATTTCACCATGTTAGCCAGGCTGGTCTCAAACTTCTGCCTTTAAGTGATCTGCCCACCTTGGCCTCCCAAAGTGCTGGGATTACAGGTGTGAGCCACCACACCCGGCCCATGATTATTTTATTACCTTTATTTACTGTTGTTAAAAAAAAATAGAGATGGGATTTCACCATTTTGCCCAGTCTGGTCTTGAATTCCTGGACTCATGTGATCCTTCTTCAGCCTGTAACCCTCATGAAACTGGAGATGTTGTAATGTACCTTAAAACTATTAACAATAAAGTCAGGGATTTATCCCTACAAACCATTAAAAATTCCAGGTTCTCATGAAAAAAAGAATTCTGCATAAAACAGGAATCCCTTGCCCCACTCTAAGAGAAATATAAAAAATTCATGAAACAGCAGTCTCTTTCCCCACTCTTAAAAGAGGAATATAAATGGGTGGAAAAGTAATTCTGCACTACTACTTTTGCACAAATAATCAACAAGATGAATATAGGAATCAGAAAATGAAGGGTCTAACCTTTTTTTTTTTTTTTTTTTGGGACAGTCTCATTCTGTCACCCAGCCTGGAGTGTAGTGGCGCCATCTCAGCTCACTGCAGCCTTTGCCCCCGGGTTCAAGCTATCCTGCCTCAGCCTCCCAAGTAGCTGGGACTATAGACATGTGCCACCACACCTGGCTAAGTTTTGTATTTTTAGTAGAGATGAAGTTTCACCATGTTGGCTAGGCTGGTCTCAAACTCCTGACTTCAAGAGATCCACCCACCTCGGCCTGTAGAAGTACTGGGATTATAGGCATGAACCACCGTGCCTGGCCTGAGTGGTCTAACTTCCTCAAAGACATTTTGCCATACAAACAAAAACCTGTCTGTTGCATGAATTTGTCTTGATCTTAGCAGGACCTAGATGTCCTGTTCTATGACCAAGTTATCCTGTCACGGAAGACTTCAAGCAACGGGCACCCTACTGGGGCTTATATCCGTCCAACTCATGCCCACAAATGACAGCTTTGACAAAGAAAAGGAAAAACAAATCCCAAAATTTGGGCTTACCTCCTGGCTGGCCCACCAAAATATGCTACTGGATAGAAAGTCTTGACTGTGAGTTGTCCTGGTTCTTGGTGTGTTGTGCAAAGAATGAACAAAACACACGAAGCAACAAAAGAAGCAACAAATGCACAAACAAAACAATAAAAGAACAAAGTAATAAAGGCACAGATTCGAAGAAGCAAAAGTACAACTCACAGAGCGGGAGAAAGCTCAAACAAGCAGCTCAAGCGCTTCTTCACCACAATGCTCCCCAGGGTTTTTATGAAGCCAGAGGAACTTGGCAACACCCCTAGGTGCTTTTAGAGGCCTCCAATTGGTTCCAACCTATGAAGGCTTGGCCTGTGACTATTCAGAGGCTGAAGTGGAGGCTTGGGCCACAGTCAATCAGAGGCTGAAGTGGAAACTTCTGTCTTATCACAGGAGTAAAGAGGTGGCCTGTATGCTGCCCAGTCTTGCCTAGAACTGGCTGCACCTGCTGTTCTCTTGCTTCTGTTAAACTGGCTGCACCTGCTATTCCTTTGCTTATGCGCCAACCCTCGGCTACCCTAATTGCTTTGCTTATGCCCCAATCCTTGGCTACCTTAATTCCCTATTCTCCTGCCTCAGTTATACACATGTGCTCAGTTTATGTGGTCTTTTATGTCTGCTCAGTTTATGAAGCTCTCTTGATGAAGTTCCTCAAGGTATGCACTTAATATTTGGGCCTTTTTCTGTACATACATTATAGTTCTATTAACAGTTTTAAAAGCCACTTCAACGGAACAGAATAAGGAGGGGGGAAAATAACATAAAACAGAAACAAGTTGCAAGCAAATAATAAATGTTAGAATTAAATAAAAATAATAAGTAACAAGAAATGTTGAAAATCAATGACCATTTATATTATATTAAAAGTAAATGGACTAAATGCCCCAATTAAATGACAAAGATTGCCAGGTTATATAAAAAACAACAAAGCCCTACTGCATGTTTACAAGAAATAACTGTAAGATATAAGAATACAGAAAGCTTGAAAGTTAAAACTGACAAAATAGTCTTCAAAGCAAAAAAGCATTACTAACTAAAAAGGAACATTCCATAATGATAAAAAATTTGATTCTAGAAAGATAAAATACATCTAACTTTATTTATACTCAATATTTAGCCTCAAAATACATAAAGCAAAAATAGAAACAAAAAGGAGAAAAGACCTATTCACACGGGCTACTTCAAAACACTTCTCTCCTTAAATGATAGAACAAGCTGTTAAAAGTTAGAAGAATACAGAAAATTTGCACATGATTAGCAAACTTGACCTAATTGACAACTGTAGAACACTGTACCCAATAAACAAGATGGAATCATATAATTGAATACAAAGAACATTTACTAAAACTTACTATATGCTGAGCAATAAAGTAAGTCTTAACAATCAAAACATTGAAATCATAAGCAGTAAATTTGACTACAGTTCAATTAAGCTAGAAACTAATAACAAAAAGGAAATTGGAATATTCCCATATATCTGGAAACTAAGAATGCTTCTCTTTTTTTTTTTTTTTTTTTTTGAGACAGAGTCTCGCTCTGTGGCCCAAGCTGGAGTACAATGGTGCAATCCTGATCCTCGTTCCTCAGCCTCCCGAGTAGCTGGGATTACAGGCTGTGCCACCACATCCAGCTGATTTTTGTATTTTTAGTAGAGACAGGGTTTCGCCATGTCGACCAGACTGGTCTCAACCTCCTGACTTCAAATGATTCGCCTGCCTTGGCCTCCCAAAGTGCTGGGATTATAGGCATGAGCCACTATGCATGGCCTAAGAATGATTCTTAACTGAACCAGAATGGTTAAAGAACAAGTCATGGTGGAAATCAGAAAATATTTTGAGATGAATGATAACAAAAGTATGACATATCAG
The DNA here is from genome assembly GCF_002776525.5 of Piliocolobus tephrosceles. NCBI lineage: Eukaryota > Metazoa > Chordata > Mammalia > Primates > Cercopithecidae > Piliocolobus > Piliocolobus tephrosceles. The sequence goes on along the minus strand of NC_045439.1, from coordinate 141,097,072 downwards.
AACTTCCTGTGCTTCGAGAGAAGTGTATAGACTTATAAACACATATATCCCAAAACAAGAAAGGCTGAAAATCAATTACCTAAGCATATACCTCAGGAAGTAAGAAAAATGTCAGCAAATTATTTTTTTTGTTTTGTCTCGCTGTGTCCCCCAGGCTGGAGTGCAGTGGGGCAATCTTGGCTCACTGCAACCTTTGCTTCCTGGGCTCAAGCAATCCTCCCATCTCAGCCTCCCAAGTAGCTACAAGTAGCTGAGACTACAGGCAATCCTCGGCTTCCAAATATCAATCTTACCTGTGAAATGTTTAAAGTGTTCCCTTTGCGACCAGGAATGAGGCTACTTAATACATTGTACCAGAGGTCATAGCTAGTATAATAAGGCAAACAAAACAAAACAAAACAAAACAAAAACAAAAAACCATGAGAGATATGAGGGCTGGATAGAAAGAAACAAAACCGTCATTATTAGAATAAGTGAATTTAGCAAGGATGCTAGGTATAAAATCAATTTACAAATATCACTTACATTTCTACACAAAAAGATGTAGGATGTTTATAGACTGGATATTCATGGATTGGCTACTGAATATCATAAAGAGGTCAATTCTCCCCCAGTCAATTTACAGGGCCAATGCAACCCCAGTGCCAATCCTAATAGGCTGTTATTGTGGAGATTTTATTTTTTTATTTTTTATTTTTTGAGACAGGGTCTTGCCCTGTCACCCAGGCTGGAGTGCAGTGACCCAATCACAGCTCACTGCAACCTTGACCTTCTGGGCTTATGTAATCCTCCCACCTCAGCCTCCTGAGTAGCTGGGACCACAGGTCTGTGCCACCACACCAGGCTAATTGTTACATTTTTTGTAGAGATGGAGTGTCCCTATGTTGCCCACACTGGTCTCAATCCCCTGGGTTCAAGCAATCTTCCTGCCTTACCCTCCCAATGTGCTAGGATTACAGGCATGAGCCTCCAAGCCAAGCCAAGATTTTCAAATTGATTCTAAAATGTATCTGAAAATACATTTAATAAAACAGAGCATAAAATAGCCAAGACATTATTAAAGAAGGCGAACAAAGTGGGAAGAGTTACAAACAATTAACAAGACTCATGAAGCCATGGTAATTAAAACAGTGTAGTATTGGAACAAGAATAAACAAATAGACCACAGAACAGATTGGAAAGCCCAGAATCAGACACATGAACTTGTTGTCATATGATTTACCACAAAGGTGGCACTGTACTGCAATAGGGAAAGGAAAGTCTTTTCAGTACATGGTACTAGGTCAATTAGATATTTATACAGGGAAAAGGAAAATTATCTTTATTTCACACTACGTAAAATAATAAATTTCAGATGTATTACAGGTCTAAATATGAAAGGCAAACCAATAAAACTTGGACGAAAATATAGCAGAACGTTTTTCAGACTTTGGAGTAAAGAACAATTTCTTGGTCAAGATATACAAAAGCACTAACTAAAAAGGAAAAGATTGGTAAATTGGAGCTCTGTTTTTCAAGACAGCATTAAGATAGAGAAAATGCAAGTCATGAAATGGGAGAAGCTATTTGCAACACATAGAACTGACAAAGGGCTTGTAGCCAGAATATATAAATCATTTATAAAGCAGTAAGAAAAAGATAAAAGGATCCAACAGGTCAGGCGCATTGGCTCAGGCCTGTAATCCCAGCACTTTGGGAGGCCAAGGCAGGCAGATTACTTGAGGTCAGGAGTTGGAGACCAGCCTGGCCAACATGGTAAAACCCTGTCTCTACTAAAAATACAAAAATTAGCTGGGTGTGGTGGTGCAGTCTGTAATCCCAGCTACTCAGGAGGCTGAGACATGAGAATTGCTTGAACCTGGGAGGTGGAGGTTGCAGTGAGCTAAGATCACGCCACTGCATTCCAGCCTGGGCAACAGAGCAAGACTCTTGTCTCAAAAAAAAAAAAAAAGAGACAAAGAGCTTCTTCCCAAATATGAACAATTTTTCTTTTTGCAAAACTCTTTTCATGACCCCCTACATTACCTATAACAGTATTTATAAAAGGTCTTTGGCTGGGCTTGGTGGCTCACATCTTTAATCCCAGTACTTTGGAGGCCAAGGCAGGAGGATTGCTTGAGCTCAGAGGTTCAAGACCTACACTGAGAAATATAGTGGAACCACGTCTCTACAAAATATAACCAAAATTTTAGCAGGACATGCCTGCTAAAGGCTCCAGGCATGGCGGCACATGCCTGGAGTCTCAGCTACTTGGGAGGCTGAAATGGGAGGGTCGCTTGAGCCCAGGAGGTCAAGACTGCAGTGAGCCAAGATTATGCCACTGGACTCCAGCCTGGGCAACAGAGTCAGACCCTGTCAAAAAAAAGAGATCTTTAGTGTTCCTGGGAAGACCAGCTCTCCTTTGTCTCACCATTGGAAACTGCATAAAGCATGAACCCTGAGAAGAAACTAATTACCCGTTTTCCTCTGAGACCCTCCAGACTCACCTGCATGCCTCACATCCCTATTTATCTCAATATCCACCCCATATCCAAGACTCTCAGGTAATCCATCATCACCCAGACTCTTATCATATCCCTTAATCTAATCAGTTTCCCACCCTTCCCTACTTCCTCCATTCTTCCGCTGTGACCCTGAAACTCATGGTCTACCCTCAGGAAAATGTCCTAAATCCTCAACCTCTTCTCCAAACATTCATTTCCCCTTCCTGCTTTCATTAAAATCTGGTTGTGCCTAAGGACATCGCTTTTTTGTGGCCCTTTAAAGCAGGGGCTAGTTTTTCTCCTACACCCCATATACTACAGACCTGGAGGAGGGGTAGGTACCCTCCCAGTTCTTCATTGCCTTTTCTAGACTAATTATCCTTCCTTTTCTCTACAAAATTCTGTTCCCTTGAAGTTCGTGTCCTTAGGCTATACCACTCACTGTTCTCATTGAAGCCTCCTGGATACTTTCCCTTACTCCCTGAAGATTTTAGACCCTGACCTCTTAGCCTCTCTCACCATCAGCAGTACTCACCATTTTGTGATTTCCACCAACACTGATATCAAAAACCCATCCGACACCCTAGATTTTCAGGTTCTGCATTACTTATCTATTGTGTAACAAATTACAAATTAACAAAATAGGCCAGGCACAGTGGCTCACACCTGTAATCCCAGTAGTTTGGGAGGCCAAGACAAGTGGATCAGTTGAGGTTAGGAGTACAAGACCAGCCTGGCCAACATGGTGAAACCCTGTCTGTACTAAAAAAAGAAAAAAAAAAAAAAAAAGTACAAAAATTAGTTGGGTGTGGTGGTGCATACCTGTAATCCCAGCTGAGGCAAGGAGGCTTAGGCAGGGGAATTGCTTGAACCCAGGAGATGGAGGTTGCAGTAAGCCAAGGTCGCACCACTGCACTCCAGCCTTAACAACAGAGCAAGACTCTGTTTCAACAACAACAACAACAAACAAAAACCAAATTAACAAAACAACTCAATAAGCACTTATGATCTCATACAGTTTCTATGGGCAGGCTTTGGAGAGCCAGAGAGAGTTGATTCTGGCTGAGAGTCTCTGATGCTGCTGTAGCCTATCTCCTGGGGCTGCCACAATCATCTGAAGGCTTGACTGGGGCTGGAGGATTAGCTTCCAACGTGGCTCCCTCACGTGCCTGACAAATTCATACTGGTTGGTCAACTAGGTAGGTCTCTCAACAGGGCTGCTTGAGTATCCTCATGGCATGGTGGCTGGCTTCCCTGTGACAATCCAAGAGAGCAAAGACAGAAGCTGCAATGATTTTAGAACACAGCCTCGGAAGACACACAGTCGTTATTACACATGCCAGCCCCAATGAGTGCAGGAGGGACTAGTCAAGGGGAGTGAATATACCTCATGAGAACCACTAGGTCCAGGTTGGAGGCTGGCTGCCCAGACTCTTGATCTCCTCCCCTGCAGCTGTCTTGTACTCATTATGGCCTCAGTCTCCTGCTCCCATGGTCAGGCCCTGGACTATCAGCAATGATTGCTTCACCACCTTAAAATCATTTTTAGCACCCCACCCTACTCTTTGGCCAACGCTTCCAGTATTTCCAGCTCTCTCACTCTAGTATCCTGACTCAATAACTCTTCAACCCCAGCCAGAGTTCCTAACATTTTCACCCACTTATCTTCTCACTTTCTTAATTATCCCTTTAGATTCTAACACAATAACCACTCCTGGCCTCTCTTTTCCTCATTCTATTGTCCTGAAAAATGGTCAGAGCAAATTCCCTTCACCTGAGCAGCTAGATGTGGCTGGAAGAAAACAACTCTGTCCACTAATCTCTCTTTACATTTATGACCACAAACCTCAAGTGGGCCATCGGCACTCATTCTTGTCTCTACTCTCAAACACAAATTATTTCATATATTCTTGTTTATTAGAAAACATCCCATCCCATCCCCAATCCACTCTCAGCTTTTCACCTGACAACCTCACCCATTCCTTTGAAATAAAAGAAGCAACCAGGAGAGCCACCTCATCTTCCCACCACCAAAGGAAACAGCCTACCTGCGTCTGTACCAGTGACCTTTTTCCATCCTGGAAAATGATATGCTTTGACTCTGTGTCCCCACCCAAATCTCATGTCAAATTGTAATCCCTGTGTGTCAGGGGAGGAACCTGGTGGGAGGTGATTGGATCATGAGGGTGGTTTCCCTCATACTGTTCTCATCATAGTGAGTGAGTTCTCAAGAGATCTGGATCTGATGGTTTAAAAGTGTTTGGCAGTTTCCTGCTCATTTTCTCTCTCCTGCCACCATGTAAGACGTACCTTGCTTCTCTTTTGCCTTCCACCATGACTGTAAGTTTCCTGAGGCCTCCCCTGCCATGCAGAACTGTGAGTCAATTAAACCTCTTTCCTTTACAAATTACTTAGTTTCAGGTAGTTTTTTATAGCAACAGGTCTGTGAAAACAGACCAATACACAAAGAATGGACCACTTTATCATCAGTGTGCTGGATCCCATTTCTCAAGGCCATCAGTTCATCTTGTTAGAAGCTGGAGTTGGGGAGTGATACAAAGCAAGCGAGGGCAGCCACATGGAGTGTGCACACCAAGGTCAAGGTCAGTCGGCCAAAAAAGAGAAGACTAGAGGAGGCAGGGAGAAGCAGATGGTGAGCCCCAGAGATAAAAGAGAGGCTCCTGTGTTCCCGGCTTTCTGCATTGCTTCCAGCTCTTCCTGAAGCTGACTGGTCTGCAATTCCAGGAGACACCCCTGAGTCCTCAAAACAAAGTATCTGGTATATAAGTCAGCTTGAGTGGATCTCTGTGGTTTTCAACTGAAGGAGCCCATTTATTCCCTATGCTTGAGCATAGAAAGCCGTCTGGCAGGGTATCTCCATCAGGTTAATAGTACTCTCTGGGCAAGTGGATTTCAGAGGATTTTAAATGGTTTCTTCATTATACTTTCCTGAATTGTTTGGGTCACTTAAAATGAGCATATGTCTGTTTCCTTCCTCTCCCTACTCCACCCTAATCTAATCCATCAACCTCTTCTCTCAGCCTCACCTCTGAAATACAATTCAAATCCATCTCTCTTCCTGTCTGCTGCTATCATTCTAGCCAAATCTCCATTCTCTCTCTTGCCCAGGTGACTGCAGTAGTCTCGTAATTGGTACCCCCATTTCTCCCTTGCAAACATCCACCCCATTCCCCACCAAGCAGCCCACGGGATCTTTCTGCAATATCAATCTAGCCATGCTACTTCCTTGCTTAAAACCCTTCAATGGCTTCCCTACACACTGGGAATAAAACCCAAGCCTCAGCTCCCTACCTTGCCAAGTAAGTCGTTGGCAAGGTTGAATACAACGCTGTGTGAAGAGCATGTGTAGAGCCTGGTCCATCATAAATGCACGCGGAGTGGATGTTCTTGTCCTTACCTCCAGGTTGTTCAGTCACTTTCAGGAAGTTCTTTAAGGTTAGAAAGTTCTTAGAAACTGGCCCGTATCTACTCTGCAACTTCATCTTTATCCACTTGCCCCTTGCCCCTGTGTCCCTTCCATATCCGCTTCTGATGGTATTTAAAACATATAATACCAAGACACTTTCTGCCTCCAGACATTTGCTCATTCTGGCACCTAGACTATCCCGCACATTTCTCCCATGGCTGGCTCCTTGTCTCACAGTGCTCAGTGTTTCAGAGCTGCCTCCTCCAAGGCCGTCCTGACCAAGGTGCCAACCCCCACCACACCCCGAGTATTATCGTCAAGGAAGCCTGTGTTTCCTTTGTAGCTTGTGTCACAACCTGCCACTTGACATTTGCTTGTTGAGTCTGTTTTCTGTCTCTCCCACCAAATTATATGCTTCCCGTTGGTTTTATTTGCTTCTTTATTCCCCCAGTGCTTAGGGCTGTGTCTTGTCTATAAAAGCTCCATAGGTGTTCACTAAATGAAGTTTAACAAAGAGCATTCCCTAGTATGCCCAGCTGGAAGCCATCACTGGGTCCTCTGAATTCTCACAGTTCTTCATCTCCCCTTTATTAGAACACATCTTGCTTTGTCTTTTGTATTGGGATTACTTGTACAGAGAGGCAGGGTGGTTAGAACCAGAACCCTGTGTTCAAATTCCAACCCTGCTACTCCCAGAGTCCAGAACAGTGCCTGGCGCAGATAAAACAACATAAAGAGTTAGTACTACTGTGCTTTGCATTATCCCCCAGCAGGAGCCAAACTAAAGTGTTTTGAGGGTAACATTACACATGTGACCAGGAACGGTGGCTCACGCTTGTAATCCTAGCACTTTAGGAGGCCAAGGCAAGAGGTTTGCTTGAGCTCAGGAGTTCAAGACCAACCTGGGCAACATACTGAGACCTCGTCTCTATAAATTAATATTTTTTTAATTTAAAAAAAACTACACATAGGATTTAGTATTTGATAACTTCCCCAAGCCTAGCTCAGGACACAACGTAGATGCTCAATAGATAATAAATAAGAGCACTGAGTGCAGTGTCTCATGCCTGTAATCCTAGCACTTTGGGAGGCCAAGGGAGGATCCCTTGAGCCCAGGAGTTCAAGATCAGCCTAGGCAATACGGGCATTGTGGCTCACACCTGTAATCCTAGCACTTTGGGAGACCGAGGCCAGCAGATTGCCTGAGCTCAGGAGTTCGAGACCAGCATGGGCAACATGGCAAAACCCCATCTCTACTAAAAATACAAAAAATGAGCTGGCTGTGATGGCACACACCTGTAATCCCAGCTACTCCAAGAGGCTGAGGCACGAGAACCACTTGAACCCAGGAGGCGGAGGTTGTAGTGAGCCAAGATTGCACCACTGCACTACAGTCTGGGCAACAGAGCGAAATTCTGTCTCCAAAAACAGTAAGTAAAATAAATAAAATAAAAACAGGCTGGGCACAGTGGCTCACGCCTGTAATCCCAGCACTTTGGGAGACCAAGCCGGGTGGATCACAAAGTCAGGAGATTGAGAACATCTTGGCTAACACGATGCAACCCCATCTCTACAAAAAATACAAAAATTAGCGAGGCATGGTGGCACACGCCTATTGTCCCAGTTACTCAGGAGGCTGAGGCAGGAGAATTGCTTAAACCTGGGAGGTGGAGGTTGCAGTGAGCCGAGATTGCGCCACCGCACTCCAGCCTGGGCGACAAGAGCAAAACTCCATCTCAAAAAAAATAAAATAAATGAAAATAAAAATTTAGCTGGGCACAGTGGCTCATGCCTGTAATTCCAGCACTTTGGGAGGCTGAGGTGGGTGGATCACTTTGTTAAGCTCAGGAGTTCAAGACCAGCCTGGGGAACATGGCTAAACCCCCAGGCGTGGTGGTGCGCACCTGTATGCGGGATGCTGAGGCAGGACGATTGCTTGAGGTGGAGGTTACAGTGAGCCATGATCGCCCCACTGCACTGCAGCCTGGGCAAAAGAGTGAGATCCTGTCTCTAAAAAACTAAATAAATAATAAAAAGAGCTAAATTTTATTATGAGTTTGTACTGCTCCAGGTTCTAAACTGTTCTAAACATCTTACATGTATCAGCTCATGTAATCCTCACAATAGGTACCATTATTATTCCCACTTCACAAACAGGAAACTGACTTATAAGGAATTAAATACTTTATCCACGGACACCAAGTAATTAAGTGGAGTAGCTGGGATTTGGACACAGGACACAAGCAACTAAGCCTTAACAACTACAAGATATTATCGAGTGTAGACCAAGTTGTTACAGGTTTATGAGGTCAGAATCAAAGAAGACAGCAATCTATGTTGTACAATTGGGACTGGTTAAATAAACTATGATAGTTATCTTATGTAACCATTAAAATGATGATATAGATCTATATTTATATTGAATGACATTCATGACTTGTTTGTTTGTTTCTTTACTCCATACCTCACCTGGACTGAAATAATTTTTAAAAGCAAGCCAGAAAGCAGTAAAATTAACCTGCACACAAATGTTTATAGCATCTTTTGCATAATTGCCAAAAACTGGAGGCAATTCACAAGGTGAATGGATAAACAAATTGTGGTACATCCGTGCTATGGAATATTATTCAGCTATAAATAAGAAATGAGCCATCAAGCCACAAAAAGACATGAAGGAACCTTAAAAGGCATATTGTTTTGTGAAGGAAACCAGTCTGAAAAGGCAACAGACTATATGATTCCAACTATATGACATTCTGGAAAAGGCCAAACCATAGAAACAGTAAAAAGATCAGTGACTGCGTGGGATTAGAGGCTGAGAGGGAACAAGGGGATCACAGGGGATTTTTTGGGCAGTCAGATTGTTCTGTATGATACTGTAACGGTGGATATGCGACATTATGCATTTGTCAAAATGCAAAGAACTTTACACCACAAAGAGTGAGCCTTAATGTAAGCCATGAAATGTAGTGAATACTAATATATCAATACTGGTTTATCAGTTGTGACAAATGCAAGATATTAACAACAGGGGAAACTGAGGGAGCAGTGGGAGGTTATATGGGAATGCTGGACTAGCTTCCCAATGTTCTGTCAACTGAAAACTGCTCTAACAACTAAAGTTCGTTAATTTAGAAACAAACAGTATCATCGTAGGACATTTCGTGTTAATGTACATCTGTGTTTTTTGTGTATACAAAAAGTCAGGAAGGACATAACCAGAATTAACAGCAGTTGCCTCAGCCTGGTGGGATTAATAGAGATCTTTCTCCTAGTTCTACTTGTTTTATTTTCTTAACAACAGCACGCGTTTATCCTGTAAAGGAGTAAAGTGGGGCAGTGGGGGCTGCCTGGGACCAGGACCCAGCGGGCCCAGGAGCGGTTGCTGCCAAGCGACTCAGTGCCCCTAAGGGCACCGCAGTCCTCGGCATCTGCTCCGCCCACCCTGCCCCTCAGCCTTTGCAACTGTGGGTCCTGAGGTTAGCAAAGAGACCAGAGAATTCCTCCGGTGCAATTGCGTCTGCACACGCGGCGGGCGACTGGGAGCCGGCAGGGAGGGCGGGGTCGGCAGGGGGCACAGTGGGGCTCGGCCTGGGGCCGTGGACGCTCCGTGCAGCTGTGGGGAGGCGGGGGCGGCGGCCGCGCCCGCGATGCCTTCAGTTTGCTGGAATGTTCCTGCGGCAGAAGTGTACTTTGTTCCAGGGATGGGGGAGGGTGGAGCGGGGGCAGGGCCCCAGGGCGGCCTGGCACTTGGAAGGCGGCCAGCTTTCCGTTCCCAGGGTGCCTTCTGGCGGGGGCGGGCGTTGTCTGGTTTTCAGCATGGGCCGCTGTGGGGTGCTGGACGGAACCCCCGGATTCCAGGGCCATCCCTGCCACCGACTAGCTGCAGGTCCCTGCGTGGGGTCTCTTAACCTCTCTGGGCCTGTATTTCCTCATCTGCAAAATGAGGCTAATCACATTAATAACAATGCAAGCATAGTTCTAGCCGGGCACTGCTGTAAAGCACTGTGAAGTGCTCTCTGCTCGCAGCAACCCTTGGAGGTAGGCGCTGTTAATATAACATAATTACACTCTTAGTAGACTAATACATACTTGCTGCCCAGGCCCTTTGGAAAGCATAGATGCTCTGGCTGTAGAAAACCTGGTCCAGCCGCCTTCCAAGTAGTAAAACGTGCTATTATTATTTTTACTTTAAAGATAGGGACACAGGAGCTCAAGAAGGTTAAGCAACTTGCCCACGGGCACACAGCTCCTAAGTGGCCATCCAGGATGCAAACCCAGCACTTTGGGAAGCCGAAGTGGGAGGATCCCTTGAGCTCCGGAGTTCGACACTAACCTTGGCAACATAGCGACACTCCCTCATATTTAAAAAATATATTTTAATAAAGGGAAACAAAAAGGCGGGGGACGCAAACCCAGTTAGTCGGTGAAGAGCCGCCACTCAACCTCTACAGAAACTGCGTCCTTACTGCTAGTGTCTGGAAGCCCATTATATGCTTATTCGGATATTGCAATCCATGCAACAACGCTGGGAGACGTTTTACAAATAATAATTATTAATACTAAGTAATGATAATTATCACCAATTGAGGGCTATAATTTCAACACCCTATATGTGCAACAATTATTTTTCCCATTTTAGAGATGAAAGAATTCAGGCAGCAGGTCCCTCCAGTTCAATGGGGTGGAATCCATTCATCCTGAAGCGGAAATGCAGCAACAACTTAGCTCTCACCTCCTTTGATAGGCAAGCCTGCTCCTCTAGAGTCTGATTATGCCGGTCAGCCAGGAAGCGCAGCCTTTCCTTCCCCAGACATTGTCAAAACCAACTTTGCCTGGTAATCTGAGGAGCTTCTAAGCTGCGAGGTGTAAGGAGTCTCAGATGCTATCTAACACCAAGCTGGAGAGTTGCTCTCCCCTCCCGGGTCTGCTGCCTCCGGGAGCCCGGTTGCCTGGTGCTTGTGGAAACGTCTCCTCCACTGAGTCTGCCGGAAGGATGGAGGCAGAGTGCAGGACAATTGCCCTAAATTATGGACAAAGGAGAGCTCTGCAGCCAAAGCTCTGTGTCCCATTATCACTAGGCTCCTGTCCCCTCACTCACATGACAGCCTCCTCCTCAGGTTAAAAGGCTGCCTTCGTTTAATGCAAAGGTTGCTGCTGCTTCTGTGCAACCCATCCTCCATATATTCTCAACCTCGTGGGAAAGAAAAAAACTCTCATTTTCTGTAGGAAGCTTAAATGTTTCACAAATGAAGACAGTTTGGCAAATAGCCACATATTCCTATTGCTGTCACGTGGGCATGCAGTAGGTGCCGAATAAGTACTTTGCATATTTGCTCCCTCTGTTCCGAATGTTCTTCCTCTGGATACTGACACGGTTCTCTCCCTCTTCTCCTTTAGTTTTTACTCAAGTCACCTTTTCTGTGGGGCCTTCCCTGATCACTATATTTAAATTACACTCTCCCAATAGTCCTGATTCCTTTTCCCTGTTTTATTTTTTCCACAGCATGTATCACTATCCTACACACTGTTATTTGTATTTATTTTGTTTGTTGTCTGTCTTGCCCCCATTGGAATGTAAATTCCAGGAGGGCAGGATTTCTTTCTATTTTCTTCACCACTGTATCCTCCAATGTCTAGAACTGGGAGAAAGGAAGGGAAGGGGAGAGAATAGCTTCCCTGGCCATTCCAACCCATTGTGGATATCACCCCCTTGGAGAAATGTGCATTTCTTTTTTTTTTTTTTTTTCTTTATTATACTGTAAGTTCTAGGGTACATGTGCACAATGTTTGTTACATGTGTATACTTGTGCCATGTTGGTGTGCTGCACCCATCAACTCATCAGCATCCATCAACTCATCATTTACATCAGGTAATAACTCCCAATGCCATCCCTCTCCCCCCCCGCCCCATAATAGGCCCTGGTGTGTGATGTTCCCCTTCCAGAGTCCAAGTGATCTCATTGTTCAGTTCCCACCTGTAAGTGAGAACATGCAGTGTTTGGTTTTCTGTTCTTGCGATAGTTTGCTGAGAATGATGGTTTCCAGCTGCATCCATGTCCCTACAAAGGACACGAACTCATCCTTTTTTATGGCTGCATAGTATTCCATGGTGTATATGTGCCACATTTTCTTAATCCAGTCTGTCACTGATGGACATTTGGGTTGATTCCAAGTCTTTGCTATTGTGAATAGTGCCGCAGTGAACATACGTGTGCATGGGTCTTTATAGCAGCATGATTTATAATCCTTTGGGTATATACCCAGTAATGGGATGGCTGGGTCATATGGTATTTCTAGTTCTAGATCCTTGAGGAATCTCCATACTGTTTTCCACAATGGTTGAACCAGTTTACAATCCCACCAACAGTGTAAGTGTTCCTATTTCTCCACATCCTCTCCAGCACCTGTTGTTTCCTGACTTTTTAATGATTGCCATTCTAAGTGGTGTGAGATGGTATCTCATTGTGGTTTTGATTTGCATTTCTCTGACGGCCAGTGATGACGAGCATTTTTTCATGTGCCTGTTGGCTGTATGAATGTCTTCTTTTGAGAAATGTGTATTCATATCCATTGCCCACTTTTTGATGGGGTTGTTTTTTTTCTCGTAAATTTGTTTGAGTTCTTTGTAGGTTCTGGATATTAGCCCTTTGTCAGATGAGTACATTGCAAAAATTTTCTCCCATTCTGTGCATTTCTTTCCTGCACTATCTACTCGACACTTGGCATATCCTTACCCGCCACCTCAACTCCCTACTTTCCCCCACCCCTTTGTAACAGCTCTTGACAGTAGCCTCCTGTTCTGCTCTATGACTTTGCAGATGTGTGTCTCATCTACTTGAGTAGACAGAAAATTTCCTGCCTTACAGGCAGGGGCAGAAGAGATCTGATCTTTGTATCACCCTAGTACCAAAAACAGGGCTGAATTTCTGTAAGTTCCAGGGCTCCTTATATTTTAAAAAGAAAACATTTCTCCCTCCTTCATCCCTTTCCCCACCTTGCTCAGTTCTACTCCTAGTTCATCTCCATTAATATTAGACTTACTACTTAAGTTTGATTTGAAGTTTGATGTTTGTTTTAAACCAAACAAATTCACAGTGCTTTTGATAAATAATATTCAATATATATTAATGGGGATCAATGTGCAAGCCATTTAATTTCTTAACACAACCATTATATTTTCTCATTAAATGAAACAAAACTGCATACTTTAACTATGTTCTTGCCATAATCTGCACCCTTGATTTTTTCCTTATTCCTAAGAAGAGTTTTGGAGAAATTTCAGTGGCCAAAGTAAGAAAGAGAGGGAGATAAGGAGTCTCATTCCCTGGAGGCGAATGAAGCCTGTTGGCTTCATTTGGTGGTCACCCCACCTTACTCTTTTCCTCAAGAATAAGGGAGGTACACAGCTAAGGATAGCTCTTAAATAGCATCACAAATGATTATAACAAACACCGAATTTGCCCTCTCTCTCCCTCTGCATTTCCCCAGGGCTGGCTGTAAGGTGGGCTGGTGGCACATCCAACTCAGGAGAAGTGGGAGGCAGTCCTTGAAAAAAACGAATTACTGTATCATTTTTATTACCTAGGAAAATCTAAAACTCTTCACAAATCAGCATTTAGTTATGTGATTTGGACATGAAATTTCATCACTATATTGCATGTGGGTGGTGATCTTAGTGCCTCGTATCTGTTAAAATTGAGGCGAAAGGTGCCATTCTGATTGGCTGGAATTTGAGAAGAATACAATTGAACGGGCTGTATATAATTCTCAACAAAAATAACTGCAGAGGCTTGGTAAGGTGGCTCACGCCTGTAATCCCAGCACTTTGGGAGGCTGAGGCAGAAGGATTACTTGAGCCCAGGAGTTCAAGATCAGCCTGAGCAACCTGGTAAGTCCTGGTCTCTACAAAAAAAATTTTAAAAATTAGGCCTGTGCAGTGGCATGCACCTGTGGTCCCAGCTACTCAGGGGGCTGAGATGAGAGGATTGCTTGAACCCAGAAGGTCAAGGCTGCAGTGAGCCACGATCACACCACTGCATTCCAGTCTAGGCGACAGACTTTGTCTCATAAAACAACAACCAACAAAAAAACCTAGCAGGATCCTCATGAGATATGTGGGAGAGATGGATGAATGAATGCAAGCCTGAACAGATGGATGACAGAGGAACTGATCTATGGGTAGGTGGGTAAAGTAAGAAATGCATGGATGGCTAAAGAGATGCCCAAATTGATAGATAGACATGGTAGGTGATTGGTTATGCCAGGCTCCAGGGGCCCTGGGGCTGCCACAGCACTGACTTCAAAAGTGTTTGCTTACCCTTTGGTCTTCCACCCAAGATTTTGAGCTCCTGGAATGTAGAAATTTAATTGCTTTTTTTTTTTTTTTTTTTTTTTTTTTTGTATCCTGAGCCCCCAGTGCAGTGTCTGGCCCATTAATGGAGGTATTAGTCAGGATGTAGATTTAGCTGCCATTACATACAACCTCTCATCTGCATGATGGAGCAATGCCAAGTGCACAATGCAGCCAGCAGGAAGGGAAAAAGGAGGAAGGGGAAGGCACACATCCTCTTCAAAGGCACATTTTACTTCTGTTCTCATCCCATAGGCCAGAACTTAGTCCCATGGCCACATCTAGTCAGAAGCATGCTTGGAAATTTAGTCTTATTCTGGGTGCCTGTGTCCAGTTAAAAATCTGTGGTTCTAAAAACAGCAGAAACAGGCTGGGCGTGGTGGCTCATGCCTGTAATCTCAATACTTTGGGAGGCCAAGGTGGGAGAATCACTTGAGCTCCAGAGTTTGAGACCAGCCTGGGCAACATAATGAGACCCTGTCTTGATTTAAAAAAAAAAAAAAAATTAGCTCAGAATGGTGATGCATGCCTGTAGCGCTAGCTACTCAGGAGGCTGAGACAGGAAGATCACTTGAGCATGGGAGGTAAAGGTTGTAGTGAGCCATGATTGCATCACTGCACTCTAGCCTGGACAACAGAGCGAGACCTTGTCTTAAAACAAAAAACCCCCAGCAGAAACAGATATAAGGCAGTTACTCTCCACTACATAAATTAGCAACAGATTCTTGTGTTAAATGAATGAATAAATAAATGGGGCCGGACGTGATGGCTCACACCTATAATCCCAACACTTTAGGAGGCCAAGGCAGGTGGATCACTTGAGCCCAGGAGTTTGAGACAAGCGTGGGCAACATGACAAAACCCTGTCTGCACAAAAAATACAAAACTTAGCTGGGTTTAGTGGCACGTGCCTGTCATTCCAGCTACTTGGGAGGCTGAGGTGGTAGGACTGCTTCAGCCCAGGAGGTCGAGGTTGCAGTGAACCATGATCATGTCACTGCACTCCAGCCTGGGTGATAGAGTGAGACCATGTCTCAAATAAATAAATAAATGGCATTGAAATAAATAAATAAATGACATTGTTTTCTGAGAAGGACACATATGCTGAGTCACATACAGTAGGTAAGTGAAAAAAGCAAGGTAGGATTAATATACAGTATGCAATTATTTGCTGTCATTCTTTACTAAGAGAAATTTTGTTGAGAGTGGAATGGGCCTAGATAAAATAGTTCACTCCCCAGGCTCCCTCCAAGTGGCTATGTGACACCACTGTGGCCACAGAGACATAAATGGGAGACAGCTGGAGATCTGAGGACATTTCTGCTTTAATACAGGAACCACCTTTCCCTCTTCCCTCCTACTTCTTGATTTCTGAAATGCAGATATGAGAGTGAAGGTGGAGCAGTCAACTCTTGACCATAAGGCTTCATAAGTGAGATAATGTAACTACTCAGGTATATTAAGAGTAACCGAATAGAAAGAAGGAAAGAAGCCGGGACATTGATGATACAGTGGAGATGCTCCACCCACCCCAAACCTCTCATTAGTGAGAAATCCAAACTCCTGCTTGGGTAAGTCAGGATAGTTGTGTTTCTGTTTTATGAGAGATACTTATACTGTGAAAACTCGTTGAATACATAGAATATCTCTGGAAGTACACACAAGAAACCGTAGTCTTAGCGGCCTCCTGGGAGGACAAATTATGAGCTATTTAAGGACAGCACTAGACAAGAGACTTGCTTTTCATTTGTAGTCTTCTATATTTTTGAATACTGAATTTACATTTATATATTCAACAAAAAAAAAGTGTGGAAATGACATATTACATCACCAAACCAGGTCCGTTTGCCCTCATACAATGGAAAGGCAAACTGAAGGACTGAGCTTTTGCAGCAAGAAACGTTTATTGAGTCAACTGGCAAGGAGATGGGAAAATGCTCAAATCTGTCTCCCCCCAGCTGGCAGGCTGGGCTGTCTCCCCCCAGCTGGCAGGCTGGGCTGGGTTTTATAAGTGTAGGGTAATAGGTGTTATCTGATTGGATCTTGCAGTGAAGTGATGCTGGGAGGCATGATCTGACTGGATCCTGCCATGAGGTGACAGCAGGGATTGATCTGATTGGATCCTGGATCCTGCCATGTGGTATCCACTTCTTAATTCACTCCCTGCTCCTTGGGTTTGAGCACTTAGGTTCCCCTGGTGATTGCACACTTGGTTCAGGCATGCTGGGCGTGCTCAGGTTACTTAACCTTTGTTACAGAAAAGTTGAACCAGATTGGTCTGGTGAAATTACATTTCAATGGGAAACTCAAAAGAGACTGTTTCCTTCATGAATTTGATGGTTCGAGAAATACATTTTCCAACAGTCCTGCTGTTACAACACCTTGTTATCTCACCATCAAAGGCAAAGTTGTCTCAAGAAATAAATCATAAATCATGCTTCAGTAACTGAATTTTGAGCAGTATTTGTTAAAAATAAATTAACCATCTATGCTATACCTCAATAATGGAGTTGGGGATGTGTTTTAAGGAAAGTTTCGTTGTATCTCTAATGGGTTTTTCTGTTTTTTGTTTTTTTTGTTTTTTTTTTTGATTTGGGGTCTCACACTGTCACTCAGGCTGGAGTGCAGTGGCATGATCTCAGCTTATTGCAGCCTTGACTTCTCCAGCTCAGGTGATCCTCCTGCCTCAGCCTCCCAAGTAGCTGGGACCACAGGCATGCTCCACTATGGCTGGCTAATTTTTTGTATTTTTGGTGGAGACAGGGTTTTTCCATGTTGCCCAGGCTGGTCTCCTGAGTGCCTAAGCTCAAGCAATCTGCCCACCTCGACCTCCCACCGTGCTGGGATTACAGGCATGAGCCACTGCACCTGGCCTAGTGTTTTATCTCTTAAGCTAGGTGAGTATACTGTTTTGTTGATTGCCCAAACTATTTCCTAATTTGAAATTAATTAACTATATTAGTCCCTTCTCACACTGCTATAAAGAAATACCTAAGACTGGGTAATTTATAAATTAAAGAGGTTTAATTGGCTCACAGTTCTGCAGATTGTACAGGAAGCATGGCTGGGGAGGCCTCAGGAAATTTACAATGGCAAAGGGAAAGCAGTCACGTCTTAAGTGGCCATAGCAGGAGGAAGAAAAGGGAAGGTGCCACATATTTTTAAACAATCAGATCGGCCGGGAGTGGTGGCTCACACCTGTAATCCCAGCACTTTGGGAGGCCGAGGCAGGCAGATCACGAGGTCAAAAGTTCAAAACCAGCCTGACCAACATAGTGAAACCATGTCTCTACTAAAAATACAAAAAAACTAGCCAGGCATGGTGGTGCACACCTGTAATCCCAGCTACTCAGGAGGCTGAGGCAAGAGAATTACTTGAACCCAGGAGGCAGAGGTTGCAGTGAACTGAGATTGCACCACTGCACTCCAGCCTGGGTGACAGAGTGAGATTCCATCTCAAAAAAAAAAAAAAAAAAAAAAATCAGCTCTCACAATAACTTACTCAATATCATGAGAACAGCACCAAAGAATAAATCCACCCCCATGATCCAATCACCTCCTACCAGGCCCCATCTCCAACTTTGGGGATTACAATTGGACATGAGATTTGGGCAGGGACACAGACCTAAACCATATCACTAACTGTGAAAAATTAGAGTGCATTAAAATATAATAAGGCGCTCTCACTCCTTTGAATTACAGTCTGCTTTCTTGAGAAACAGAGATACGGCTGCTACAATGAGCTACCCAGACTTTCACCTGACCCACAGCTTATCTCTGCTTCAGCTAGTGGCTAGTACCCCTGACAGCTGTACCACAAATAAATTTAAAAACTTGCTGCCTGGGAGTCATGATTTTTATGGTTTTTAATTTATGTATTTATTTTTTGAGACAATATTTTGCTCTGTCACCCAGGCTGGAGTGCAGTGGCACAATCACAGCTCACTGCAGCCTTGATCTCCTGGGTTCAAACCATCCTCCCACTTCAGCCTCCTGACTAGCTGGGACTGAAAAATACATGTGCCACCATGCCCAGCAAATTTTTGATTTTTTTTTTTTTTTTTCGTAGAGACTGGGTCTCACTATGTTGCCTAGGCTAGTCTCAAACTCCTGAACTCAAGCAATCCTAATCCTTTTGCCTTGGTCTCCCAAAGTGCTGGGATTACAGGTGTGAGGAACTGTGCCCAGCACGATTTTTATACTTACTTTAATTTTCTTCTTAATCATACCCATAGATGAATTCTTAATACGGAAGGAGGCAGGGGAGACAAATCAGACACAAAGAACACACCCACATCTAGGAGACACAGGAGAAAGCGTGACCCAGGGATAATTTCTGTTATAAACCACACAACGGCAATGATTACCAAATCAAAAGGAGAGAAACTGGTGGTTAGGTGCTGTTTCTCATAATCATAGTCATATTGATATATATACATAAATCCTGTTATAGTTTTAAATAGTAGAATAAGATTAATTCATGTTTATTCTGCAACAGTGCATACTTGTTCCTTTCCTGATATTATCTATCATATTAGGAAGACATGGAAAAATATTAAACTTGTTAAGAGAAATTTTAATTTAAATAAAGCTTTATGTTTTAAAAAATTAGATTGGTTATATTTATGTACTTTTTCTTATAAAATGACAGAGCTTTTAAAAGTTCTTTACACCACTAATATGTTTATAAAATGCTTTAATAAATCTCATGCCACAAAAAGTCTGAGGGGCTATTCACCTTACTTCTCCATAAAATGTTTAATATTCCACGAAAAATGGTTATGGTCAGGAGAATGTGCCTTGTGTGTGAATGTTGTTAATCATGTAAGTTGCTGGGGTGAAAAGAGCTGATAAACAAAAGAAAATCAGCACATCATCAATAAATTCTAATAAAACTAGTAATAGAATCAGCTACAATTCAAACTGGACACTAAAGAAGACCTAAGCTGGACTTCTGAGTAACAGTGTATGTGATGAATTACATATTTATTCTACACCAAGTCAAAGATCTTTACCATACTGCTCCCAAGCAAAACAAGCAAAGAAACAAAAAATTTATACTATCCCACATGGAGGTGGCTTGCTAAGGTACAGATACAAAGAAATATGTATCTTAGAGGAACACTGATATTTTTGTGAGGCTACATATTGCCTGATTAGATTAAGAATAAAGACATGTGGATCTTACTGAAATAAAAGAATTTTTAACTTCATAAATCCTAGTAGAATTTTTGAAATAGGATAACTATCTCCAAAATCATAGCAAAATAAAAGCAAACTAAAGTCTGCATGACAAAACACAGGAAAAAAGGAAATAGCAACTGTGGTAGTCCGTTCTCACCCTGCTATGAAGAAATGCCCAAAACTGGGTAATTTATAAAGGAAAGAGGTTTAATTGACTCACAGTTCCACATGGCTGGGGAGGCCCCAGGAAATTTATAATCATGGTGCAAGGCACCTCTTCATAGGGCAGCAAGAAAGAGAATGAGTGCCAAGCAAAGGGGGAAAAACCCCTTATAAAACCATCAGATCTAGTGAGAACTCACTCACTATCACAAGAATAGCATGGCGGTAACCGGCCCCATGATTCAATTACCTGCCACTGGGTCCCTCCCATGACACCAGGGGATCATGGGAAGTATAATTCAAGATGAGATTTGGGTGGGGATGCAGCCAAGCCACATCAGCACGTAAATAGAATCATAAACAATCATACTGATGTTTTTAATGCCTTTTATGAGAGACACACCCAAAAGAACACAAAATGCAAAATATTAACCCTAACTTCATGTGAATTATAAATGTAACTGTGGTAGTTACTTTTCTGTCTGGGGTGGTGAGGTATAAATAACTTCTAATAACATGCTAGAATACAATGATTAAGTACGGACCTGTCTGTGTTAGCAAAACGTTCAGGCTAATCCTCTCACTCCTTTAACACTGCCCTCCCCTCCTTTACACACCCAGAAGTCCAGTGTTTGTGTTGCGTGTGCAGGTGGATGGTGAAGGGGGCGTGTGGGAGGGTGCCAATCACCTTTGTCTTTTGCACCACAACCAGTACTTGGAAACATATTTGCCCAGAGAAGGCCACAGGTGCCAATGCAGACTGTTCTAGAATAGATTGGTGGGACATCAGGAAGAGAACTATTGTCATAGCCATTAAGAGTGAAGATCACGGGAGGATTAGGTGGGAAGGACGGTTTTTCAGGGCAGAACAATTCTTTTTTTTTTTTTTGAGACAGAGTCTTGCTTGGTTGCTCAGCCTGAAGTCCCTGAGAGTTCACTGCAACCTTTGCCTCTTGGGTTCAAGAGATTCTCCTGCCTCAGCCTCCCGAATAGCTGGGATTACAGGCACCTGTCACCATGCCCAGATAATTTTTTGTACTTTTAGTAGAGACAGGGTTTCACCATTGTATTAGCATTATCTAGATGGACAGAACTAATGGAATAGATATGTATATAAAGGAGAGTTTATTAAGTATTAACTCACATGATCACAAGGTCCTACGATAGGCCATCTGCAGGCTGAGGAGCAAGGAGAGCCAGTCCGAGTTCCAAAACTGAAGAACTTGGAGCCTGATGTTCAAGGGCAGGAAACTCCAACATGGGAGAAAGATGTAGGCTGGGAGGCTAGGTCAGTCTCTTTTCACATTTTTCTGCCTGCTTATACTCTAGCTGATTAGTTTGTGCCCACCCAGATTAAAGGTGGGTCTGCCTTCCCCAGCCCACTGACTCAAATGTTAATCTCCTTCGGCAACACCCTCACAGACACACCCAGGATCAATACTTTGTATCCTTCAATCCAATCAAGTTGACACTCAGTATTAATTATCACAAGTCCACCCCTTGTCAACTTGAACGCGTACATATCACCTGAAATCATAATCTTCAAATAAAGACAATAATAAGGTCATAATTACACCTAACATAATACAACTATGCTTTGTACAACCGGAAAAGCACTGATCCCCAACCCAAATACTATTACATAAAGTTAGCAACACTTAAATGCTGATGTGAAGTCAATAAATCTTATGTCATATGATAAAGGAGAAAGGAATTAAAATGAAGATATTTTCTTCATACAAGTGTATACATGCACAAACATTTTTAACAAAAGGAGGAAATACTTATGGCAATTACAGTCCTCGTTTGTGCAACTGGTCACGTGGTCGTAGCTGGTATTAATGATTACCTTCTTCTACTACTCATTCTGTATTCCCTTTGCCTTCAGCAAGCACCTCAGCAGGTCATGGTTTTTTTCCTAGTGGAGTGACCTAAACCTTCATTCCTGAAGGGTCTGGGCCATTTGTAGTCCTTCCTGGACTGGGCTGTTGTAGTTTCCCATTGGCATAGTATTACTAAGAGATGCCCTAATGGATCTCCTGTATTCCATGTGTACTCTTCCTTACCTCCTTTGTGGGGTAGTAAACTGATTTCATCTTGATAGTCCGGGTCAATCACCCCAGCCAACACTGTAACTCCCTTCTTAGCCTGTTGACTTAAAGATAGGAGGAGCCCAAAGTGTACAGGTGGCAATCTTAACTTCCAGTATAATGGAATCATTGTTGTGTTGCCTGGTGGCAGCGTTCCTCCCTCTGGAACTAAGGCCCCTAGGCCAGCAGAACATAACGTCATGGGAAGAGTAAGCAAAAATTTTGCAAGTAGATCACTAGGGGTGATGGTGAGTGGTGCCACTTCCAACTTCCAATTACACACTTTGATTCCTGGACCCGTGAATCCTGGCTATGAAAGAAACAGTACCATATATTGGACATTGATTCAGAGTATACATGGCCTCCTGGAAAGCTTTGCCCCAGCCCTGCAAAGAATTGTCACCTAGTTGGCATTGTAATTATGACTTCAAAAGGCCATTCAACTGTTCTGTCAATCCAGCTGCTTCAGGGTGATGGAGAACATGGTAAGACCAGTGAATTCCATGAGCATGAGCCCACTGCCACATTTCTTTAGCCATAAAGTGAGTACCTTGGTCAGAGGCAGTGCTGTGTGAAATACCATGATGGTGGATGAGGCATTCCGTGAGTCCACAGATGGTAGTCTTGGCAGGAGCATTGCATGCAGGATAGGCAAACCCATAACTGGAGTAAGTGTCTATTCCAGTAAGTACAATCTCTGCCCTTTCCATGATTGAAGAGGTCCAATATAATCAACCTGCCACCAGGTAGCTGGCTGATCACCCTTTGGAAAGGTGCCATATCGAGGGCTCAGTGTTGGTCTCCACTGCTGACAAATTGGGCATTCAGCAGTGGCCATGGTGAGTGGAAGTCCATGTTGCTGAGCCCATGCATAACCTCCCTCCCTGCCACCATAGCCAGTCTGTTCATGGGCACATTGGGCAATGACACAAGGGTCGCTGCGGAAACAGGCTGAGTGGTGTCCACAGAACGGGCCATCCTATCCACTTGATTATTAAAATCCTCCTCTGCTGAGGTAACCCATTGGTGAGCACTCATATGAGATACAAATATCTTCACACTTTTTGACCACTCAGAGAGGTTCATCCACATACCTCTTCCCCATATTTCTTTGTCATCAAATTTCCAATCATGCTTCTTCCAAGTGCCTGACCATCCAGCCAAACCATTGGCTATAGCCCATGAATCGGTATATAATCACACATCTGGCCATTTCTCCTTCCATGTGAAGTGCACAACCAGATGCATTTCTCAAAGTTATGCCCACTGGGAATATTCACCACTATCCTTTAGGAACATCCTAGAAAGGGGCTGTGGTGTTGCAGCTGTCCACTTTTGGGTGGTGCCTGCATATCATGCAGAACTATCTGTGAACCAGGCCGTAGTCTTTTCTTCCTTTGACAGCTGATGATAGAGAACTCCCCATGAGGCCATTAGTGCAGGCTGGGGGAGAGAAGGCAGGGTGGCAAGAGTGCAGACCATGAGCATTTGAGCCACTTCCTCATGTAACTTACTTGTGCCTTCAGGCCCTGCTCGTGCAGAGTCACATGTATACCACTTCCATTTAATGATGGAATGCTGCTGTGCACAACCCACTTTATGGCTAGATGAGCCAGAAAGCACCCAGTTCATGATAGGCAGTTCAGGTCACATGGTGACTTGATGACCCATAGTCAAAAGTTCAGTTTCCACCAAAGCCCAGTAACAGGCCGAGAGCTGTCTCTCAAAAGGAGAGTAGAAGATGCAGATGGCAGGACCTTGCTCCACAATCTTAGAGGCCTCTGCTGTGATTCGCCTATGGGGGCCTGCCAAAGGCTCCAAACAGCCTCCCTATGTGCCACTGACACCTCAAGCACCATTGGACCTGCTGGGTCATATGGCCCAAGTGGAAGAGTAGCTTGTACAGCAGCCTGGACCTGTTGCAGAGCCTTCCCCTGTTCTAGATCCCTCTCAAAACTGGCAGCTTTTCGGGTCAGTCAATAAATGGGCCAGAGTATCACACCCAAATGAGGAATGTGTTGGCTCAAATCCAAATAGGTCCACTAGCCTTTGTGCCTCTTTCTTAGTGGGGGCCAAATGCAACAACTTATCCTTCACCTTAGAAGGAATATCTTGGCAGGCTGCGTACCACTGGACTCCTAGAAATTGTACTGAAGTAGAAGGTCCCTGAATTTTACTCAGATTTATTTCCTATCCTCTGGCACAAAAATGTCTCACCAATAAGTCCAGTGTGCTTGCTGCTTCTTGCTCACTGGATCCAATCAGCATACTTTCATCAATGTAATGGACCAGGGTGATATCTTGCGAAGCAAAAAGCAATCAAGTTCTCTCTGAATAAGATTATGACCCAAAGCCGGAGAGCTGATATACTCCTGAGATAGGACAGTAAAGGTGTATTTCTGGCCTTGCCAGCTGAAGGCAAGTTGCTTCTGGTGGGCCTTATGAACAGGAATGGGGAAAAAGGCATTTGCCAAGTCAATGGTTGCATACCAGGTACCAGGAGATGTGTTAATTTGCCCAAGCAATGAAACCACATCTGGCACAACAGCTGCAATTGGAGTCAGCACTTGTTTAAGCTTATGATAATCCACTGTCATTCTCCAAGATCCATCTGTCTTTTGCACAGGCCAAATGGGAGAGTTGAGTGGGGATGTGGTGGGAATCACCTCCCCTGCATGTTTCAAATCCTTGATGGTGACACTAATCTCTGCTATTCCTCCAGGGATGTGATATTGGTTTTGATATACTATTTTTCTAGGTAGAGGCAGCTCTAATGGCTTCTGTTTGGCCTTTCCCACCCTAATAGCCCTCACCCTACTAGTCAGGAGCCAATGTGGGGGTTCTGCTAGCTGCTAAGTATGTCTATGCCAATTATGCATTCTGGCACTGGTGAAATGACCACAGGATGAGTCCAGGGACCCAACCCATTGTAAGTTGGAGTGCGGGGGCCAAACCCACTCTAAGTCAGACTTGAGCTAAAACTCCATTAATTACCTGACCTCCACAAGTCCCTACTTTAACTGGAGGACCGCAATGATGTTTTGGGTCCCCTGGAATCAATGTCAGCTCAGAGCCAGTGTCAGTAGTCCCTTAAATGTCTGATCATTTCCCTTTCCCCAATGCACAGTTATCCTAGTAAAAGGCGGTAGGTATCTTTGGGGAAGGATGGGAGAAAGATTCACTGCATACATTGTCAGTAATGTAGTGGGGTCTTTCCTCAAGGGGACTCAGCATCCCCCTTCATTCAAGGGGTTCTGAGTCTATAAACTGGCTCAAGTCTGGAAATTGATTGAGGGGCTGTGATTCTCTGTTTTTATAACTTTATAATTCAAATTAGTCTTTTGTCCATTCGACCTAGAAGTTTTCTGCTTATATAAATTAAGTAGGAATGCAGTAGGCTTCCTATCCATTTCACTTCTAGGAACACTGTGATTAATTAGCCAATGTGAGAGCTCTACACAAATTAGACTATTCTGGTTGCTGCTTGTCTCTGTTGTTCATTATGGTAGCTACGCCAACCTTGCCTTTGACAATTGAGTGCTGACACTTGGCCCCTGCCACCTAGGGATCCAATTATTCCCATTATATTTAAATTTTGTAGTTGAGTGACTGCGGTTCCCACTGTGAAATCTGACATACAAAGAAAAGCAATTATGGGGCTCTTCAAAGGTGTATATGCTGCCCTCACAAATCTATTTTGCAAGGCATTGGTCAAGGGAATATTTTCTGGACCCTCCCAGCTGGAATGAGTAGGTCTAACGTTGACTAATCCACTTTACCGTCCCAATCTCCCTAAGCCTTTGGATCCCTTCCTCTACATTAAACCAAGGAGATCAGGCATTTCCAACTCGCTCACAAAGGACCATCTTTTAATCCATATTTCAGCTAAAAACTGTTAGAACCTTTTTTTTTTTTTTTTGAGACAGAGTTTTCACTCTTGTTACCCAAATCAATAAATTCAGCCTGATCCAACTCTATGTTCCGTCCACCATTAATCCACACCCTTAATATCCATTCCCATGCCTGTTCCCCAGATTTCTGTTTATATAAATTAGAAGTTCTTTTTTTTTGAGAGGAGTCTCACTCTGTTGTCTAGGCTGGAGTGCAGTGGCATGATCTCAGCACACTGCAACCTCTGTCTCCCGGGTTCAAGTGATTCTCTTGCCTTGGCCTCCCAAGTAGCTGGGATTACAGGTGTGCACCACCATGCCCAGCTAATGTTTGTATTTTCAGTAGAGACAGGGTTCCACCATGTAGACCAGGCTGGGCTTGAACTCCTGACCTCAAGTGAGCCACCCACTTTGGCCTCCCAAAGTGCTGAAATTACAGGTGTGAGCCATTGCTCCCGGCCCCAAGCAGTTCTTTTTGAGTGTAGTGTACCTCCTCATGGGTCACACTCCCAACCTCACCTCTAGGGGCCTACCAGGACTTTAGTCTAGTTATAAGTCTAGAAGCAAAAAAGGGTGTTGGGGGTGCCTCCTGAGGAGAATCAACATTGTCTTGCCTAGCAACTGCCTCAGGGGAGGCCATCACTGCTGCCTCAGGCAGCACAGGGTTTATCTCCTCAGACAAAGGTGGAAAGGCTGATGGCAGCATGGGTCAGGGAAGGGATGTTGCCACTACTCAGGATGGGAAAGATATTTCTTCTGGCAAAAAAAAAGGTTCATCCGAGTTTACAAACTCAGTGTCCCCATCTTCATCAGTGTCCTCCCACACATCCCCATTTCAAGTTGCAGGATCTCATTCTTTTCCAGTCAATGCCCTCACTTTAATAATGGACACCTGGTGAGGCTGTGCATGCATCTTTCATTGCAGGTCAGCCACTCACATGATAAGAGCTTGTATCTGTTTTTCCACAATTTCAGCTTTTTCTCTACAGGAGATAAGACTCTCACTCAGGGCAATCTTAGCAGATTTGAGGCTCAGTGTCTGTTTCTGAAGCCGGGAAATAGAATCCCTGAGTTCATCATTTTCTTTCATCACTTTGTCTGCTGAACTTAGGAGCAGGTAACCAGCTTCACTATGTTCCTTGGTTCCCCACATATGGTCAAACGTATTATGTATAGAGTCACTAAACTCCTTGCCTCTCACGAGTGATGAATCAGAAGTGTCAAATGCATTTATTTTGCATAACTCTGTAAGCAGTTCACACCAAGGACTATCAGTGTCCTCTATACATTTGAAGTAGAGTCCTTAGCATTTTGGAGTCCAATCATATTAAGCAGCCAATTCCAGAAACCTCAAAACCAACGAAAGAACTCCATCCTTAATATTATGTTCCTCTAGAACCATTCCTGGTACCAAAATCTGTATTAGTCAGGGTTCTCTAGAGGAACAGAACTAAAGAAATATATATATATGAGTTTATTAATTTACATGATCATAAGGTCCTACAATAGGCCATCTGCAGGCTGAGGAGCAAGGAGAGCCAGTCTGAGTTCCAAAACTGAAGAACTTGGAGTCCAGTGTTCCAGGGCAGGAAGCATCCAGCCTGGGAGAAAGACATAGGCTGGGAGGCTAGGCCAGTCTCTCTTTTCACATTTTTCTGCCTGCTTATATTCTAGCCATGCTGACAGCTGATTAAATTGTGCCAACCCAGATTAAGGGTGACTCTGCCTTTCCCAGTGCACTAACTCAAATGTTAATCTCCTTTGGCAACACCCTAAAAGACACACCCAGGATCAATACTTTGTATCCTTCAATCCAATCAAATTAACACTCAGTATTAACCATCACAACCAGGTTGGGTAGGCTCATCTTGAACTCCTGACCTCAAGTGATCCCCCTGCCTCAGCCTCCCAAAGTGCTGAGATTACAGGTGTGAGCCACCTCTCCTGGCCCCAGGCAGAAAGATTCTTTATCTCACTCAGCCCTATTCTGTCCCCTCTTTGGCAATTACCACAGACTATTCAAGAAAAAATGGTCTTACTTCCTTAATGTTATGCTCTGCTCCTCAAAGTTAGGCAGAGACCAGACAAGCAAGGCAGTTCTGTTATCCTCAACGTATGGTGTTTTTATTTTGTTTTGTTTTCAAGACAGAGTCTCACTGTCTCACCCAGGCTGGAGTGCTCACTGCAGCCTCAAACACCTGGGCTCAGGGATCCTCCTACCTCTGCCTCCTGAGTAGCTGAGACCACAGGCACACACCACCACACCCAGCTACTTTTAAAATTTTTTGTAGAGATGGAGTCTCACTACGTTGACTGGGCTGGTCTCAAACTCCTGAGCTCAAGCGATCCTCTGATCTTGGACTCCATAAGCGCTAGGATTATAGGCATGAGCCACCACAAGCCACCCAATAGATGGTTTTTAAGGCTGCTCCAGTTGTGACTATTTCTGATGAGCAGGAAGGCAAGGGGGACAGAGTACAGATCAAATCTCTTTCAAAAATAACATGGAAATAGCACAACCACTCTGCTCACATCTCACTGGTAAGAACTTAGACATACAGTCACACCAAGTACCAAGGGGGACTGGGGAATGTAGTTTCTAGCTAGGTTATCCAGTGCTTAGGAAGGACAGAACAGTTTAGTGGCAACTGTCAATCTGTAAAAATTATTGCGGCTAGGTGTGGTGGCTCAGGTCTGTAATCCCAGCACTTTGGGAGGCCGAGGCTGGAGGATCATGAGGTCAGGAGATCAAGATCATCCTGGCTAACACAGTGAAACCCCATCTCCACTAAAAATACAAAACAAATTAGCCTGGTGTGGTGGTGGTGCCTGTAGTACCAGCTACTCGGGAGGCTGAGGCAGGAGAATGGTGTGAACCCGGGAGGTGGAGCTTGCAGTGAGCCAAGATTGTGCCACTGCGTTCCAGCCTGGATGACAGAGCGAGACTCCGTGTCACAAAAAAAAAAAAAAAAAAAAAAAAAAAAATTTCATTGCTTGCAAGGCCCCTCACTTGTTTCCATCCCTGTATTCATTCTTTTTTTTTTTTTTTTGAGATGGAGTCTCACTCTGTCACCTAGGCTGGAGAGAAGTGGTGTGATCTCAGTTCTCTGCAACCTCTGCCTCCTGGGTTCAAGCGATTCTCCTGCCTCAGCCTCCTGAGTAGCTGGGACTACAGGCATGTGCCACCATGCCCAGCTAATTTTTTTATTTTTAGTAGAAACAGGGTTTCACCATGTTGGCCAGAATGGTCTCAAACTCCTGACCTTTGGTAATTCAATGCCTCAGCCTCCCAAAGTACTGGGATTACAGGTGTTAGCCCAGCCCATTCTCTTTTGTATTCATATTACACACCCTCCCATATACCTTGACAACCACTTTACTATGTTTACAGTAAATGTTTTTGTTTGTATTTTTGGAAAAAATGTACTTCTTATGTTAATTTATTGAGGTATAATTTACATTCAGTAATAGCCAACCTATCTTTGACAAAGGAGCAAAGGCAATTCAATAGGAAAAGGTTAATCTTTTCAACAAATTTTTCTGGTGCTCATATGCCAAAAAAAAAAAAAAAAGGATTGAGAAACAAACTTTAGACTTTTCACAAAAATTAATTCAAAATGGGTCATAGGCCTAAATGTAAAATGCAGAGCTATAAAATTTCTAGAAGAAAACAGGAGAAAGACTAGATGACTTTGGATTTGGCTATGAATTTTTAGATATAACACCAAAAGCATGATTCATGAAAGAGAAAACTGATGTCAAACTTTATTAAAATTAATAGCTTCTGCTCTGCACAAGACACTGTTAAGAGAATGAAAAAGCCACAGACCAGAGAAATTATTTATAACACATGTATCTGATAAAGTACTTGTATCCAAAATATACAATGAACCTTAAAACTCAACAAAAACAAAGAATCCAACTTTAAAATGGACAAACCATCTGAACAGATATCTCAACAATAAGATAAACAGATGGCAAATAAGCATTTAAAAATGTCTGGGTGGGTTGGCTCATGCCTGTAATCCTAGCACTTTGGGAGGCCAAGGAGGATCACTTGAGCCCAGGAGTTTGAGACTGGCCTGGGCAATAGAGTGAGTCCCCATCTCTACAAAAAATTTAAAAATTAGCTGGTGTGGTAGCACACTCTTGTAGTCCCAGCTACTTGGGAGGCTGAGGCAGGAGGATCACTTGAGCCTGGGAGGTCGAGGCTGCAGTGAGCTGTGATTGCAGCAGTGCACACTAACCTGGGCAGCAGAGCAAGACTGTCAAACAACAACAAAATGCTCAACATTGTCATTAGGGAATTGTATATTAAAACAATGAGATATATACATCAGTATATATTCAACTTTATCAGAAATTGCCAAACTGATGTCCCATTTTGCATTTCCATCAGCAATATATAAGTGTTCTAGTTGCTCAGGATCCATCCCAGGGAAGAAAAAAGGAAAAGTAAAAAGAAAAAGAAGTAAGAGTTCCAGTTGCTCGACATCCTCAGCTTGTATTGTCAAGATTTTAAAATTTGAACATTTTGTGATGTTAATGGTATCTCATTGTGGTTTTAATATGCAATTCTCTATTGATTAATTATGTTAAGAATCTTTTTATGTGCTTATATCTTATTTGGCAAAGTAGCTTTAAATCTTTTGTTTTAAATCTTATTTTTAAGTCAGTGTTTGTTTTATATCTTATTTGGCGAATAGCTTTAAATCTTTTGTTCAATTTTAAGTCAGTGTTGTTTTATTTATTATTGAGTTGGGAGGTTTCTGTATATATTCTGGATAGAATTTGGTATCACTGTCCAATCAGGAAATAGAAAACAGGTAAAGTTTAACATAAAGAAATAACAGGAGATTTGAGTAATGGGAAATCGACTCATGAGTTACAGAGAGCTCTGATGAATGCAAGAATGGCAAATACAGGCAACAGCCACTGCCAGCAGGATAGAGTGCCCAAGGAGGAACTCCAGACCCTGCTGGGGAGAGCACAGCATGACATCCTGGATGGTGGAGAAGACACTGAAGTGGCTCACAGTGCAATACTGGAATCTTCCCTTTAGGGTACTAGGGGATGTTGTCCACAGAGAAGTGCCATACCTTGAAACTTGCTGCAAATTCTTCAGGTGATGGGGTGCTTGGGGAAGCCACTCATGGTCAGGTGCCTTGCCAGTGACACACCACTTACAGAAGATGCTGAGGGAAGCTTCTGTCAGCTGGGCACTGAAGGTTACCATGCACTGCCAGAACTGGGAGCTGAAGAAGCTGCCCTCCTCAGGAAAAGGGAAACAGTAAGAGAAAATTTCTTCCTCTTCCCATGTCTACTACTGGCTTAACATCAAATATCAAAGAAGAATAATTATTTAACCCACCTCCATTATCACAGAGCAGGTAAAGAAGGGTGAATTTGGAGCCAAGAAGCAATAAGTTGATGACTATCACAAAATCCTTTATCATTTGTGTGTTTTGCAAATATTTTTTCTCAAGCTGCAGCTTGTCTTTTTCATTTTCTCAATGGTGCCTTTTGAAAAGCAGATGCTTTTAATTTTGATGATGCCAATTCATCCATTTTTCTTTTTTCATTCATGCTTTTTTAATCCTAAAATCTTTGCCTAACCTCAAATCATAAGTTTTCCCATGTTTTCTCCTTGAAGTTTTACAGTTTCAGCTTCCAGATTTAGGCTTATGATCTATTTCAAATGTTGTGTGTATGCATTTTTTAAATTGGTAACATATACAATAAATTACAAAAATACGTGCATCTACTTTAATTTATGAATAGTATCAAGTTATCTCATTATGCTTCTTACCTTTGTCACTGTGTGCTGTTTTTAAGATTCATTCATGTTGCTATGTATACATCTGCTATGGTTTGAACGTTTGTCCCCTCCAAAACTCCTGCTGAAATGTAATTGCTACTGTAGCAGTATTCAGAGGTGGCACCTTTAAGAACTTGACAGCTTCCATCTCATGAGTGGGATTGGTGCTGTTATAAAAGAGTGACTTTAAGGGCTAGGCACAGTGGCTCATGCCTGTAATCTCAACACTCTGGGAGGCTGAGGTGAGAGAGTTGCTTGAGCCCAAGAGTTCAAAACCAGCTTGAGGAACATTGTGAGACCCCTTCTTTAAAAATAAAAAGAAAGAAAGAAAAAGAAAAAAATTAGCTGGGTGTGGTGGTGTATGCCTGTAGTCCTAGCTACTCGGGAGGCTGAGGTGGGAGGATTCCTTGAGCCTAGGAGTTCAAGGCTGCTGTCAGCTATTATCATGCCACTGTGCTGTAGCCTGGGTGGCAGAGCAAAACCTTGCCTCAAAAAAACAAAAATGAAAGATAAAGAGTGAATTTGGCCCTCTCTAACCCTCTCTTTGCTCTACTGCCATCCGATGCTTTCTGCCATCTTATGACACAGCAGCAAGAAGGCACTTGCCAGATGCTGGCACCATGATCTTGGACTTCCCATCTCCAGAAATGTAAGAAATAAATCTTGGTTCATTGCAAATTATCCAATCTGTGGTATCTGTTACAGCAGCATAAAACAGACTAAAGCACTCTACTACATGCATCGTTCACATTTTACCCATTTATTCCTCTCCAGACGGAAAACTGCTTGTCTCCAATTGCCTACTAGCAGAACTGACACAGCAGCCAATGTTCTAATCTGTATTCCCTGATGGACCTGTATGATTACGTATCCTGAGTGTATATACACCCAGGAGTAGATTTGCTGGGTCCCAGGCTGTGCATATATTTAATTTATCTAATATATCTAATGTGTCAGACTGCTCTCCACAATGGTTGACAACCTGCATTCCCACCAGCAGCATGTGAAGGAACCTATATCTCCACTTACCTGCTAACACTTGGCATTTTCCAGCTTTCCAATTTTTTCCAGTCTGCTAGGTGTAAGGTTGATATTTCATTGTTGTTTAAAATTTAACTTCTTTGATTACTAATGATTTTAATTTTTAATAATTCTCTTAACTTGCCTGTTTGGATTACCACTTTTATAAGTTTAAGTTTTCTCTTGATAAACTGTCCATTCTTCTATGGGATCTGCTACCTTTTCTTTGCCTTGCATTTAATTTGCTGTTCTTTTTCTAAGGTGAAAGCTTGAGTTATAATTTCAGGTTTTTTTTCTAATATATGCATTCAATGTCATAAATATCCCTCTAAGCACTTTTACTGCATCCCTCAAATTTTGAAAATTTGAGTTTTCATTTTCATTTAGTTGCAAATATTTTTTGGTTTCTCTTGAGATTTCTTTTTCAGCCCATATGTTATTTGGAAGTATGTTGTTGAGTCTCCAAGTATTTGGAGGATTTTCCAGCTATCTTTCTGTTTAATTCCATTGTAGTCTGAGAGCATACGTTGTAATATTTCTGTTCTTTTAAATTAGTTAGGGTGCAGGTTGTGGCCCAGAATGTGGTCTACCTTGCTGAATGGTGCATGTAAGGAATATGTATTATGCTGTTTTGAATGAAGTAGTCTATAGATGTCAATTATATCCTGTTGATTGATGGTGCTGTTGAGTTCATCAAATCCTTACTGATTTTCTGACTGCTGGATCAGTCCATTTTCAACAAAGGGGTATTGAAGTCTCCAACTAAAATAGTGAATCCATCTATTTCTCCTTGCAGTTCTATCAGTTTTTGCCTCATGTATTTTAATGCTCTGTTATTAGGGACATACACATTAAAGATTATGTCTTCCTGGAGAATCAACCCCTTTGTCATGATGTAATGCCCATCTTATCCCTGTTTAATTTGCTTGCTCTGAAGTCTGCTCTATCTGAATATAGCTACTCCAGCTTTCTTTGATTAGTGTTAGCATAGTATATCTTTCTTATCCTTCTCCATGTATTTACTTTTAGTCTATATGGATCTTTATATTTAAAGTGGGTATATTGTAGACAACAATATACTTGAGTCTTTTTTTTTTTTGAGATAGAGTCTTGCTCTGTCACCCAGGCTAGAGTGCTAGCGTGCAGTGGCTCAATCACAGCTCACTGCAGCCCTGACCTCCTAGGCTCAAGAAATCCTCCCATCTCAGCCACTCAAATAGTTGTATCTACAGGCACCCACCACCATGCCCATCCGATTTTTATTTACTTTTTTGAGACAGAGTCTCACTCTGTCAACCAGGCTAGAGTGCAGTGGCATGATCTCAGATCACCGTAACCTCTACCTCCCAGGCTCAAGCAATTCTCGTACCTCACCCTTTGAGTCCCTGGGATTACAGGCGCCCACCACCACGCCTGGTTAATTTTTTGTATTTTTAGTAGAAACGGGGTTTCACCATGTTGGTCAGGCTGGTCTCAAACTCCTGATCTCAAATGATTCACTCACCTCAGCCTACCAATGTGCTGGGATTACAGGCATGAGCCACCACACCCGGCCCCAGATAATTTTTAAATTTTTTGTAGAGACAGGGTTTACCATGTTTCCTAGGTTGCTGTCAAACTCCTGAGCTCAAGCAACCTGCCCACCCTCAGCCTCCCAAAGGATTACAGGTATGAGCCACCATGTCTGGCCCAGATGTAATTTTTGTCTATGCTTCTCTATATGTAAGCTGTTATTTTGCTCTGGTCTCTTTCAATTTTTTTTCTTAATCTATGATTTTCTGCAGTTTGAATATGATATGCCTAGTATAGGTTTTTGACATTTATTCAGCTTGGTGTTCTCTGAGCTTCCTGGATCTGTATGTTAGTATCTGACATGAATTAGAAGAAATTCTCAGTCATTATTGCTTCAAATGTTTCTATTCCTTCCTATTCTTCTTCTTCTTCTTCTGATACTCCCATTACATGTATGTTATATCATTTTTAGTTGTCCCACGGTTCTTGGATATCCTGTTCCATTGTTTTGTCTTGTGTTTTCTGTGTTTTGTCTTGTGTTTTTCTTGTGTTTTGGGGTTGTTTCACTCCTTAGGTAGGACAGGAAGGCTAAAGGGAACTGGATTTGGGTATTTCCCTTATCTTGGTTGGTCAGGCTCTGGAGAAATAATTTCTCCTGAGGGAAGGCCTTGTCAAGAAGATCAGAACCCTCTGGCTATTTCAAATGGTTACATTTCCTCTCCCCCTTGCCAGAAGCTGAAGATTTTTCTCCGATATTCACTGTGAGAACCTGATAGAGCTCTGGGGGTTACAATCACAAAAGTGTGGGTCTCTGCTAAGATTGGGATCCTGCTGAAGCTTTCAACTGTCAGATTTGTCCACAACAAGGCCTCCAGCAATTCATCAATTACAGGTCAGGTTTTCTTATCCTAGTACTGGTTCCCAGGGAGGTTTCCACTCATGATTTTCTGTTCCAGTAAGTTGGGAGTATCCATCTGCCTTCAGCTTGGAAGGTAATGATTTTTCCATGACCTAATTCTCTGATGGATCTAAGAAGAGTTGTTGATTTTCGTTTGTTCAGCTTTTTAATTGTTAGGACAGAGTGATGACTTCTAAGCTTCTTATTTGTTGGATGGGAAACCAGGAATACCCCTTTTGCTTATTGGTTTGCACGAGTTACAGTTGGCCATCCATATCCACAGGTCCCAGATCCTCAGATTCAACCAACCATGGATTGAAAATATTTTTTAATAAGTAAAAATGAAGAAAATAGCAATGCAACATTTAGGCCAGACACAGTGGCTCACATCTATAATCCCCGCACTTTGGAAGTCTGAGGCAGGAGGATCGCTTGAGAACAGAAGTCTGAAACCAGCCTTGGCAACACGGTGAGGCCTTGTCTCTACAAAAAATTTTAAAAATGAGTTTGGCGTCGGGGTGTGTGCCTGTAGACCTGGCTACTCAATAAGCTAATGTGGGAAGATCGATTGACCCCAGGAGGTGGAGGCTACAGTGAGCTGTGATTGCACCACTGCACTTAGGCCCAGGCAACAGAGTGAGACCTTGTCTCAACAACAATACAATGATTTTTTAAAAACAGAGTATAACAACTATTTACATAGCATTTACATCGTATTAGATACTACAAGCAATCTAGAGATGATTTAAAGTATCCAGGACTTGTGCACAAGTTTTGTGCAAATACTATGCCATTTTTAATAAGGGACTTGAGCAGTCTTGGATTTTGGTATCCAAGGGGGAGCCTAGAACCTATCCCCAGTGGATATGGAGGGATGAGAGTGACAGCAACAGGGGGCAGCCTAGGCAAATAGGGGCAGGTCCCCAGCGAAACCCCACCTTCAAGCCAAAAACAGCTTGAAGGCTGAAAGACCAGACTGCTGGTCCTGGATGAAACCGCAACCCAGAGTGAGAACTTCTGTTCTTTTTGCTTCCCTTTCCCAACTGATTCTTTCTGAATGCCTATTAACCAATAGAATGTTGCTTTCTCCAATACTACCTGTGGCCTGCCCCTCCCCCATTCTGAGCTTATAAAAAGCCCTGGACTCAGCCATATTATGGGGACTTTCCAGCCTTCAGGTATGGGGACAACCCCTGCATCCCCTCTCCACTGAAAGCTGTTTCATCACTCAATAAAACTCCCTGCCTTGCTCATTCTTTGATTGTCAGTGCATCCTCATTCTTCTTGGGCACAGGGCAAGAACTCAGGAACAGGTGCTCAAGCCATACTCAGCTTGGGTGGGCCAAGTGGGCAGGCCATCTCCTGCAACAGGTAGCGTGGTCAAGCGAGGCCTGGGTGTGGCATTGCTGGCCGGAGGTTCCTGGCTTGCAAAGAGACTGAGAATAAAAGCCTGTGTCAATGGTACTTGCATATTCTATCTATTAATCCCTGATCATTTTTAGATTTACAGATATCTTCACCTATTCTGTCACCTGTTGTCCATAGTATCCTCTTTTGTACAGAAATACTTAATTTGGATGTCATCAAACTAATGCATTTTTTGCCTTTTGGTTTGTGCTTTGAAGTTTTGTTTAATGAGTCCCTCTCCCAACCCAAGTTTCAAAGATAGTCTCTTACATTTTCTTCTATCAACTTTGGTTTTATTTCTCACCTTAAAGTTTTACATCACTTAGTGTTTTACATCATACAGCAACAATCATCAACACAGAAGAACCTGCTGTGACCAAATGTGTGTGGGCTTCCCCCACCACCAAGCAGCAGACACCTAGCTGGTGTCTTCCAATTCATTTCTGATACTATCTACCTGGAGATAGTGTCAGATCCCACAGGTTGAGGGCTCAGTCCCTAAAACTTCTCCCTCCTTCCCTGCAGCCACAACTCCAGGCCTCAGAACTTCGGACCAACCAACTTCAAGTTGGGGTTCGCACGCCTGTCTCTTTACGCTTGATTAATTTGCTAGAGCAGCTCACGGAACTCAGGGAAACACATTCACCAGTTTACTAAGGAGGATATTTTAAAGGATACAAATAAACAGCCAGATAAAGAGAATTCTAGCGAGTTCTGGAAGGGTCTCCAGCACAGGAGCTTCTGTCCCCATGGAGTTGGGGTACACGACCCTCCAGGCCCGTGAATGAGTTCCTCCTGTCAGCCTGCATGTGTTCAGCTATCTGGATCTCTCTGAACCCAGTCCTCTTGGATTTTTATGGAAGCATTCTTGCCCTTCAGGGTATGAGTTGGAATCCTCTCAGGGAGGATCTTAAGACCCACAATCAGAAAGGTGGGGGTAGATTAGATGTCTGCCTTGGGGCAGGTGAAAGGAGGGTAGAAGAGAGATTCTGTTTCCTGAGGCCTCACACACTGAACATTATAACAAGACTGTAACAAGGGCTATGGGAGTTAGCAGCCAAGACTGTAACCAGGGCTATGGGAGTTAGCAGCCAAGACTGTAACAAGGGCTATGGGAGTTAGGAGCCAATATATGGATGAAAACCAATATATATATCAGAACACCACACAGTGTATTCCTTTCCCTTTGGTGTAAGGCAGGGATTCTGAATTTTTTCCCCCATATAGTGAACGAGTTTAATCTGCTTTCTTCATTGATTTGTGATACCCCCGACCTGTATACTAATGGTCTTTCAGTTTTCTATTCCATTCCATGGTCTATTGGTCTGTTTTGGTGCCAAAACAATGTTGTTTGGTTTGGTTTGGTTTGACATAGCTTTGTAGTGTGCTTAATATCTGGTAGGACAAATTCCAGCTCTTTATTTTTTTGAAGTTGACTTAGTCCTATTTGTCAACACAAATTTGAGAGTGAGTTTATCAAGTTCCTGGAAAATAGAGCTGGAATTTTTATTGGGATTTCATTGAATGTATAGATTAATTCAGAAAGATCTGATTTCTATATAATATTCAATCATTTCATCCAAGAACCTAAAATTTATCTCCATTTAGTCAGGTTATTTTCTACATCCTTTTTAGAGTTTTAATGTTTTCTCCATAGATATTTTTAATTAAGGTCATTACTAGATTTTTTTATACTTTGTTGTTGCTATTGTGACTAGATGTTGGTTGTTTGGGGTGAAGACAAATGTTAAGGATTTATTTTTGGTCAATCTTCTATCTACTAAATTATTGAATTATCTTAATTTTAAAAGTCTATGCTGATTCTCTTTGCTTTTCAAGACAAATGAAAATATCTTCACATAGTGACAATTTTATCTCTTCTGATCTTGTATGTCTTATATTTTTCTTCACTCATAGCTTTGTCTAGAACTTCTATTATTACATAGTTGATATCTGTACAGTTGGATGCCTTATTTTGTTCCAGATCTCAAAGTGAATGCTCATTAAGTGTAGTGTTTGCTTTAAGTTTTTGCTATATAACTGGTTTTTTTGAGACAGGGTCTTGCTGTGTCTCCCAGGCTGGGGTGAAGTGGTGCAATAATGGCTCACTGCAACCTCGACCTCCAAGGCTCAATCCATCCTCCCCGCTCAGCCTCCCAAGTAGTTAGGACTATAGGCATGTGCCACCACCCCTGGCTAATTTTTGTATTTTTGATAGAAATGGGGTCTCATTATGTTGCCCAAGCTAATCTCAAACTCCTGGGTTCAAGCAATCCTCCTGCCTTGGCCTCCCACAGTGCTGGGGCTACAGGTGTGAGCCAATGCACCTGGCCGTATATAACCTTTACCAAATTAAAGACATCTTTCCTATTTCCAGTTTGCTAAGTTTTTTTTTTTTTTCATTTTCATAAGTCCAAGGAAGTCATATGCTGAGTTATTCACAAATTTTAAAATAGGTGAAAAACTATCAATATGCTGCTTTTTCTTCACCATTTGAGTTTCACTTTTTCATGTGATTTTTGTCCTTTATTAAAGTGGAGTGATTTTCAATGTTGAGCTGGAATTCCTGGGATAAACCTACTTTCAAAAAACATTTAACTAGATTAGTTGATATTTTATTTAAGTTTTTTGTTTTTTTTTTTTAACAGAGTCTCACTCTGTTGCCCAGGCTGGAGTGCAGTGGAGCAATCTCGGCTCACTGTAACCTCTGCCTCCTGGGCTCAAGCATTTCTCCCGCCTCAGCCTCCCAAGTAGCTGGTATTACAGGTACATGCCACCATGCCCAGCTAATTTTTTGTATTTTTAGTAGAGACAGGGTTTCACCATGTTGGCCAGGCTGGTCTTGAACTCTCGACCTCAAGTGATCTGCCTGCCTCGGCCTCCCAAAGTGCTGGGATTACAGGTGTAAGCCACTGCGCCTGGCCAGGATTTTTATACATGCATTCACAGCTGAAATGAACTTAATATATTTATTTATTGCTTTGTCCTTACCGATTTTGGAATCAAGATTATACTGGTTTCATCAAATGATCTGGGCAATTTCTGTAACAACTTATATAAGATAGAAATTAACTGTTCCTTAAAAGTTTAGTACAACTCCAGAAACCTACAAGCTTTTCATTACCATGAATCCCTCCAGCTCCCCAAAAATAGTTTTCTACTGTTTACCACATTTTGAAAGATTTGGTTTAAATTAATATATACAGTTTTTCTTTCCCCAAGTAACTGCATGCTGTAGAGAAAGTACCCACAGCCCTGCAGAATGGTGCCATGAATGGTGCCATGACAACTCAAAGTCATCTCCCTCAACTGGACAGTCAACTCTTTTATTGTCCTCAAGTTAAAGGGTTGCACCTCTCTCCTCAAGTCCCCTTCTCAGGCTCACCTATTACCTTTGGGATAGATGACCCAGCCTCCTACTTGACTGAGAAAAGGTGGCCCCTAGGGACTAGCCTCTTGAATCCACCTACCTCCTTACAATGACTCTGTCCACATCCAATCACACCTCTTTCCACCAGTCTCCAAACATGAGGTATCCCTTCTGAAATCCAAGACAATCTCTGTAAACCTGCTCCAAATCCCTTCCCTTTCTCCCATGGACTTTGCCTGTTTTGACATCCCTTCTCTGCCCCGAAGTTTAAACTCTACCTCGCTATGGGGCTTGGGGGGCTCCTTTTCCTCGGTTCAGCAACAGACCCAAATCTCACCCATCCCCCCAAAAAAATCACTCCTTTGTGTGCTGTGGGGCAGACATTCTCACACACTGCAGGTGGGAGTGTAAATTGGCAAGATCTTTCTGGGAAGCAATTTGGTAACCTGAGTCAAAAGCCTGAAAAATATCTGCACCCTTTGTCCCAGTAATCCTACCTCTAAAAATTCATCTAAGGAAATAATCAGAAATGCTGAAAGGTAGATGTTTAAAGATGTTAATCTCTCTGTTATTTTAACAGCAAAAATTGGAAACATTCTAAAGGATTAACAATAGGGGATAACTTAAATAAATTGTACTTACATGTAATAAAATACTGTACCATCACTAAAAACACAATTTTAAAAGAAGAATTGGATGGGAAACTGTTCATGAAGCAACGCTGGATGTGAAGACAGCAGCATAGAAATGGTAGATACAGTCTGGTGCTGATTTTGTTACATATAAAAATAGCTAACACTTCTGGAATGTTAACTATTACATACGTTCTCTCGCTCAATTCTCACAACATTCCTGTACAGTTAATACTGTTATTCACATTTTGTAGAGAAAGAAACCAACCAGAAAGAAAAATACCAATATCTGGGAGGAGGTACTGATGAATTTTATTTTCTTCATTCTCTTTATTTTCCAATTTTTACATTTTAATTTTTTATTTTGTAGAGATGGGGTTTTGACATGTTGCCCAGGCTGGTCTCAAATTCCTGGGCTCAAGGGATCCTCCCACCTCGGCCTCCCAAAGTGCTAGGATTACAGGCATGAGGCACCGCACCCAGCCTGTATTTTCCAATTATTTAAAGAGGAAGTATTATCATCATTTTGTCAAACAGAAGTCCTGAATCATTACTCCTCTTTCTGATTTATATATGCTAGTAGTGAATATTTTGAACCATACAGATAAAATGCAATTTCCATTACTGCTACTTCAACTGCCACAGACGGCCACTGTGGACAGTTTGGCTTTAGTATTTCTATTTTCCTCTAAAATGTGTATGTAGACATATGCACTTTAAAAAGCAAACATGCCGGGCGCGGTGGCTCATGCCTGTAATCCCAGCACTGTGGGAGGCCGAGACGGGCAGATCACAAGGTCAGGAGATCAAGACCAGCCTGATCAACAAGGTGAAATCCCATCTCTACTAAAAATACAAAAATTAGCCGGGCGTGGTGGCAGGCGCCTGTAATACCAGCTACTTGGGATGCTTAAGCGAGAGAATCACTTGAACCCGGAAGGCGGAGGTTGCAATGAGCCGAGATCGTGCCATAGCTCTTCAGTCTAGGTGACAGAGCTAGACTCTGTCTCAATAAATAAATAAACAACAAACAACAACGGAAAGAACTCTACAATTTGAGTCCAAAAGCGGCTGCATTTTGATGTCCAGGGGTGGCCGTCCTGCGGGAGAGGATGTGCGGTGCCCCTTTCTGCTGGAGCGACCAGTTTACTTAGGCCAGGCAGAGAGGCATCTCTGTGCCGCCCCACCCTAAGAGCTCCGGGTCTGGGCCTAGGAAAACTGAGTTCCTGCCCTAATTCTGCCATTTCCTAGCTCCGCTAATCAACTTTTTTCTTTGGGAGCCCCTTTGCCCATCTTTCAGAAGGGGCAACAGTTCCTGTCCTGCCCACTTTAAGGAAACGCTGTGACGTTCTAAGGGGCATCATGATGGGTGTGACTGGTTAAATCCCGCACCCAAGACAGTCGTCTTGGGGCTCTCGTCCCTCCTCCCCATTTCCCGCTGCCTCAGAAATCCTTCGAGATTTAAGTAGAGAGGCCAGCGGCCGTGAGAGGGGCAGGGACCTTGTGCCCTGCACAGCGCTAGAGACCCGAAGCTCCAGCCTGGCTTTCCAGCCCTCCCGCCCACTCAAGAGTCCTGAGGCGCGCCCTGCGGAGTGGAAGGACTCGCCGCGTGCGGGCGCGTAAGGAAGGCGCCTGGAGTGCAGCGAAGGAAGAAGGGAAGCGCCGGGGCTCTGGAAAGCAGGCTGCGTGGCGTCCACTTCCAACGCACGTTTGAAAGGCACTGTGGGCGCGAGCGGGCGCAGAGGCTGGGGCCCTCCTCCGCGGAGCCGCCGCCCTCTGGTGGCGGCGTGCAAAAGTTACAGCAGCTCGCTCTGCCCGGGCTCCCCGCTCAGGGGTTGAGGGATTGGGTTGCCACTCACACATATTCGAAGCCAGGGGCCCTTAGGGAGCTCCCAACTGAGACCTGAAACCGGCCCAAAGGGGAAGCCTGACATCGGGGAGCCAGGACTGGGACCTGGGACTCCGGCTGCGCCCCCGATTGACGCTTGCAACAACACAATTATGGTCACTGTGAACGCAAAAGGCCCCAGACTGTTAAGATTTCATTCAGGTCATTGCAATAGGGAGAACGTTCATTAATGAGGAGCATCTCAAAGGGGACTGGGGTTTTAGAGAAGCAGGTAAACAAAGGCGTCATCAGCGAGTCTTAGGGAATAGTAAGAAAGGGTGAGGATCCGTCTTTCCTCGGGATGCTAGCTTAAGGTGGTCCTTTGTGGCTAGCTCTTTCCTCGGAACTTAAAGAGGTTGGAGAACTTTACTGTCGCTGCCTTCTGGCAGCACAGGGCTCAGATAAAGTTCAACATTGTCATAGTAAACGGTGCCTGATGCAGGACAGTCATTTAAGAGGTGAGGGAAGTGAGACCCAGACCACCCAACTGTGAATTTTTGTGGCTGAAGCAAGATTCCAGTCTGCAGACACCAAGACAGCAAAAAGTCCCCAACGTGAATTGCAGAGTTCCCTTGGAGAGTAAGATCAGAAACTCAGGATGAGCTCGGCCAACAGTGGAAATGACCTCCTCCAAGACATGGAATCAACCTAGGTCTCCATCAACAGACGATCAGATAAATAAAATATGGTCTGTATACCCAGTGGAATCGTGTTCAGACACAAAAATGAATGAAATCGTGTCTTCTGCAGCAATATGGATGGAACTGGACGTCATTATCTTAGGTGAAACAAGTCAGACACAGAAAGACAAATACTCATGTTCTCACTTACAAGTGGGAACTGAATAATGTATACACATGGGTGTGAGTATGGAATGATAGTGGACGCAGAGAAGGGGATGGGGGGATGGATGATGAGAATTCAGTTAATGGGTACAACGTATGTTATTTGGGTGATGGATACCCTAAAAGCCTGACATCACCACTATGAATTCTGTGCATGTAACAAAATTACACTTGTATCCCATAAATTTAAACAAATTTAAAAATAAATAAATAAAAAGAAATTACCTGCTCTACAGCTTCTGGTTTGATAGAATGTATCAGAGAAGCTTTGAAATTGCCCAGATTACCCCAGGTATAGGGTAAGGGGGCTATGAAGTTACAGTGAAGACCCCCTAGTCAAGCCTCAGGAAGGGCCAGAAACCGGACAGGTCTGGGACTCACCTGCTGTCTGTCTCTCTTTCAGCCAGTCAGTCGATCTATCTCTGTCTCCAGGATACCCACTGTTATCTCTTCCACCAATCTCCATTCCCCCAACTTCAACTGACATCTGGCCTCCTACAACCACCTTGGTCCCTGAGTCTACTCAATCTTCCAGCACAGAGCCCACTTTGTTTGCTTTTTGTTTTTTGTTTTTTTTTTAGATAGAGTCTCACTCTGTTCCCCAGGCTGGAGTGTAGTGGCACAATCTCGGCTAACTGCAACCTCCACCTCCCGGGTTCAACCAATTCTCCTGCCTCAGTCTCCCAAGTAGCTGGGACTATAGGCACATGCCTCCATGCCTCGCCAATTTTT
The DNA here is from genome assembly GCF_002776525.5 of Piliocolobus tephrosceles. NCBI lineage: Eukaryota > Metazoa > Chordata > Mammalia > Primates > Cercopithecidae > Piliocolobus > Piliocolobus tephrosceles. The sequence goes on along the minus strand of NC_045439.1, from coordinate 141,053,361 downwards.
GTATTTTTAGTAAAGATGGGTTTTCACCATATTGGCCAGACTGGTCTTGAACTCCTGACCTCAAGTGATCCACCTGCCTCAGCCTCCCAAAGTGCTGGGATAACAGGTGTGAGCTACTGCGCCCAGCCACAGAGCCAGCTTGTAACTGCAGCTTCCCACTGTGTCTTTTAAGATCCCTCTCAAAAGAGTTCATGCCTTCACGCCAGGGCACGCGTCAGCGGCTACAGCCAGCCTATTCCCTCCTGGCCTCTGAGTCCTGGGTTGTGTGGAGTGGGATGAGTGGGCTTTCATAATCTGCTTCTCACAGGGGATGGGGGCAGGACAACTGCCCATAGAAGTGTCAGGAGCGGCTGCATCAAGGTGGTTCGAGGCTAAATTTTCGGAGGCAAGACTAGACATGTCATCATCTCCAAGCACTTAAGCCCACTCATGGGTCCTGAGCTGCTTCTTCAGGAAGGTGTAGACTGAAGAGGGTGGTCTGAATGGCTAGAGAAGAAGCAGCTAGAGTGACAAGCCTGGATAGCAGCCTCAGCAGTGTCCCTGGCCTGGCCCATGGACCCAGTTGTCCAGCCTCCTTGTCAACCATCTTCTTTCTCAGCGTAAGTGTTCATGCCCTAGGCCAACAGCAGGCAGACTGCAGGCTGCAAAGCTAAATCTGGTCCCTCACCACTGCTTTCTGCTTGGTCTGAGAGCTAAGAATGGCTTTTATATTCTTAAACAATTGGAAAAAGTTGAAAAAAGAGTAATATATTGGCCAGGCATGGTGGTTCACACCCGTAATTCCAGCACTTTGGGAGGCCAAGGCAGGCGGATCACCTGAGATCAGTAGTTCCAGCCTGGCCAACATGGTGAAACCCTGTCTCTACTAAAAATACAAAAATTAGCTGGGCATGGTGTTGTGTGCCTGTAATCCCAGCTATTCAGGAGGCTGAGGCAGGAGAATCACTTGAACTCAGGAGGCAGAGGTTGCAGTGAGCCAAGATGACGCCACTGCACTCCAGCCTGGGCAACACAGCAAGACTCCCATCTCAAAAAAAAAAAAAAAAAAGAGTAATATGCCAGCACACATGAAAAGTGTATGAAATTCAAATTTTAATGTTTATAAGTAAAGTTTTATTGGAACACAGCTATGCTCATGTATTTATGTGCTGTCTTTGGCTGTTTTCACACTGCAGAAGTAGAGTTGAATGGTTTCAACAGAGACTGCAAAGTCTACAATATTTATTGTCTGGACCTTAACAGAAACAGTTTTTTGACCCTTGGGCAGTCCTTGCTTGATGCCTCTAACTATAGATCCTCGCTGGGCCTGTGGCCTGCTCCAAGAGGCCAGGTGTCAATGCAGGTGGCTTTTCTCCAGGGAAAGGAGACACCGGCAGTAATGACGTGAAAGGCTCACCCAATGAGCAGTGACATTTCTCACGGGAAATAAGTCGGTTGACTTCCTGATTATAGGTTAGCCTCTCATAGTTTAAAGGTCCCTCTCCTGAGTCTGAGGAACTCAGGGGCTGTGTCAGCAGGGATCTTTGGTTACAGATGACAGAAACCCATTTTGGACAATCTAAAGGAAACAAGAAATGTGTTAAGAAGGCCCTGGCATGTGTCCTGGAACCCATGCCGAGCATGCAGCAGGACCTCAGAGGTGTGCTGAGTCCTTACTCAGACAGCCTGGTCTGCCCACTCTTGCTGTGCCCTCTGCACACCCACTGCCAAGGCCTTCTGCAGGCTGCACCTCTCACCGTCAGGCCCTGGGGAGAGACCATCTGACCCACGTTCAAACATCCTGGAAAAAGGAGGCTCTGTTGGCACGTTCAGGTACCCACCCCTAGCAATGCACTGTGCCCGCCCACCTTCCCACCCAACAAAACGGCTTCTGGTAACGAGGGCAGCAGCAGAAGGGGGGACAGTGGAGGCAGGTGAACCGCAGAGCTGGAGTGAGTGTGCTGATGGTGCTTCTCGGGGATTTCTTTCCCCTCTCTGCTCAAGCCCGTCTTCTGCCCTCAGTGCCCTTTCCCAACCCTCACCCCTTTACCAGGCTGGCTCTTCCTGTCTTTTAAGATCAAGTGGGCTTCTGCCTCCTTCTGGAAGCACCTCCTCACCCTCCCCACCCCAGCCAGGGCCCCTCCTTGGGCCAACTCCCATCCCTGGCTGCTCACCCTGGCTCCTGAGTTACTTGAAGACTCAGACCACGTTTTATCCTCAGGGCCTGGAATACAGAGGAGGCTCAGGGAATGTTTCACGGACAAACTGATTCTGAGGGCTTGGATCCAGTAGTGGGGACAATTCTTCAGGAGGAGATCCTCAGGACTTCCTCTCCAACATTTCTCACATGACTCACAGTAGCAGAGGGGTTAAAAGCCCATGTCTCAGTCTCTGTTCTACCACATACTAGTTGGGCAAGTCACTTAACCTAAGTTTCCTAACCTTAGTTTCCTCATCTATAAAATGGGCATACTATTTTTTTTTTTTTTTTTTTTTTTTTTTTTTGAGACAGGGTCTCACTCTGTCACCCAGCCTGGAGTGCAGTGGTGTGATCACAGCTCACATCAAACTCGACCTCCTGGGCTCAAAGGATCCTCCTGCCTCAGCCTCCCCAGCAGCTGCGATTATAGGAGTGCATGCCACCATGTCCGGCTAATTTTTTTTATTTTTTGTAGAGACGAGGTCTCACCAATGTTGCCAGGCTGGTCTCAAGCAATCCTCCCACCCCAGCCTCCCAAAGTTCTGGGGTTACAGTCGTGAGCCACCGCACCTAGCCAATGGGAATACCATCTACCACTATCTACTTCAAAGAGCTGTTGTAAGGGTTAAATAAGATACTGCTTGACACAATTCCTGGGACACTACAAGTACTGATTTATTATTATTATATTAATCATCATGTGTTCCCTCACTTTCCAGCAGCACTCCCACTGACCCCAATGACATACAGAGACCAGGAAGCCCCTCCCAGCCCTTCAAGAACCATAAAACAATTACCAATCCCTCAATAAAACAGAGGCTTAGAGTTTAGCTTCACTGGATTTCTCTACCAAGGTTGCATCAGCCTATATTTTTAAATTTTTGGAAAATATAATGAAGAAAAATATTAAACAGTTCAACACATTGTTATATATTTTTGAGTTTTTTTCTTATTAATATTAAATGTAGTTCTAACCACACTCCATCTGCATATGTGCATTCTACTGTCCATCAGTATCATTAAATCATGGATGTTACACTGTTACAGATAGTGTTGAATACATCATTTCAACTTTTCAGGAAAGGAATGTTAAAGGATAATTTCAAAACAGATTATGATTCTCATGCAGATCTAAAATGTACATGTGTTCTGGATTTCATTTAACGCATTATTAATGAGGGGCCCAGTAGGCACCTACAACCAATTCTAAAGAGATGCAAAGAACAGACACACGTATAGGTGGGCAAGACTGAAATGCACAAGCAAATGGAGACAAAACTGGCTTCTTCCACAGTGGGGAAGGCCAGCATTGAGCATCCACTGGCTTCAAGTGATCCTTTCACCTTGCCTTCCCAAAGTGCTGGGATTACAGGCATGAACCATCATGCCTGGCCTTATGATTTTTTTTTTTTTTTTTTTTTTGAGACAGAGTCTCACTCTGTTGCCCAGGCTGGAGTGCAGTGATGTGATCTCGGCTCACTGCAACCTCCATCTGCTGGGTTCAAGCAATTCTCCTGACTCAGCCTCCCCAGTAGCTGGGACTACAGGCGTGTGCCATTCCTACACCCCTCCAACCCCCCAGCTAATTTTTATATTTTTAGTAGAGACTGACCTCAGGTGATCCACCGGCCTCGGCCTCCCAAAGTGCTGGGATTACAGGGGTGAGCTACCACACCTGGCTATGAATTTTAAAATAAGAAAGAAGACGGCCATTTTACTTACTGCACATTGAGACTCATAGACACTTTCAGGTATCTACTCATGCAATCTTCCTGAAAGAGTTACTCAAATACACTCTGCAACTGCCTAAAACATAAGCTGAAAATCAAGAATTTAAGGAAATACAATATGGCTGATGGTCTTTTTTCAAAGACGACCATATCAGCATGTACATATGTATGTATGTACATGTGTACATATGTGGGCACCTCCTTATTGTCTTACAAAGTGATCTTGACACACTTCCATAGAACTTGGGCAGAACTTTGTAACTGTCCCAACCAACAGGATGCAGCAGAAGTGACACTGAATGATTTCTGAGGCTAGGTCATAAAAGGCAACGGCTTCCACCTGGCTCGCTCTCTCTGGATGCTTGCCCTTGGAACTCAGCTACTATGTTGTGAGGGAGGCCAGACACACCAGGGGCCATGTGTGGGTGTTCTGGTCAATAGCCCCAGCCAGGCCTCCCGCTGAGTGACAGCCAGCACCACCTTCAGGTAAGCAAGCCTTCAGATGATTCTAGCTAAGCTGGAGGCTCAACTTTGGAGTTTTGCTGCTGAGGCCTCAGACATTTCACGTCTCCTTTGGAGGAGAGATAAGCCATCCCTGTTATACCTTGTCTAAACTGTAACGCACAGAAAGAGCAAGAGGTAACAAATGGTTATTGTTTTAAGCATTAAGCTTTGAGATAATTTATTTTTATTTTATTTATGTTTTTTGAGACAGAGTCTCACTCTGTCACCCAGGCTGGAGTGCAGTAGTGTGGTCTCGGTTCACTGCAACCTCTGCCTCCCGCGTTCAAGTAATTCTCCTGTTTCAGCCTCCCGAGTTGCTGGGATTACAGGCACGTGCCACCACGCCCAGCTAATTTTTGTATTTTTAGTAGAGGCAGGGTTTCACCATGTTGGCCAGACTGGTCTTGAACTCCTGATCTCAGGTGATCCGCCCACCTCGACCTGCCAAAGTGCTGGGATTACAGGCGTGAGCTGCTGAACCTGGTCTATTTTAGTTTTTGAGACAGTCTCACTCTGTCACCCAGTGGTGCAATCTTGGCTCATTGCAACCTCTGCTTTCTGGGTTCAAGCAATTCTCCTGCCTCAGTCTCCCAAGTAGCTGGGACTACAGGCACACACTACCTTGCCTGGATAATCTGTGTGTTTTTAGTAGAGACGGGGTTTCGCCATGTTGGCCAGGCTGGTCTCGAACTCCTGGCCTCAAGTGCTTGGCCTGCCTCGGCCTTTGCTAAAGTGCTGGGATTACAGGCATGAGCCATTGCACCCGGCCACTGTTTGGGGATAATTTGTTGTGCAGCCATAGTAAGTGGAGCCTGCAGGAAATGTGGAAACCATGTAAATACAGAGAATCAAATAAATAATTATAAACATGACTGGCTGGGCGCAGTGGCCCACTCTGTAATCCCAGCACTTTGGGAGGCCAAGGTGGGTGGATCATGAGGTCAGGAAATCGGGACCATCCTGGCTAACACCGTGAAACCCTATCTCTACTAAAAAACACACAAAAAATTACTCGGGCATGATGGCGGGCACCTGTAGTCCCAGCTACTCCAGAGGCTGAGGCAGGAGAATGGAGTGAAACAGGAGGTGGAGTTTGCAGTGAGCTGAGTTCGTGCCACTGCACTCCAGCCTGGGTGACAGAGCAAGACTCTGTCTCAAAAAAAAAAGGCCAAAATTTGGATCCCAAATTTAAAACCAATTTTTGCAAAAAGAAGACCTATATCATTTTTAAAAAGAGAGGTGTGATCACCTAGGCCGCTAATGAAGAGATATGGAAGGAGGGCCTGAGAAACTTCTCACTTTCTATTGGAAGGGAGGCAAACTTGGTAGATTTAGTTTCAGTCTGATAGAGAAATGTGGTGTGTTAGGCTTTTCTTGCATTGCACAGATAAGCACCTGAGACTGGGTAATTTATAAAGAAAAGTGGTTTAAATGGCTCGTGGTTCTATAGGCTGTACAGGAAGCCTGGTGCTAGGCATCTGTTTGGCTTCTCGGAAGGTCTCAGGAAGCTTTTACTCATGGTAGATGGCAAAGGGAGAGCTGGGGTTTCACATGGCAGAGCATGAGCAAGAGAGAGTGTGGGGCGGCGTCACACTTTACAACACCCAGATCTCACGAGAACTCATTACCTCTGGGAAAGCATCAAGCCAGGAGGGATTTGCCCCCATGACCCAAACACCTCCCACCAGACCCCACCTCCGACACTGGGGATTACATCTCAACATGAGATTTGCAGGGGAAGTCCAAACTATATTACATGGGTTCAAGAAAGTTTTTAAAAATCTTCAAGGTGTTGGCAGAATTAAAACAACAGGCTATATACTTTCCAGATTACAGAAGATAAAAACAAATCATTAGCCAGGCACAGTGGTGCACCTGTACTCCTAGCTACTCAGGAAGCTGAGACCGGAGAATCATTTGAGACCAGGAGTTCAAATCCAGCCTGGCAATATAGTGAGACCATGACTCTAAGAAATCCATCATCATGCAATCTTGCCTATCACAGAAGGCCAAAACAAAAACAAACATGGAAAAGAGAAGGCATAAACCGAAATAAAAGAAATAAGACCAAACACACCAGAATAAAAATAAATACACAATACTAAAAGCCAAAGACCCTCAAACTGGGTTAATACAATTTAATTACTACAATGTATTTATATTACTGTGTATCAGATATTGCGAGATAAACCTTCACGCTTTCCATCTGTAGAGTCCCTGCATTAGGCGAGTGTGGCTTCTAGGCCACCTCCTCATCAATCCCACCCTGTTCCCTCCCTGCTCATAGGTACTGAGTGCCACAGTGTCCCCACAGACACAGGCAGAGACAGTCTAATGGAAGGGGCAAGGGTGGACAGAAGTGACTGCCTCAGAAAACCATACCTGAGTGTTAGGAGTGTGCTCCCCATTTGCTGGTGAGTGCAGCCCTGTACAGTGGATGAGGGCCTACGTTTCTCCCTGCAAGCTTCCTGCCTGCAGGTTCTGGGCCACTTTAGAGGGCGAGGTATGCACAGGCCTCCTACCATGTGACTTCACCCAGCCCCACTGGCAGGTCATTAGGGAAAATTCCATCTTGGACTCTGGCCAACAATTTACCACGAAGTTTTCTGAATGGTTCTCAGTTTTTGTCCTCCTCTATGTCTCAAGGAACTTTCGAATTTAAGTTGGAAGATGGCACATCTAGGAAGTTTGGTCTGTGCTCATCTTAACTCTTGAAGTCCTACCATCTGTCCTTTGTAACAGAAGCTTAAAAAAAAAAAAATGTGTCTATTAAGGCCAGGTGTGGTGGCTCACACCTGTAATCTCAAAACATTGGGAGGCCTAGGTGGGAGGATCACTTGAGGCCAGGAGGTTGATGTTATAGTGAGGTATGATCACACCACTGCACTCCAGCCTAGGCAACAGAGCAAGAACCTGTCTCTATAAATAAATAAGTAAGATTTAAAAATCAGGTGCTGTGCTAGGTGCTGGTGACACAGGAGATAGAAGGAAATTATTTAGGCAGATAGTGAGGGTAAGAGTCCTCAGCAGAAATTCCCTTTTAACAAAAAGCAGCCCCCAAATCATTGCTTTTCTAACAAAGAGCAGCCTGAAAAATCGAGCTGCAAACAGATAAGCAAGCTGGAAGCTTGCACAGGTGAATGCCAGCAGCTGTGCCAATAGAAAAGGGCTGCCTGAGGGCCAGGTATGTTCAACATAGAGGCTTCAACTTCCCTTCTGTCACCATGTGTACAGTAAAGGAACAGACAACATGGTGCCAGCCCGGTAGAAAGTTCATCTGCATAATAAAAAATTAGGGTGGGGGTGGCTGGATTTTTGCACACTATGCAAATAGCATACCTAGTCCTAACCACTTTTTCATGCCTTCTGCAAATTGCACACCTGGTCCAACCAATCTTTCATGCCCTATGTAAATCAGACACTATGTTCTCAAGCTCATTTATAAAACCCCTGAATTTCACCATGGACTGGAAACCCTTTCAGGACCCCTCTCTGTAGGAGAAAGCTTTTCTCTTTCCTTTGCCAATTTTTTTTTTTTTTTTTTTTTTTTTTTGAGACGGAATCTTGCTTTGTCACCAGACTGGAGTGCAGTGAGTGGCACAATCTCGGCTCACTGCAACCTCCGCCTCCCGGGTTTAAGCAATTCTCCTGCCTCAGCCACCAAGTAGCTGGCATTACAGGTGCGTGCCACCATGCCCAGCTAATTTTTGTATTTTTAGTAGAGACGGAATTTCACCATGTTGGCCAGGATGGTCTCGATCTCTTGACCTCATGATTCCCCCACCTCGGCTTCCCAAAGTGCTAGGATTACAGGTGTGAGCTACCACGCTGGGCCTCCTTTTTCTATTAAACCTCCGCTCTTAACCTCACTCCTTGTGTGTCCACGTCCTTGATTTCCCTAGCATGAGACAATGAACCTTGGGTATCACCCCAGACGAATGATGCCACTTCACTGGGAGTACAGCAATGAATAAAGTCTGGCCTGTCACAGCTGGGCTCATGGTCTGGGAGGGGGTAGGGGAAGCAAACAAGTAAACAACTCTAACACAAGGCAGAAGAAAATCAGCACTAAACATAGGCATCTGGGTGGGAAGAACAGGGAGGAGGGAGCAACTAATGAGGGTGAAGGAATGAGAGAAGCCTTTATGGAGGGTTTTCAGGGCCTCACTCTTAGTCCAAAACAGTGGACTATCAATGGAGGCAACAGCCCATGCACCCAAAGTGCTGTAAGCACTTGGAGCCTGGGTCATCCAGGGGTAGCTCGACCCCTCTGAGGGAAAGGGACCCTCAGGGAGGGAGGGAGACTGTGACCCTTGGCAAGGGCATGGGGAGGGGACAGATGACAGATTAGATTGGCCCCAGGGGTTGAAGTGTTGCTACTGATCAGAGGTGTGAGTTGTGGGCACTTTCTCAGTGCCAGGTTGGAGGGGGGCAGGAAAAAGATAAGAGGCCACCAGCCTCAGGAAACGAGGGTGGGGGTCTCAGCTAAAAGGGGAGGAGAGAACCAGCACTGATTGAGTGCCTCAAGTGCCTGGCACCACAGAAGCATTATCTAATGTTTGTAACTGCAAACTTTTTCTTTTTTTTTCCTTTTTGAGATAAAGTCCTGCTCTTATCCCCCAGGCTGGAGTGCAGTGGCGCAATCTTGGCTCACTGCAGCAATCTTGGCTCACTGCAGCCTCTGTCTCCCAGGTTCAGATAATTCTCATGCCTCAGCCTCTGGAGTAGCTGGGATTACAGGTGTGCAGCATTGCACTGGCTAATTTTTATATTTTAGTAGAGACAGGGTTTTGCCATGTTGGCCATGCTGGTCTCGAACTTCTGACCTCAAGTTATCCTCCTGCCTTGGCTTCCCAAAGTGCTAGGATTACAGATGTGAGCCACCGCACCCAAACTAACTGCAAATATTTATTGAGCATCTACTATGTGTCAGATACTGTTTCAGGCAGTAGGAATACAGTGGGGAGCAAAACAAAAATCCTGCTCCTCATGCACAAACAAACAAATATTTGACATAATTTCAGAGATAAATACTTATCAACATTATTAAGTACTGTAAAGAAAAATAAATGGAAAAAGAATGAAAGGAGGTACATTAGTCCATTTCACAATGCTATAAAGAACTACCTGAGGCCAGACATGGTGGCTCATGCCTGTAATCTTAGCACTTTGGGAGGCTGAGGTGGGTGGATCACTTGAGGTCAGGAGATCAAGACCAGCCTGGCCAACATGGTGAAACGCCGTCTCTACTAAAAATACAAAAATTAGCCAGGCATGGTGGTGGGCGCCTGTAATCCTGGCTACTCAGGAGGCTGAGGCAGAAGCATCACTTGAATCCAGGAGGCAGAGGTTGCAGTGAGCCCAAGATTGCACCACTGCACTCCAGCTTGGGCGACAGAGGGAAACTGTCTCAAAAAAACAAAACAAAACAAAACAAAAAAACTATCTGAAACTGGGTAATTTATGAAGAAAAATGTTTTACTGACTCACAGTTCTGCAGGCTTAACAGGAAGCATGACTGGAAGGCCTCAGGAAACTTACAATCCTGGAAGGCGAAGCGGAAGCAAGCACATCTGACCATGGCAGAGCAGCAGAGAGAGCGAGAGGAAAGGGGGAAGTGCCACACACTTTCAAACAACCAGATCTCATGAGAACTGACTCACTATTAGGAGAATAACAAGGGGGATGTCCGTCCACGATCCAATCACCTCCCATCAGGCCCCTCCCACAACCTGTGGGGATTACAATTTGAGATGAGATTTGGGTGAGGACACAGAGCCAAACCACATCAAGGTGCTACTTTTCCCTTTTTTTTTTTTTTTGACAGGGTTTTGCTCTGCTGCCAAGGCTGGAATGCAGTGGTGCAATCATGACTCATAGCAGCCCCAGCCTCCTGGGCTCAGGAGATTCTCCTGCCTCAGCCTCCCAAGTAGCTGGGACCACAGGTCCATGCCCACTTCACTCAGCCAAGAGGTGCTATTTTCAAAAGATCATTAGGGAAGGCTTCCTGGAGGAGGTGACATCAGAGCAGAGACCTGAATTAGTAAAAGGAAGAACCTTACAACATTAATTGAGAGGCGTTTGCCTTCCCCAGTCTAAAGATGAAGAAACAAATCTCAGAAAAATACTCTGCATTTCCCAAGGTTACAAAGTATCTAAGCCCTTTTCTAGGGGAGAGATTCTTGGCTTAGGTTCACACTCAGAGGCAGCACCTGAGCTTTGGACCCACCTTTAACTGACAGCTATGGTCTCACAGCTCTTAGACCACCCCACTTGGTATGGGGCCAGCCCACTGATTTATTTCTTCCCCTCCCCTTTCTTGTCCTTCCTCCTTTCCCTCCTTTTCCCCCTCCTCGTTCCTTCTCTCTCTGCTTCTCCTCTTCCCCTACCTGCTTCTGTCTTCCTTTTAAAGCATTTTATTATAAATACTGCAACATCTACAACACATAAAGGTTCACTTCAGTGCACAACTCTAGGGAGAACATCCGAGTAACCAGCACCCAAGTGAAGAAACAGGATATTGCCACCACTCCCAGAAGCCTTTATGTGTTGCCTCCCATTTTCTTATTTTTGGCAGCTTCCTTGATTTCATCGTTTTACCATTTGTATACACTTCCTTAAACAATAGTTTGGTCTTGCCTAATTTTGAACTTTAAATAAATAGTATATTTCTGTATATATTATTAGTGCCTTTCTTCTTCCACTCAGTATCATGTTTACAAGACCCGTCCACATTGCTGGTGTGTTAGTCTGCTGGAGGGTTGGCGGGGCCTAACAAAGTTTGACAGACTGGGTGGCTTAAACAGCAGAAATTAATTATCTCACAGTTCTGGAAGCTAGAAGCCCAAGATCAAGGTGTTGGCAGGGTTGGTTTCCTCTCGGGTCCTCTCCTTGGCTTGTCGACAGCTACCCTTTCTCTATATCTTTACATGGTCTTTTCTCCGTGTATGTCTGTGTCCAGATTTCCTCTTCGAATAAGGACATCAGCCATATTGGATTAGGGTCCATCCAATAACCTCATTTTAATTTAATTACCCCTTTAAAGACCCAATCTCCAAATATGGTCACACTTTGCAGTACTAGGGGCTGGGATTTCAACACACAAATTTGGAGGTAGGAGTGGGGGATATAATTCAGCCTCTAACACTGGAGCTATTGGTTGGTGCAAAAGTAATTGCGGTTTTTGCCATTACTTTCCATGGCAAAAAACACAGTTTCTTTTGCACCACCCTAATAACTGTAGTTGATTCATTTTCATGACTGCATAATATTCTATCTCATGAATATACCACAGTATAGTTATCCATTTTCCTGTTTATGGGCACTTGAGTTGTTTCCAGTTTGGGACCATTATAGACAATGCTACCTTGAACATTCTTTTACCTGTAACTTCTGCTCATGTGCACGAGTTTCTCTAGGGTATGTAACCGGAAAGGAACAACTGAGTCATAAGGTATACTTATCTTCAATTTTAGGAGCTATGCAATTTTCCAAAGTGGCTGCACCAATTTCCCCACGCCCCAGCCATATATTCTCATATCTTGGTTGCTCTACTTCCTCCTCAGCACTTGGCATTGTAAACTAAAAATAAAATTCTAAGCCCTGCAACTGACTGAATGGACCCCCTACTCTCGGCCAATAGTACTTAAAAACTGAGTTCCTGGCCTTGACGAGACAGGAGGTCAGATGGCAATTTGGACACAACAACTGAGCAGCATTGTATTTATTTATTTATTTTTTAGAAACAGTGTCTTGCTCTGTCACCCAGGCTGGAGTGAAGTTGCATGACCATAACTCCCTGCAGTCTCCAAGTCCTGGGCTCAAGCAATCCTCTCACCTCCGCCTCTCAAAGGGCTGGGATTACAGGTGTGAGCCACTGCATCCGGCCCAACTGATTAGCTTTAATGTTAAAATAGAGATTATAAGACTGAGAGAATGGACTCTTTATAAGATATCAAACTATATACAACACCTAAGGCCATGCAATGCTAGGGTTAAGTCACTACGCTCCCCTACACTTAAAAAATAAACTCTGTTCTAACTGCCACAAGGTTTTTCTTTTTCTCTAGCAGCTAAACAAGCACTGTCCTTGAAATAAACAATATTAAAATAAGCTGCAACTCAATCCACCACCAGATGCTACCTAACTGACCCCCTGTTCCACAAGCTGCGTAACTACAGCTCTGATTGGACAAGAGTTATTTCAGTTAACTTTCTCCTGATGAGAAGACCACCAACCATGGACTGGTCTGGCTGGTTTACAGAGGCTGCACACTTGAGTGCCTTTGTGTCCTGAAAAGACCTTTTGACATATAAAGCCTAACTGTACTACATTTAAACGTTACAAAATCTCCACTGCAAAGAGAACATAGGTCATATGTAATGTGCATATTTATTCAAGTATGCAAGTACTAGGACCACCTACATGAATATTCATAGCTCCTCCTGTATCCTGTTGAATACCTATGCTTGACCAACCATTCAGCTTAAATTCCTGTCTTACCCTTCCCTCTCTCCCTCGAAGTATGTGTTTCTGGGCTTCCACCAAGGCTAACACTTCTCAGCCTGTCAGAATGGCCACTTTGCTGGCTATAACCCTTTATAAGAAACAAAGCTCTCCTTTCCAAATTTATATATTGAGTTTTTAGTTAACAGCATTATCAAACTTCGCAGTGTTAATTGTGAGGTAGTTTCAGATTTCCCTGATGATTAAAGATGTTGAGTACACTTTCACATTCACCATTTGGAGCTCCTAATTTGTGACATACCTGTTCATGTCTTTTGCTAGCTTTTCCAATGTCTTATTAAAATTTTTTAATCTCTTCACTTTCTATGCTCATGGCAATTTTATTTTAAGGGCATAATTAACACTTTCCTGCCACTGCACCTTAGAACCATTTGATCCACACTGGAAATGTGTATTAGCTTGAATCTCAGAGAGCAAGTGTTGGAGGCTTCATCACTTCCTTCTTGAAAGCCCTTGGACTTCTTACGGAAACATTCCACTCTTTCCCTCCAATTTCCTACCTCCACATGTGGATAGAGCCTCACTTCCTACATAACCTGCTGCTACACCACCCTCACTGAATTATGAAAATTCAATGCAATCACGTGTAAATGTCCAGCATGGTCCTGAGAACCCTGTATGGTATTAGTAAATATGACTTCCCTTCCCCCTTCTTGTTGCTGTATGGAATGGAAGACAGGCAACAGCCAAGAGTACCATGTACTGAGTGCTCCTGAGTGCTAGGTGGTATGCTGAGTTATGGATTTCACTCAGGGCAGTAACGGCCCCCCTTGCCTTTCCTGCCTGGAACTTGGAGCTCCAGCAAGCATCTTGGACCATGAATTGTGGCCCTAAAGGGTAAAAAAGCCCGGCTGTCTGAAATAATGGAACCACCAGACAAGTCCTTAAAAGACAACTTGTTTCATGTGAAAGATAAATAAATCTTCATCATCTTAAAGGCAGTTACTTGCTTTTCTATGATACAAGACAGCCTAATCCTGATAGTTATGAGAAACAGGTGTTTTCAGTTTATTACAAACATGTGTTTGGTTGAGCCAAATTTTCCTGTCTCCATGAAAATCATTTTTGCTGGTCAGTAAATAATACATTTAAATGTCCACACTAAAATTTATATTTTTCAAACAGCCCATTGGGTATTTTCATGTGATATAAGTAATTGAGACATAGCACCTTAAGTAGCTAAGACACTGGTATCCCTTATGAGAAAGCATCCTTGCTCTTTATAAGAGGCTATCTTGTTTAAGCAAGCACACAAAGGTATATGTCAGGATACTGAGGAGGTGATGAATTCGTTCTTCTTGAATTGAATTAACAGCAAGTATCCACAGAGCACTTCCTGTGTAAGTTAGTCAGGCTGAGTGTATCAAGAGAGTTCAAGGTGAAATTCTCAAGCCATGGTCCCTAGTCTCCATGACTGGAATGTGATAAAGATATAGGTCATGTCACTGTCATATAGCAGGCTAATGTGTTTGGTCACTGTGTTTGTCCATTTTCACATTGCTACAAAGAACTGCCTGAGATTGGGTAATTCATAAAGAGATTTAATTGACTCACAGTTCTGCATGGCTGCGAGGCCTCAGGAAACTTACGATCATGGCGGAAGGCAAAGAGGAAGTAAGCACCTTCTTCCCAAGGTGGCAGGAAGGAGAATGAATGCAGGAGAAACTACTAAACATTTATAAAACCATCAGATCTCATGAGAACTCACTACCACAAGAACAGCATGGGGGAACTGCCCCCATGATTCAATTACCTCCACCTGGTCTCTCTCGTGCCACATGAGGACTATGGGGATTACAATTCAAGATGAGATTTTGGGTGGAGACACAGCCAAATCATATCAGTCACTGAATCATTATTAAAATAGGAAGTAGTACATACATGCGTGCACACACACACACACACACACACACACACTAATGAGGTTGAAGAGTTTAGAGGAAGGCAATGTGATGCAGGGGCGAACACTATGGATTCTGATTTAAGGCCCTGGATGATTCACTTAATCCTTCTGAGCCTGTTTCCTCATCTGAAAAACAGTGGCTCTTAAAACAGATGTATTGTGAGGATTAAATGAGGAAATGCATATAAAATGGCTAGCACAAAGGAAGCACTCAATAGATGTTCCATAAGGTGGGTTTGTTTTTAATTTGTCAGTAGGCTAATCTGGAGCAAAGACTGATCTGTCACTTCAGCAGAAGGCTTTACTCCAGGCTATTTGAGCCAACCCCCAACCAGGCCCATGGAGCGAGCCCGCTGAAGCCCCGACTCCAACACCCTGGCCTTCGGTGGGTCCCAGGGCCCCTCACCTCCCCAAGGGAGCAATGCTCCACATCACCAAAGCCCAGAAGAGCTTCCCAGTGTAAGTACAGATTAAGTTCCAGTTTTTATTTAAAGATCCTTATTTCTGGACATTTATTTTGGGGATTACAGTGGCGGCTTAAGCTTCTTTAAGACATTTTGAGTTGAAGTCTTTCCTTCACTTGGCTGCTAAAGTTTAATTCAGTGTAATTATTTCATATGGCATCGACTATAATAGTTTCATAATTTCTAGTATATTAAGCACTTAATATGTTGTGTCATTTGAAATCACATATTAAATTCAGCAAAGTACATTTTAATGAGAGCTAAGTGGTGTGAAAATATTAATACAATGTGATGGTTCATCTTGGTGTTCGGATTTTGTAGGTCTGTTTCTAAGGCACAAACGCCTCACTCACCAGGTAAGGGGAACGCTGAGCCGCCTGAGGCTCCATTGGGTGTCTGACAATACTAGATATTCCTGTCTTCTGTTGTATAGCAATTGACAGTGGCATTTCTCATGGAGCCTCACAACCCTGTGTGGTAAGTAGAAAAATCATCACTTCCATTTTAGAGATGAGAAAACAGAATCGGCAACTGGAAGAGACTGGTGACCCAGCTAGTCACAGTTGATGAGACATAAATAGGGACCTTCTTGGCTGAAAGTCATTGCAGTTTTCCCCTGTACCACTGCTATGGTCACTGCAGCCTTGACAGGGAGCGATGTCTGGACTGCAGGGCAGCCAGGATTTGGAGGAGGTGTGACACTTTTCCTCCCATCCTTGCAAACCCACATAGGGAAACTGAAAGCTAGAGAGAAGCTGGCAGATTCCGTGCTCAGACTTGGCAATTCCTCTTTTTGAACCTTCTTTCTGAGCACATCCTCCACACCATAAACCTAAGAACCTTATGCCCTTAGGCCATCCTGGGACTGCCAGAGAAAAAAGTCTTGATGAAATAATCACAGTGAACTCTCGATAGAACAACAGTTCAAAATAATGATGCATCAGTGGCAGGATTTAAGGCAAGAGTAAGAGATTATTTGGAGAGAGCACCCCAGAACCCCACAAACTGTACTCCCATATTACATCTCGGTGTAAAGTGAGCCCTTGGAGTCAGAGCGATCGGAGAGCAAATTCCAGGACTGTCACTAACTAGCTGTGTCCTTAGATAGGTCACCTAACCTCTCTAGACCTAGGCTTTCCCTATCAGTAAAAGAGAAATAAAAACCAGCACCACCCCCGCACCCCCATGCTTATGTCTCAGAGATACTCACGTGAAATAGGACGCCAGAAGACTCTGTGCTGGTCTTAAAGGGCAAGGAATCGTACTAAGCTAAGTAAACAGGTATTACTGAGTCTATGTAGTGTCCCGTCTCAAAGCATAACTGCATCTTAACCAGGGCCTTTGGTAACTCAAATCTAAAGGATTAAAGACATCTGGGGGAAAATACTCCCCGTCGTGGCTAAAAGGAGCAAAACTTAGGGACTCCTCTCTACCCTGGGACTTTTACCTTAAAGAAAGTTTATTTCATGCAGATAGTTGCAAGATGAAGGAAAGAAGAAGGGTAAGGAAGTGGTTATGTATTGAGCATTAGAATAGCCCAGGACTATTGTAAACACTTGGCATCAATCAGCTCATCCAACGTGCTAGGGCCTTTCACACCCAATCCTGCATTTAACCTTCAAATGACCCCGCAAAGCAGGCAGCACAATCACCATCCCACAGGTGAGGAAACACCTCTTAAGACATTCTGGGCCGGGCGCGGTGGCTCAAGCCTGTAATCCCAGCACTTTGGGAGGCCGAGACGGGCGGATCACGAGGTCAGGAGATCGAGACCATCCTGGCTAACACTGTGAAACCCCCTCTCTACTAAAAAATACAAAAAACTAGCCGGGCGACGTGGCGGGCGCCTGTAGTCCCAGCTACTCTGGAGGCTGAGGCGGGAGAATGGCGTAAACCCGGGAGGCGGAGCTTACAGTGAGCTGAGATCCGGCCACTGCACTCCAGCCCGGGAGACAGAGCGAGACTCCATCTCAAAAAAAAAAAAAAGACATTCTGGGCACAAATATGAGATCTGGGGGAGAGTAAAAGGGGCAGCCTGGGCTGTGCAGGGGGACAGGCGGGACCAGAGGGCTCCACTGAGGCCCAGTATCTGGGATGGATTAAAACTGATCTCAACACACCAGGGGCCACACCAGCAGAGCAAGAGCTCTGGGCACACCAGGCTTAGAAGGCTTGAAAGAAACTCCCTCTGAGAGGTCAGCTGGCCGCAGCTGACCCTGCCTCTTCCTCCAGGCCACCCTCTGAGCTGTGGGCACACAAACCAATTTGCCTACTCCACCCCCCTTCAGCCTAACTTTGGAAAAACTCATTCCCATGAGGTGAATTAGGTGGCAGAGTGCACTTCAAAAGAGATATTATAAGAACAAGGCTTGACTCAGAGCATGAGCAGCTCAAAGGAATTTCTGGCAGCCTGGGGGAGTGGGTCCTCCCCCACACTCAGGCCCCCTCCAACCCCGCTCTGGCCATGCTCTGTGTCTGGGGCCCTTGGAGCTTCAGGGTCAGGCATGTGAACAGCGCATTGTCCCTGTGCTACAATCCCAGGGCAACACCTCCTGAAACCACTAATGCCATTCCTCCCAGGCCTGCACATAAACAAAGCCACAGGGGCCTCTCTCCACATCCCCGCTCCTTCCTCCCTCCCTCTGGTGGGGCTGATGGGAGTCCCCAGCCCTTCCTGCTTCAAATAAAATGATACACGAAAATACGCAATGCTCTATGTCTGTAAAGGAAACACTACATAATTTTAGAGAATCCAAAGTTCATGTCTTCACTGACATTTTTTCCATATGAAACAGCTCATTTCTTAATTATTCAAAATAAACTTGGCTCTGCCCTCTCCTACTCAGGGTAGTGGGAAGTACCACCTCAGGGTAGGGGGACCACTCCTCATCTCTTGGGGTTCTGTAGTCCAGAACATTCAGGGAAAATTGCCAGGACTCAGTTCTTTTCAGGCCTGCAGAGTGAAGAGAAGCCAGCAACTCTGAAGGTGGCAGAAGCCGGCTCCCACCACAACTCCAAGCCTACCCACCAGTCCAGTCCTCTCTGGCACCCACACTCTCCTTGCCTGCATTGCCTATTCCCTCAAGGTCTGTGGGGGCCTGGGACTTCCCATGAAGTCATGGTGCACTCGGCTCTCCCCCCGCTAAGCCCCTCCGTGCTGCCTCCTCTCCACCTCCATGCTACATCCAATGTATCCCCTCTCTTTCACCTGCCTCCCGCTTCCTGTGCGCTAGCCTGTGGAGCTTAGAAGCGTGTTGTGATACGGTTCAGCAGGTCCTAGGCCCTAGATCCACAGCCGCCCCTGTGGTCTGTTCCTGGGGCCCTCCATGGCTCCAGGATGACCAGCTTGCTTCACCCTTCTAAAAGAGAAAACACAAACCCTCTTTAATTTTTACATCTTGCTAATTATTATTTTTTTCATGGTACTTGGAGAATGCAGAATATCAGAAAATTATAATTATCCAAAAACGTCCTTCAGTTATCCAGTTGCAAGAATGACAGCATTTCGGCCGGGCGCGGTGGCTCAAGCCTGTAATCCCAGCACTTTGGGAGGCCGAGACGGGCGGATCACGAGGTCAGGAGATCGAGACCATCCTGGCTAACACGGTGAAACCCCGTCTCTACTAAAAATACAAAAAAACTAGCCGGGCGAGGTGGCGGGCGCCTATAGTCCCAGCTACTGGGGAGGCTGAGGCAGGAGAATGGCGTGGACCCGGGAGGCGGAGCTTGCAGTGAGCTGAGATCCGGCCACTGCACTCCAGCCCGGGCAACAGAGCAAGACTCTGTCTCAAAAAAAAAAAAAAAAAAAAAGAATGACAGCATTTCAATGCTGAAAAATGTCAAGGATCATCTCTAGGGTAGTTTCCTCACTTTGCAGAAGATAAAACAGAACCAGAGACAGAGAGGTACAGGGAGCAGGCCAAGGTCACAAACAGTTTCAGGTGGAATGAGAACTAGAACTCAGATCTTTCTCCTCTGCAAAATTGCTCGACAAGAAAAAACAGACAAAAAGTTGGCAGGGCGCTGTGGCTCATGCCTTTAATCCCAGCACTTTGGAAGGCTGAGGCACGCAGATCACTTGAGGTCGGGAGTTTCAGACCAGCCTAGCCAACATGGCGAAACCCTGTCTGTGCTGAAAACACAGACATTAGCTGTGGGTGATGGCACACGCCTGTAGTTCCAGCTACTCAGGAGGCTGAGGCAGGGGAATCACTTGAACTCGGGGGGAGGGGTTTGCAGTGAGCCAAGACGACTCCACTGCACTCCACCCTGGGGAAAAGACTGAGACTCTGTCTCAAAAATAAATAAATAACATAAATAAAAATAAAAATAAAAATTTGCCCAGCATGTTCTAATTTTAACAGGTGAGCCTGTAGTCCCAGCTACTTGGGAGGCTGAGGCAGGAGAATCTCTTGAACTCAGGAGGCAGAAGTTGTAGTGAGCCAAGATCGCACCACTGCACTCCAGCTTGGGTGACAGGGTGAGACTCCATCTCAAAAAAAAAAAAAAAAAAAAAAAGTCCAGGCATGGTGGCTCACGCCTGTAATCCCAGCACTCTGGGAAGCCGAGGCAGGTGGATCACCTGAAGTCAGGAGTTCAAGACCAGCCTGGCTAACATGGTGAAACCCCATCTCTACTAAAAATACAAAACTTAGCCTGGCATGGTAGCTGAGGCAGAATTGCTTGAACTCAGGAGGCAGAGGTTGCAATGAGCTGAGATTGCACCATTGCACTCCAGTCTGGGTGAATCCATCTCAAAAAAACAAACAACAACAAAAAAATCTACCTCTGGCTCAAAGTAACACATGCTCATGTAGCCAGAAATGCTGAACCAATAACTAGGTCTATCTCATGCTAGTTTCCACAACAAGGCATTTATGAAACCACCAGCCCTACCTGTTCTAAATAAATGAATAAAAATGTGGATGCTTATTGAAGATTAGCATCATCTGCCATCAATGTTAATATGCTTTTTGGTTATTTGCAATTCCTTTTTGTAAATCTAGGGGAAACATCATTGTCCAAATTAGCTCTTTTCACTCAATAAACGCCGTATTAGCATTGAGGTTTGCGTTTGCCTACTTCTTATTTAATAAGGTCAGATGAGAAGCTAGTCAAATGACTTCCATTTCACTGAAGAGGGGTAGCGAGTGGTGAGAACTCAAGGCCCCAAAGGCCGAACTCCCTGGCGGCGGCCCCCAGGAGCCACAGCACTGCTGGGAGCAGCAACTACCACCACAGTGGTCTCCCTTGAAGGGCTGGCCTAGATGGGTGACACTAACTCAGGTGGCTGCAAGGTCCTCTCCCTGGATCTCGGTCTCCGTCCTCCCAGCGCTACTGCAGCTATCATCAATGACAGCTCCAATGTCACCTTCTCTCTTGTCCCCCAATGAAGTGGCCATCATTCCCCGGGCACTTTCTATGCCACACTTTCATAGCACGTCTCAGCATCCAGAGAGCTCCTTCATGTCTGCCTGGCTCCCTTGCTGGAACCGAGCTCCATGACCACAGCAAACCTAACCACTCACGCACCCCTGAAGCCCCGGTGCTGACACCAAAGATGTTCAATTGATTTGTTGAAGGAATGGAAGTAGGAAGGAGTCTGAGCCGCTCAGGGCTTCTGGAGTAAGTCTCACAGGGAAAGCGGAGGCTGCACTTGTCTCAAATCTTTTCCAAACTGTGTTTAAAAAAAAAAAAAATCAGTCTTTGAAAGCAGACTCGCATCCAAATCCCAACTACTTTAACCAGTGGCAGGATCATTGGGGCAGATGGTTTAACCTTCCAGAGCCTGTTTGCTAAACTGCAAAATGGAGGAAATGACACCAATTAGGTTAAGCGCCTGGCTCTTTCTAAATGTTGGCTCAAACGGTGGTGACCCTTCCCAGACTTCCATCACTACTGGAAGTTTGGGTCCCAAAGCAGACACCCTCATCCCCTTGGCTCCGAAGGCAGGGAGCGAGTCCCGAGAAGCCCAGGGAAAAATGAAGGCGTGCCCTGGCCCACCCTCCCCACAAACTCCCGTCGCAGCCCCTGTCGGCCCCTGCCGGCCCACGATGGGGGGCCCCAGGCCTCGCTAGGGTCACGCCCCTCGGGTCCCGGCGCAGGGAAGGGTCCAACCAGCGACTCGCAACCTCTTCGGGGTCCCGAGTTGAACAACAACAAGGTGCCCATGGCCCCTAGCTCCAAAAACGCATTCGCGCAGCGCAGACGCGGCTCGGTAGTTTCGAGGGTCTGCGCTGCACCACCTCCGCGCAGCGTTCGACTAAACACCCGGTTCTGATCCCTCCGCGCCTCCTCCGCCCCCGCAGAAAGACGCGCAGGCAGCACGCACCACGTGACGGAGCGTGACCGTCCGCCGGGCGCGCGCAAAGGTCGGGCGGGAAGAGGGCCTATTTCCCATGAGTCCTTCATATTTGCATATACGATACAAGAATGTTAGAGAGATAATTAGAAATAATTTGGCTGTAAACACAAAGATATTAGTACAAAATATTGATGCAGAAAGTAATAATTTCTTGGGTAGTTTGTAATTTTAAAATTATGTTTTAAAATTAACTATCATATACTTACCGTAACTTTAAAGTATTTCGATTTCTTGCCTTTATATATCTTCTGGCAAAGCGCTAAAACCGTGCTCGCTTCGGCAGCACATATACTAAAATTGGAACGATACAGAGAAGATTAGCATGGCCCCTGCGCAAGGATGACACGCAAATTCGTGAAGCGTTCCATATTTTCGCCCCAGCTCTTTTTGTTTGTTTGTTTGGTTTACACCACGTTTATACGCCGGTGCACGGTTTACCCCTGAAAACATCTTTCATCTACAGGCTATATCTTTTGTTTAACACAAATAAAATGCAGTAGTCCTAGGAGAGGGAATAGAAGAAGGTGGGGCCTAGGCAGACTCATCTCTGCGGTGCATTTTGCATCTGGCTGTCGGGCCCCAGTTTGCGATCTTTCCTATCTTGCCTCTGCTTCCCTCTGCACAATCCTGAGTATTGCAGTACCTTACACTTAAGGAAATTTCGTCTTGCCAAAGTTGATCCATTTCAGCTCCGAAACATAACAGGACCTAGTGCAACAAAAGTATGAGGAACTTGCAACAAGAGAAGAGTGACCGAATCCTTTGAAAAAAAAAAAAAAAAAAGCCACCACTTAATGAGTATCTACCATTTGTCAGGGCTTCACCAATATTTCATTGAAATATTCCTGACCAAATAAATAATAAAAGAAAAGACAAAAGAAAAGAGGGGGGAGGGGGCAGAAAAATAAAATAATCTTTAAAAAATTCCAGACAGCCCCACCCCGTGGGTTTTACTGTTTTACTGTCATCATTTTACCCCAGTCACTGAGAGGTAAAGCCTGATAAGACTTATAGAGGCACAGACCCTGAAAAAATCGGGACCCAGTCCTCAGGTAATTGAATTGCAAAAACACAGTCCTAAGTGGTAAGATAAGAAGGAAACAAAGTCCAACCACGTTCAGATTTCCTTCGACGACTTAGTGAATGTTTTCTGAAATGTCTTTCCAACAGAGAAATGGTGCATCTGCTTTGCTAGTGCTTGAGCATGCACGTAGTCCATCTCATGGGCCCTGCGGCCACTGGGACCTCAGTCGATCTGCCTCGAGCGGTCGCACAGCTCCCAGCCTCCAGGCGCACCGCAAGAGGACGGTCAGGCGCGAAGCCCCGGAGCCACCCAGGGACAGCGGCGGGTACTCTACTAGCGGGCGCTGGGAGCTGCCGGGCAGCGTTCCATTCAGAACCCATTCCTTTTCTCTTCAGTGGAGGTGAAATGATCCTTTCCAGGTAACAGCCGAGAATAGGGGACCGCAGGACATCTCCGCCTCTTCCTTGGCTCAGGGCCTTCGATGTAAGGCGTTAGAGGACAATCTTTGGTGGCTGGATTTCTGTTCTTCCCCTAGAGATACCTCGTTCTTTGGAGGCCACTTGGGCAATTGGGTGAGTAGTTTTAAATGTCTCCCTAGGGATGCCAAATAAGAACACGACCAATGTCGGTGTGACTCCCTCTCCTTCAGCACAGACAATCCATCAGACTGGAATATTATTCGTCTATGTATGTGGAAGGGGGTGTTATGGGGAGTAAAATAGAATCCAAGAGTGAAGGACTTGGCCCAAAAAGGACTGTTCACTTTGTTCTAATCCCAGCACTTTGGGAGGCCGAGACAGGCGGATCACGAGGTCAGGAGATCGAGACCATCCTGGCTAACACGGTGAAACCCCATCTCTACTTAAAAAAATGCAAAAAACTAGCCGGGCGAGGTGGCGGAAGCCTGTAGTCCCAGCTACTCGGAAGGCTGAGGCAGGAGAATGGGGTAAACCCGGGAGGCGGAGCTTGCAGTGAGCTGAGATCCGGCCACTGCACTCCAGCCCGGGCTACAGAGCGAGACTCCGTCTCAAAAACAAAACAAAACAAAAAAACCAAACTGTTGGGAGGCAGTGGCTCACGCCTGTAATCCTAGCACTTTGGGAGGCTGAGGTGGAAGGATCCCGAAGTCAGGGGTTCGAGACCCGCCTGACCAACAAGGTGAAGCCCCGTCTCTACTGGAAAAAAAAAGAAAGAAAAGAAACTTGTCTCATAACAGAAATTCTGAAAGACACAGGCAGTTCCTAGTCCCAGAAAATCCAGAGACCTGGCTGACTTCCTTTCCTCTGCATTCACTCTGCACTCACCTGCTGAGGGAACCTGGGCAAGTCTTAGCCTCTTTAGAAACATAGAGTCAATGCATTGGCATTGCAGGATGCCTTTCCAACCTGCGTGCTTGCAGATTCTTATGAACGTGTCTCCAGAAAGCTCAATAGTCCAGGCTTGAAGAAGCACTGGTTTGTCCTCCTTTCTGGGCCCCTGGAGGAGAGGAAGTTGATGGCCTGGGGTCCATTTTGGGACTCTTTAAAAGCACTCCTGTCTTGAGTCTCAGGAAAGTGAACTCAGAGGGAATTGTAATCTTAGCAAACACCGATACAATAGCACTTCTTGTATGCCAGGAGCTGTTCTCAGTGCTTTACACATATTAACAGAAAACAGTTCTATGAAGTAGGTACTGTTCATCTCCCTATGTTATAGATGAGGAAGCTGAGGCACAGAGAGATTCAACAACTTGCCCAGTGTCATTCATCAATGGCAGGGCAGCAATGAGACCTCAGTAAATCTGGCCCCAGAGTTTGTACTCTTAGCCAAACATCTGAGGATGGAGAGAGGAGATGAGGCCGTTTGGAATTCATGGGAAGGGCACACAGATCCAGTTCTGCTTTTGTTGGTGTTCTGAATTCAAGGCAGGAGTCACATGTTTGCAACGGATCAAGGCTTTAGAGCAGGGTAGCTAGGAATGGGTGGACCTGTGTGCCAGTGACCTGGAAAAACATGACGGAGTGAAGGAGTACCCTCTTTAGGACACAGCTGGAACAGGAACAAAGTTTTCCTTTTCTAGGCTGACAATCACTTATCTGACACCTGCTCCCAAAACTAATCTTATTGACGAAGGATCTTTCTGAGCAGTAAACCTGTTTAATTAAACTTATGCAAATGAACTTAATTGCTTCTCAGTGGCTGTTGTCCAGAAGCACCTAGGGATTCCTTCCGTTAGACATCTTCAGCACCTAGATGAACCACAAAGTTGGAAGCCATTCATCTAGACATGTGTTGTGTGCCTGTGGAGCCCTGGGCCCTGCAGTGTAGATTGCAAGGAAGAGCAAGGTGTGACCCCTGCTGTCAACTTACTTTCTTAGGGCAACAGACACTTACAACCAAGAATAACAAAGGCCCTGCTAGCCTCATGAACCGAGTGCCACTAGAACACGGAGTCACCTGTGTTCCAGGAGTTGAGGGGTCTAATAAGTGGTGCTTTTGCACACAGGTTACCCTGATTTGCAGAGGAAATGGAGATGGGAAGGGACTTACTGCTTTCTCCCATGGGGGTGAAAAATAAAACCACTTGATGCTGTCTCCAAAGGCGGCTCCAACTTTACTCAGTCTCTCACTCTGGATTTGCCAGGACAGGTGGGGATAGAGATAATGTGTCCCACTGCGGCGTCCAAGAGTGGTCCCGGTTTCCTCTGAATAAGAGGGCTCCCGGCTTCCGTGCGCTCTAGTCCCTTATCCCAGACCTAGGACTCCAGAGCCAGACCTCCTGTAGGCACTGCTGGGGACCAGGCCAAACCAAACACCCCAGGAGAACAGCCTGGAGGACATTCTGTGCTCAACTGCCTCCTCCCAACTTCCAGGCCCCACTTGTTCTCCTTGGGAGCCCAGGCACCCTAGTCTGGGCATTCGGGCGTTGGCTGTAATGCCTAAAATTTGTCGCAAGGTGGCAACATTGTGGCGGAAAATAGACTTTTTAAAAATCCTGGGGTTTTTTTTCAAAGCATATTTTCCCTATTAATGTTTCATTTAACTTAATTAGAATCTGGTAAACTAATTAAAGTAGCTACGAGCCCCGCAATCAGCAATAATTCGCATAATTATTGATAATTACATCCATACCAATCGTTTGGTTATTAACATTTTGGGGGGAACAAACCACTTCTAAAGGGACGCGAAGCCCAGGAGGGTTTTTGCGACTGAGCTTTCTGGGTCGGATCCGCCTACGACTCCAGTCCGCAGAGATTCCGGCCCAAATGGGGCGTCCCTTCCGGAAGGCCCCAGCCGCCTAGAAGTTTTCCCACTTTGGGGGGAATTCGGAAGGAAGGGTGGGAAGGAGCATTTGCCAGGCTCCTCTGTCAGGCCGCAGCCACGGAACTTCCTGCCAGGGTGGTAATGGTTATGCCCATTTTACAGAGAAGAAAAGTGTGGCTTCCAAAGGTGCAATCTGCGGTGGGGAAAGGCGTCGACAAACTCCCACACCCGCGCTGTCCCGCCCCGTCGCAGTTCCACCGGCCCTGGCGCGCCCTGGGGTCTCGTCTCTTCCCCTCTGGACCTCAGTTTCGCCATGGGTCCAGCGGAGAACGGATCTGGTGGGTCTCATGCATATGAAACGTTCCCGCTCGCTAGAGGGGCCCTGCCGGGAGATGGTATGTCCGGAGGCGTTGCCTCGCGGTGTGCCGGGCGCCCTCAACATTGTTACCTCCTTCGTGTCCGCTCTGGGCTTAGCCCTTGGAACATCCTGGGACGCCAAGGCTCCGACCCCCAGGGCAAAGGACTCTAGGGATTGGCTTCCCGGCTGTACCGCGCAGCGGGACTCCCAGTCTGCACAGCTTCAGGGAGGCCCAGAGCGCGCCCCTACTCGCCTGCTCCGTCCGAGGCCCACCAAGACAACCCGCCACGAAACTTCCCGGTCCCCGCAGCCCAGGGCTCCCGGTCCCGAGCCGCTGGCGGGTGGCGCGGGGCCTGCCGTCCGCCTTCTACGAGCCACATAGACGGAGGCCTGCGTGTTATTTCATAGAGGCCGAAACAGAGACCCAGGAAAGATAAAAGAAGGGCGCAACCCGGGACCCCCACTAGCCAGCCGAGGGCGAGAAATGGAAGCTAAGGCTGAATGATTCCCAGTGCCGTGCGCTCTCTCCCACTCCATCCACACTCTCCTCCCCGCAGAGTGTTCTGCAGTTTGCAACATCTTCTCTAGCCCAAGCGGGAGGTGCGCTGTGGAAACTGAGGCCGCTGGGAGACCTTGCCAACCGCGACCCGGATGTCGGACGCCCCAGCGGAGGCCTGGCGAGTCCTTAGCCCTTCTCGCACTAAAATGGACCGAACAGAAATGCGGACCGGGGTCCCTCCTTTCGGGTAGCGGCAGGGCAGACGGGAGGCCGCCTGTGACCGAGCTCTGCAAGTCCTGCCTTACTTTCCAGGCCTGCCGGGCGTAGACCCACCTTACGCGCTGCGACCTCCACCCCTCCCCAGCGCCTCCAGGCCAGGCTGGCCCTGCCCGCGCCATTTAAAGGGACAATTCTGGTTGAACCTAGGATTCCCGGCAGGGAGCCCCGTCTGTGAGCGCCCCGGAGGTAACTTCCCCGGTGTGGCAGGCGTGGAAATGGGCATGGATGAACCTTCGGCGCCTTCGAGCTCTTGAAGAAAGGGCCGGGGACCTCTGCTCTAAGGACCATGACATAATGCCCCTCCTCCATCCCGGGCCCAAGGGAGGGTCCTAAACGCGGCGAGCCAGTGCTCTGTGGGGGAAAATTGAGTGTGTCTGGAGGGGACAGTGGAGAGGTTGAGTGCTCGCTGCTGTCCACCTGAGCAGGCCCGATTCTGACCCCGGGCGCCCCAGAATCCGCGGGGCTGCTCCCACCCCCACCTGTTGCACAGTGCTCCGCCCGCCTCCCTCTGCCGATGCACTCTCACCTCCGTAGCCCCAGAAGTGACATCTTTTTTTTATTATTATAATTATTAAAAACGAAAGTCAAGGGTATAGGGTGGTCTCCCCAAACAGGCTCCAGGTGGTTGCCATCTCGTGAGTCAGTTGTTGCCCTTTTAAAGTGCTGTTACATCAAGAGGTTACAACAAAAAAATAGACAAAGCAAAATCCAAAGGGGAATGCAAAACGGGACTGGAAGTGGGTCCAGGAGAAGGAAGCAAAAATAACTTGCAGCATAAATAAAGTGAACCTAATACTGAACCTAGAGACTCACAGTACATTTATATCCATTGCACATAGCCACTTTGTCATTAGGAACAGGAGTTTCAGAAGTGGACGGGACGGGGAGTGCGGGGCAGGCGCCAGCGAAGTTGCTACATTGTATTCACAATCCGGTTCAAGGCTATACAAAGGGAGGGGGCTCTCTCCCCTCCCGCCCCCGTCTGTCCAGTTAACCCCTTGAGGTCCGATGCCCTAGAATTCAAACAGGGTAGGGGGATTTGAGGTGTGAGGCAGTATTTACACTTGGAAACCAAGCCGGCGCCCTGGACTGGGACGCCCGGGAGGGGGCGGGCAAGGTCGGGGAGCCCGGGAGCAAGGCGGGCGGACGGGCGCCTGTATTTACATCGGTCGGGTCCGAATGGCTTGTTCCTCGCTCAGGGCCGCCGCGGCAGCGGGTATTTACAAGGAGCAGCATGGCTTGAGGGCGCAGGGGTGCGGCCAGGCCGGCCCTAGGGCAACAGCGGGGGCTTGAAGGAGCAGTTGCCAGTGCAGTGGCGGGGCGTCAGCATCTTGCAGGAGAAGTGGTGCAGGGCGTCGTGGGCTTCTGGGGAGAGAGTCGCGAGGGTCACTCTGGGCGCCTCTCCTAGCTCACCTCACCGCGCAGTTCACCCTTTCCCCTCCCCGACCTTACCCAACCCTTTGGGGTCAGGGAATCTCAACGCAGTGGATCAGGAGGAGGCAGGAGGGTAGGACAAAGGCTGGTGATTTAGAACCACTGCGCTGGTTCAGTAGCCCCATTTTACAGAAGAGGAAACTGAGGCACAGTAAGAGAGGGGTCAACCTGCTCAAAGCCAGAATTGGTACTAGAAGGCAGATTTTCTGGCGCCCAAAGCCCAAGTGGCTCTCTTTACCCCACCATCCTAGAATAATCTTCCCGTTAAAATCAGTTTCCACTTTTCTCCCTCTCAGATTCTGATCCATGTGGATCGTGGCCTTCCTCACTAGTCCCACTATTCATTCATTCACTCGACAGCACGGCCGGCACCCAGCACCCCTCCTATCTTTGTTTCCTGGCTTCTGCACCTTTCAATTTCTGCTGGATGGCGTAGCGCGCCTTCCGCTCCTGGTCGAGTTCGTTACACAGGGTATCTGGAAGACAAGAGGAGGGGCCAGGGAGGAAACGCAGACCACCCTCCGAAAGGCCGAGGTCACAGCCCGCGCTTCCTCCTCTCCCCAGGGCGCAGCTCCGCGCAGACACAACTCCAGGGACGGGGGAGGGGGTACCGGAGCTCCTAACTGCAGACTGGCGAGGAAGGAAATGGCCTGGGATGGCGCTTAAAGGCAGACGGATCTAACCAAAATTAAAGCAAACTTAGGCATTACTTTCCAGGTAATTTTACGCCTCGATTTTTAATTTAGAAACCATGGAAATTGCCGCGATAAGAAGTTCAATCACTCCATGTAATGATGCCTGCAAGCCGTTTGCTGGGCTCGCTTGCCATTCTGAGGCTAATCAGAGTATACAAAGGATATTAAATAAAAAAAATAATTGTTAAATTACCTTCAATTTAAATCCAAATGACTGAGCCAACATTGAGGCTCCTGCCAGACGAGAGGCAGTTACGGCCCGTGCACGCGCTCACCTGACTCCCGTCTTACCTCTGACAATTTGCAGCTGTTGCACCATTTCTTCTCGATAAGCCAATTCCCTCTTCATTTGATCCTGAAAATTATCTGTGCAAATTGATTAAGTGAGAGCTGTTACGCACAGCCCCCTCCCCCAGCTCCACTTCCTCACTTCCTGCCCCCCTCCCCCCGCTTTCACCCCTACCCCCACTCCCACCCAGCCATTCGCCGGCAACCCTGGAAAAGGACAGTTTCTTGGCTCCTGCAGGGCGCCTAGTGCCAGTTGCCTGGCACCTGGCTTTCGGAGTAGGTCGGGGCACCCTGGTGGAAGGCTCGGTGATGAGGTGGGATGAGGCAGGATGGCAGTGGTACCTTTGAGACTCTGAAATTCCCGTTCCAGCTTCTTGCGGAGCTCCATTTGTTCCAGGAGCAGTTTTTGCAATTCGTCTGGGAAAGGGGAAAAGTGGGAGGTAAAGTGGGAGGTAAAGCAGGGTTATTTGGAGCTCAGGGGACCTAGAAAGCACCCAGGTTCTGCCTTGGCCAACAACCCTGAGAGGAGAGTTGAGGAGGATGACCAGTAGGTGGAGGCCCTCCACTCTCTGGCTTTACCAATTGCATTCAAAGGATTTGGGTGAAGAAACTGGGCTGTGGGATAGGATGCCCAGGAGAATAAATTCAGGATGGTGGAATCTAAGCCCTGGCTCCAGGAACTATGCAGCTGGGCAACTGCTTTAACTTGTTCCTAACTCCCTAATCTAAGAAGCTGGCCCACAGAAACTTGATTTCCCGCTTCAAGTGACAGACCCTCCCCCACCCCCACCCCCCACCCCCCATCCTTTCAATATAAATCAGGGAAGCTTTGGTCAGAGCCTTGGACACCTTTCCCAGAAAAACACACATACAACAGTTTGCCTACAATTTCAGGAGGTCTGAAGACTGCCAAATCCATGCTAAGAACCCTCACTGTAAAGCACCAATGATTTTGAAGGTAATGGCATTTCCTGTAAATCTGTAACTAGGAAGAATGGAAGACCACCAATGCTTGTCTTCCTCCTGCCACCAATTCCCAAGACCATCTATGGGCTAGTTGAGGGGCAGGGAGATAGGTGTAGAGGCCTCTGTTAGTGCCCTCAGAACCAACTCCAGAGGGATAGATGTGGCACCTGCCCTGACCATGAGGTCATTGGTGTCTGGGCCCTCCACCAGAAAAGTCTCCTTTGAAATGCAAGAATGGAAGGCAGAAGGGCAAAGTGGGGCTAGAGACTCCCCTACTCTGCACCTCAAACCATAGTCTTCTCCTTATAGGCTGAGCAGTAACCCCCAGGGATCCCCATTCTGCAAACAAGCTCCATCCTCACTCCATTTAGGGTAAGGTGGAGGTGGTTATACCTCAACTCCAGGAGAAAGAAAAACACCTCTCACATTCCTAAAATAAATGCTTCCCTGCAATCTTGCATTGAAGTCCTGTTTTCCATTGAGTTTAGGGGACCCAGACTGTCCTGTCTGATTGTCCACAGGCATCAAAAGTTCTCATCATCGTTATTCATTTCTCTTTCTTGCAAGGCTTTTCAGACAGACCTGGGCCTTGGGAACCAAACTTCCAATAAACTTCTGGGGCTTTGTTTTACTCCCATGCTCCACCCACACATACATACCTCTGTGCCAGGGTAATGTGTCCAGAGGATCATACTTTCCACCCAAAGAGAGGAAAACTGATTCCCCCAAGGCCATGTCTTTCCACACTCACCCCCTACACGGATAACACTCCTCTACAGGAATGACCCATCACCCTCAGGCACAGTGTACACCTTTTTCACAAATTTAGCCTCACCTCTGGCCAGGTTCTCGATATCTTTCTCCACCAGCTGAGTTCCTGTGATATCCAAGGTAAGCCCTTCTTCGCCTGGGATACAAGGGCAGGTAAGAGGGATTCTTTCCTGGGAGAGCCCTTGAGAGGGGAGGGGTGGGCTTCTCAGGAACCACATCCAGTCAGGCACCTACCCTAGACCCTCTGCCTTTAGAGGAGACAGTTACAGGCATCCGGTACTACCCACCTTCTAAGACATCACGGTAGGGAGTAGAAGAGTGACCCCTGGAGGAGATCGCCCAGGGAAGATGGGCCATCTAAGGGTAGGAAGTGCCCTTTGACCTATTTTATGTGGGTGAGGACGTCCCTCCATTTCCTTTCGGTACATCCTCTGCCCTTACCTGAAAGAACCTCAAATCCATCAAGGAGGCAGAAAACCTGGCCTGCACCCTGCTCGCATTAAATATTTATCTGCTCGCCGAGGAAGAAAACTGGCAGCCGCTTACACTTGATTAAAAGCCTTTCTCACAAGCCTCTGGGATTGTGGGCGACCTGGGTCCCAGCTCCCGGGTGCGGTGGGGAGCGATGGGTTCAAGGGCTGGCTTACCTCTGTCTGTATTTGCAGGACTTGGCTGGGAGATACTCCTTTGGTCTGGATAGGATTTCCTCGTTTCCAAATCATCGGCGGGCGAGTGATTGTCTTCTTTATCTGGCTCTTGAAGGCAATAAACCGAGTTTCAAGGAGAGGCAAAGAAACCGTGACCCCGATACTGCCGGAGCTGCCGCGGTCGGGGCACCCAAGCCCTAATTAAAAGCGTCGTGGCCACCTCTGGTTCCCGGCTGTGCGCCCAGGCGCGCGCCCTGAGGCTTTGGGCCGGGCACCCCACCCCCACCCCCGCGCGTGGTCTGCTCATCTCCGGGCTTCACGCCCCCGCCCCAGCCCCTTGGAAAAGAGCAAGACGAGCAGCCGAGCCCACCAGGGACCAGCGACCTACATCGCGCGCAGATACTGGGGCACCGCGAGCGCGCGTGGCCGCCCGGTGTGTCCGCGCGACTCTTGCCGAGAACGCGACCCAGGCTGCGACCTTCGGGGTGGGTAGGGGGACATCGTCCGCGGTTCGGCTGCCTCGACCTGCCCGAATTTCCACGGCCCCCAACCCCTCCTCTGCGAGGAACCTGGTAAGGCGCGCAAGTGCAGGGCGGCCCCCACCACCCAGCGTTGGGCCTCAGCTACCCTGGCGCTTCTGGGGTACCCAAGCGCGCGGCCATGTGCCCCCATCCTCCGCCCGGATCCGACCTAGCCAAAGGGGACCCCGCGGCTAAACACACTTGCTGAATAAATGAGAGGCCTTGCAGGCGGTGTCGGGCGTGATTTTGTTACAGGTTTAACTGGGTGTCTGGGTGTACTGCAGCATGTGTGTGCGTGTGGTGGAGAGGGCGTGTTGTCATTGTTGTTTTTAAGTAACCAAAGGTTGAAAGTTGTTGGGAGTATTAGCTTAGCTTCCTTGTTTTCATTATTTTTCTTTCCCTCTCCCTCTTTCTCTGCGTCTCTCTCCTTGTCTTTCTTCACAGGCTTTCCTTGACCCCGGCCCTGTGTCTGCGGTCCCCCCATTACAGCGGCCAGCGGCCGCGACAGGCGTTACCGTGGGCCTCGGGGGTGCAGAGGTAGGAGGCCGCGGGCCCCAGCGCCACCGCCGCGCTCTTCACGTGCTCATCTCTCTCGGGCGCGTACACCTGCGGCGGCCGAGAAATGACAGGCGATTAGGGGGGCGCCCTTCGGCGGCCCGAAGACGCCCAGCTCTACCCCGCGGCCAAGAGGGAAAGCCGAGGGGGTGGCAGAGGTTGGTGCGTCCGCAGGACTTGAGCGGGCACAGCGACGCACGCGGCACACCCTTGCGCCCTTGTGGATTCAGGATAATTATTAGCCCCCGTGGGAAAATTACTCTAAACACAAAGCGGGTCCCAAGTCAAGGGCCGTTCAAAGTGTCCTCCACCCTCTGCACCCGGCTTCTTTTAGGCACTTTCTCTCCCGCCGGTACCCCGTCCCCGGCACAAATGACGCCTTTCGCATCCGGTTAATGATTCGTGTTTTAATGAACCGAATGTACAGGTATGCGCACTCACTTTCAAAATGGCCAACGACTCCAGCCTGGCTGCAGCCTGCCCCTCAAGCCCCGGCCCTGCCAACTTGAGAGCCCCCCTCCCGCCCCGCACGCGGTCCGGAGGCAGCTTCCCAGCAACGAACCCTGTGGTTCCCAAGGCGGGAGTGCGAAGAGACTCGGAAAACTGCGAGTTGGGGTGGTGGGAGATTCCAGGGACCCGGTACTGCTGGGGCCGGACTCAGGGAAAGGCCACACTGTCCTCTCTTCTCCTCTTCCTGGGGGCTCTGATTGCCCACCCGGGCGAGCGCTTTTCTCTGGCTCTGAGTTCCTTTCTTACCTCCTCTTTCTTCCTCCACACCCCTTTTCTGTCTCTGTGTCTGGCAGTCTCTGCCGGTCTCCTCCCCATTCCCATCAACAAAAACAAAGCACACACGTTCCCCAGTCCTCCCCCCCGCCCCCAGCTTCCGTTCCCTTCGAAACCCTCACTGGAGGGTGCGGGTGGGCCCAGTTTCGCAGCGCTCCAGAGGCTGGGCCTGCGGAGAGTGGCCTGGGCCTGCTGCTCCCACGCCTGCGCGGAACAAAATTCCCGTCCTCCGCCCGGCCCCGCAGCCCCGCCGGGCACAGGGTAAGTGGGAAGGCGCCACCTGCGGGGCGGGCGCGGGGCTCACCTTGGCCGGCGCGGGGCCTCCTAGGGTCCCGCAAGGCTCTCGCAGCTCGTAGCCCCCGCCGCTTGGCGGGCTCCTCTCAGGTCTCCGCACCACGTCGTCGGCCGCCAAGTCCCCAAATGCGGGCCGGCCAGCTGGGGGTGGCCCGAGGCGGCGCCGGTGGCGGGGGCTGCCGCCGTCGGGAGAGTCTGCGGGACCGTCCGCTCCAGAGGAGGTGGCGGAAGGGGGTCCAGTGGGCTGTTCGCCGTCTGGGCCACCCCCTGCGCTGGGTGCGCTGGGCTCGGTCTCGTCCTGTGCGCCCTCGTCGTCGGGGAAGCGGTTGGATTCCACGTCCACCTCGGGTTCGTCCGCGGTGTCCACGTCGGGCGAAGCGGAATGGTAGCTGGAGCTGCCCTCGCTCAGAAAGTCCGGGCTCACGTAGCCGCCGCTCCCAGCGCCGGGTCCCGGCCCGCGAGCAGGCCCCGCGCCATATGCCTCCCGGGCGCTCCCGTAGAGCTTAGCGATGCTCTCGGTGTCTTTGACCACCGGCCGGAAGGCCGACACATAGGAGCCTTTGCGTGCGGGCGGCGGGGGCGGCGGGGGCAGTGGGGCCAGGGGCGGTGGCAGCGCCTCGTCCGCGCCGTCTTCGTCCAGGGGCCCGCGGGACAGAGCGCTCGGGCAGCGCTCCTCCGCGCCGAGGCCGCCCTCTTTGGCTGGCTCGGCACCGTCCAGGGGCTCTGGGCCACCGCTGCCAGCAGCTGCCGCCGCCGCCGCCGCTGCCGCTGCCACGGCTGCCGCCACGGCCTTGGCTTGGCTCTGAGCAGCGGGGTAGGACGGTACCGGGAGGCTCCCTGCTGCTGGCCAGAACATGGGAAACGTCGGGTACACAGTGGCGGCGGCGGCCGCTGCAGCCACTGCCGCTGCGTCCTTGGCTGCCCCGGAGGGTTGATGCCCCCAGAACATGGCGCCACCGCCCGGGCCCGCTCCTGCCCCCGGGGGCAAGTGGCTGGCTCCCGGGCCCCCCGCACCCCCGCCAGTCCCCGCGCCGCCGCCGCCGCTCCCAGTGCCAGGACCGCCCTTTGGCTCGCCCGGGCCTAAAACCGGGTCGTCCTTTTTGGGGCATAGGCCGAAGGCCGTAGGGAAGCCATAAGGATGGGGGAAAAGTGGTGGGGGCAGCTTTTGCAGGAGCCCAAAGCCTTTGCTGGGCACCGGAATCACCGGGTAGCTTCGTACACCTGCGCCGCCACCGGGCCCTCCTGGGCCCGCCGGGCCACTAGCTCCCGTCGCCAGGCCAAGTCCGCGCTGCGGGTGGGGTGGAGGTGGCCCCGGAGGCCCGGCTGCCTCATCTTCGCCACATCGCAGGCTTTTGTGGGGCGGCGGGCCTGGGGCCATCTCCGCACCGCACCCTGGGCCGCCGCCTCCACCGCCGCCAGCACCACCCTTCCCCTGCCCACCCGACCCGCCATTAGCACCGCCTCCGCCGCCTCCTTGTAGGGAGAAGGTCCGCTTGCGGGTGCCGCCATTAAACATGGCCTTGACGTCCTCCCAAGCATGGCTCAGTTCGTCTGTGGCCGACTTGTCACTGAGTTTGAGGTGACGACGCCAGGAGTTGAAGTTGGCGGCATCTGGCTGCGTGTACTTGGCGTCGGGTGTGCGGTGCGAGTGGAAGATGAACTTGTTGGGCGAGAAGTACATGCTGCAGTAGCCGCACTTGATGCACTTGGCACGAGAGCTGTTGTAACGCGCAGGGATGAAACTACCACGCGAGCCCCACGCACACTCGTGCACCACATCGAAGGCGAAGTTCTCGGGCAGCTTGGGTGGTTTGTGCTCGCCCAGGAACGACTTGCACAGGCGTTCGGCCTCTCGCTTGGTGATCATGCCGCAGCGGCGCGACGAGATGGGCATGGCCCCGGCCCGACGCAGAATCTCCAGCTGTACCGGCGTGCACTGCACGCACGTGATGCCCAGGGCCACGCGGCGGTTGTGGATCTCATTGTAGCTGTAGTTCTTGAGGAGGGTGTTGGAGATCTGCGCCAGGCACAGGCGCTCCTGGCCGTCGATGACCAGCGACACAATGGGCACCCCGTACAGCGACGTCTCGCCCACCTGGTTGGGTTTGAGAGCGCTGGAGCCCGAGTACGGCTGCAGCTCCTGCTTGGAGTTGGGCGAGGAACTGCCCTCGCGCCCCGGCCCCAGCTGAGTGGTGAGAGCTTCCATGCCGCCGCTCCTGCGAAATAGAGAAAGCAGAGAGCAGATGAGCCATTTTCAGCTCCGCCGCCGAGGCTCGGGCCCGCCCAGTGGGGCGCGCCGAGTTGGGCGCGCGGGGGATACTTGGCAGTGGGGAGTCCAAACTCATTCACCCCCTGGACAGGCGTCTTTTGTTATTCAGACCCATGTTGGCACCGTTAACAAAAGCCCCCGGGGTTTGGGGGAGGAGAAGGGATAATGGAGACCTCAGGAATGCCCGGGCTGCAAGGAACCCAATCCCGTTTTCGGATTGGGAAGGAAGTGAAACCCAGATACACAGAGTGACTTGCCCAAGGCCACACAGCAAAGCCATTGCCAAATCCAGGCTTTTTCAGCGCCCAAATCGGTGCGCCTTCGGCAACCCTCGCAGCCGGTGCTGCCGGCCCGGGTCCTGAAATCCGGACTTCGGGGACCGGCAGCCCCTCTGCTCAGTCGCGCATGCACGCGGGCGGGCGGGGGCAGTGCGAGGAGGGAGGGGGGGGCGGGGGGGGGGCGGTCACTGCCCATCTCCAGACGGCGGGGGGGGGGGGGGGGGGGGGAGAAGGAGGAGGGAACCAGGTCTGCCTGGGAAGGAGAGAGGCGGAGGCTACCGCTGTTCGCGGTGCTGAACCCGACCCTCTCCAAAGCGCTCCGTGCGCGCCCGGACCTAGCGCGGCCCCCACCGCACCCAGCTCGGTGCCGAGCCGGCTTCCGGGGACAGCATTGCCAGTTTCCACAAACCCGAGCTTCTCCTCTCACGCCTGGTTCCCACGTTCGTTGAGCAGAAAGATTTAGGCTGGATATATAAACCTTTTTCTTTCCAGCTATTAGTGAGACCAGGATCCTGCAGTTCTCACCACATTTTCTGCATTTTTAGCTGTATTCCAGACCAAAGCTGGTTTCCACCGAGGTCAACGCGTGGGACAGAGAGGTTCTCAAGGAACTTTGTTGGGATCCACTTCTTAGCTTCCAGTCGCCCACTCCATGAGCTTTCCTCCTTCAGATATGCCTTTCCCACTCGGGCCAACTGCAGGCTCCGGGGCTCTGGGCTTCCTCTTTGAGGGGCATCACCTCTCTGAGTATCCTTCATGCCTCGCTGTCCTGGCTCATATGGGCTGGAAGGAATCTCGGCCATCTTCGTAGCCATTGCAAGGCTCCAGGCACAAAAGTTGCTGCTGGTCCTGCACTTTGCTCTCTGGCTGAGGCAGGGAGGGAGCTGTGCAGGCAGACCTCAGCAGCGGGGATACTTGGGGACTGATGTTTGGGGCCCTCTAGGTCGCCTGACCCAGCCACATGTCCTCAGACAAGCCAGGCTCCCATCGGAGCGCCTGCAGCCTGTGGCCAGGGCGGCCCAACCCTGAGGGCTCCTCCCCTGCAGTCGGCCCTGAAGGTAAATCCATTTTCAGAGGGGCAACTCCAAACAGACAAGGGATCCCAGTTCAAAAGCCTTCAGCAAGGAGACTGGAATCTTCTGTTTATCTGTCTCTCTCCCTTCTTCTCTATTTGTCTAGGAGCCCCTCATTTGTCGATCTTATCTCTCCCTGAGCTGTCTCTGCCAGCTCGCTCCTCTTTCTTTAATCTGTTTTGTACCTTCTTCAAGTATCAAGCTATTTATGTATTATCTTTCTCTTTCATCTTTATCTCCGAGGATCGAACTAAAATAAGTTGACCCTCATTTCGCGTTGAAGTCCTTTATATCATTTTAGGAGGCAAAAACCCTGTCCTAACTCCCGGGCTGACAAGCCCCGCGCCCTCCTGGAGGTGGCTGGAGGGCGCGCAGGGCTGGGAAATGACAGCTTCTCGGTTTCTCGAAATCGGCAACTGTGCCTGGCCCGCATACAGTGAAGAGAGCGCCCGAGCCGAGAGCGTACCCCAGCTGAGGGTCCTGGATCCCTGCGCGGTTTTCCCTGAATGAGAGGAGGGGGTCCGGGCCCGGAGTCAGAAGAAGGGGGTCCCTAGGAAAGGAACGGAATTTCGGGGGCCAAAGCGGAAAGCACAGGCGAAGGGCCATATGCAGCGACAAGGAGCAGCAGCCAGAGCAGCTCGGGGAACACTCATCGGCTCCTGGAGCTTGAGGGACGAGCTTGGGGAGGGCAGCGAAGCGAGAGATTGGCAATGGTGGGAGCGAGGCGGTGGTGTCGTTAGGTATAATCATAAAAACAACAGCCACAGGAGCCCAAATCAGAACTAAACGAAAAAAAAGCTGCAGGGGCAGAGCACGGGGGCGACGGGCTATCGGACGTGGGTACTCACAGTGCGGCGGCGGCTGGAGCCGGGCGAGCGGTGCGTGGAGGTGCGCGGCGGGAGGAGCGGCAGGCGGGAGTCCGGGATCCACCGGGCTCTCCGGGTGACGGCGCGGCCCCTCCCCGCGCGCGCGCACAGCCGCGCTCCCTGGTTCTCCGCGCTCCCACCCGCGGCCCCTCCCGCCCTCAGCGGGCGCGGGGCGCCGGGGCCCCGGGCTCGGAGATGTGAACCCTGAGCCGTTGACCCCGAGGTCGGGGACTGGCCGGAAGAAGAGGCCGAAGCCTGGAGCGCATGGCGCGGCGGCGGGGACGGCGCGGTCACAGCCCGAGTGGCGGGGCAGGCGCGCCTGACAGCTGCGAACCCAGGCGCCACACCCACCGCCCGCGCAGTCGCTAGCGACCTCCCCGGGTCCGCCTGCCCGCGGGCCACGCGCGGCGTCCGCCGCCTCCCCGCAGCCCCAGGGCCTGCACGCCCCAGGTAAGCGGCCGCACACCTGCGTCCAGCGCCCCGCACCTGCGTCCCGCTCTAGCTGGAGAGGCCAAGAAGGAGGAAAGGCCCCGGGGCCAAAAAGTTTGTCCCCAAGAATGAAGTGGGGAAGGCCCAGTGCTCCTGGCCAACGAACCAGTTTTGGTCTGGGCCAGGACCGGGTGATGGGGCTGAGGGGGACTCAAGAGGAACGGGCGCAGGGAGGAGTACTTCACTTTCCGGCCGCCGGCAAGGGCCGGAGTGGTGGAGCCTAGAGTGGCCCTGGGGAACCAGTAGGGTCACCAGAGTCCGGGACAGGGACCTGGGTGCCAGGCAGCGAGGATGGCAGCCGAGAAGGAGCAGATTTGCCTCCCCCATGCTCCTGACTTTGGTGGGAGGTATCAGGAGAGCTCTAACCTGAGGAGGGGCGTTCTCCTGTTTCCGCCCCTGGGCAGGCGACTTGGGAACTAGGTTTGGGGAGCCCTTGGCCTTGAATGCCTCGCCTCGCCGTCACCAGCAGGCCCAGGGCAGGAGCCAAGTCATCGCTGGGAGTGATCTGAGGTCAACTACTCTCTCAACGCTGCTAACCCAGTTTCCCCATGGGGTAGGTCCAGTCCCCTGATACTATGGACGCCCCTGGGTACCTCCTCTCTCTCCTCAAAGCTCCGTTTCTCTCCACCCCTCTCCTGTCTCTCTCAATCGGTCTGTCCGTCTTCACCATTCTTTCCCCTAATGCCCCATTGGGTCCCCTTCTCTTCCTCTCTCAATCTGTCTCTACTTCTTCGTTTGAGTTACCAGTTGCAACCCGCCCCTCTTTGCCCGCACCCGGGCGCCCTGTCGGCCGCTTCCACCACCCCCCTCCCTGCCCCCCTGGCATTAAGTGTCCTTAATGGACACGTTAATTAAACTGTAATTAATCATACTGTCCGGCCCAAGTTTGAACAATTACCCTAATCAAACAGAAGTTAATAATGGCAGGGATGGCCTGGGGCTCGGCAGGCCGCCTGGGCAGGGGGCGCAGCGGCCACGGCGACTACCGGCAGTGGCAGCAGCGACGAACGCAGCCTGTCCTTGGAACCCGGGAGGCGCCATAAATCTTCCGCGGGTAGCGGCGCGGGGTCGCCCTCGCCCCGCTCGCCTCGTTTTTCCCTCGGGCTACCGGGTATGGGCCCCCTTCTCTCCTGCGTCCCAACTCCTCTGGGGCGTGTCTCCCCTTTTCCTCCACTTCTCCCCTCTCTTCTTTTCCCTCCTGGCTCTCAGAGACCCTGGGAAGGGGCTCTGGAAGCGCGAACCGATCGCTCAGGCCTGGAGCAGGTACTGAGGAGGGGGCAGGCGCAGCCCACGGACTCCTTTGCCTTCTTCCCGGCTACGCTGGCTGACGTAGGGTACCGTTCTCTTAGGCCCCGAAAACCTCTCCCAAGTTTGTGGGCTCTGTCTCCTCTGAGGGTCTCTTTTAGATCGGGTTCTTGCCCTCTTCCCCCTCCTCAGTTCCAGTCTTTCTGTCTCGCATCTCCCTGCCTTTCCCTTTTCTCCCAGAGGAGTCCTGGAACCTGCTCAGCCCCTTTCTTTCTGCCTCTGGCCCCTCCATTCGGGCGTCTTTCCCAGGCTGTGCCTCTGTCCCGCTCCAACTCCCCGCTGTCTTTCCTCCCACACCTTCCCTAGGGAGAACATAGGAACCTATTTTCCGTCCCAGTCCGAGAGCTGCCCCCAAGTCCCTGCCAGCTCATTCTCCCTCCCTCGGCCCAGGCTCCCCCACCCCATAATTACAATCCCGTTCGGTAATTATTCTTAGCCTCCTAATGATTTTTTAAAAGGCATCTCAGAATTCGGCGTGGTCGTGACAAGGATCCTGGAGCCAGGACGCCCCCAGGGTGCTGGGGGGTGGAAGTGAACAGAGGATGGGCTGGGTCCCCCTGAGCAGGGCCTGCCTGTCCTGCCTCTGTTGTACAGCGAGGGCCAAAGACGCCTCCGTTTCCAGCAGCCCGGCCGCGGGGTGGGGGGGGCGGGAGCCGGGACCTCTTAGACAAAGGGTACCGCCCCGCACTAGGGGGTGTGCAGCGTCGACTCTGCGTCTCCGTTCAGCACCAAGCTACGGACAGCTCCCCGCGCTCTGGCCAATGCCAGGAGACCCACCCAGCTCCTGTCCCTGATCTGAGTTGGAGAAAGACTCAGGGCGCGTGGACAGAGGCTGGGGAAGCCCCGC
Organism: Piliocolobus tephrosceles; assembly: GCF_002776525.5. Lineage (NCBI taxonomy): Eukaryota > Metazoa > Chordata > Mammalia > Primates > Cercopithecidae > Piliocolobus > Piliocolobus tephrosceles. The sequence goes on along the minus strand of NC_045439.1, from coordinate 141,012,206 downwards.
TGCTCAGGGCTGGGCACCGGGGAGCAGGTCGTGGGGGTAGGAGCTGGGGCTCTACTATGGGCCGGCGTCCGGCGGGTTAATACCACCGCAGATCGCAATTTACTGATTGAAGAGCCGGTTCTTACAGGGGCCCTGGGAATAGATAGGAACCACTTATTCCCATTTTACAGGAGGAAACTGAGGATCCGGCAGTAGAAGCCAACCCTGACCTTCTCCCCAGCCAAGGCCCTCAGCCCATAAGGGACGCAGGCTGATCTCTAGACTAAAAAGTGATGCCCGGCATACTGCAGAAAGGGCCTAGTTTGAAGGAGGGACGGTAAGGAGGGCGCAGCGCTGCGTTTCAGTATCGCCCTCACTACACGATGCAGAGGAGGAAGGCCTGGCACAGCCAGGGCACTTGCTCAGGTTCAGGCAGGCAGTGAGCGGCAGAGCTGGGACCGCAACCCAGGCTCCGACAGGATGGGCGGGACCCCTCTTCCTCAGTGGGGGCTCTGGGTGCTGCGGCCTTGTCCAGAGCCCGCAGGCGTCGCTGCCCTTGGCCTTCCTGACCCCCATTATTGAAGATTCTCTCTCTTTTATCCGCTGCCGGGTGGCACCAGGGGTCGAAGAGCCGGACTCTGGATGCGAGCTGCGCCTTGCGCACTTCTCCTCCCACTGGTGGGGTCCGCGCTGCCTCCGTGTCCCGGGTGTGGCGTCCATTTGGGCACCGGCTTGGGCTGGGGCTGGGCGGATGCGCTTCCTCCGCAAGCACATATCTTTTACTAGTTGAATTAACGGCAGTTTTCGTCAGTTAATTAGGTTTAATTTACATAATTAGTACAGTATAAAGAGGATTGGGGATAATCACGGGGTACGTAGCGCTTACTGTGTAAACACGTATTCTGAATTAAAAATCAGATGTAATTAAGGCGCGCAGGCCCTGTTTAGGCAGGGTTTTAATTGTAATGAATTTCTAATTAACACTCAATGATTGCCAAATGCAAAGGGCTGTAAAATTTTCTTGTAGTTTTGCTAATTTATTGTTTACTTAATATCTGGATATTAATCCGACGGCCACATAGGGCAGAGCCCGGCGCGGCGGCTGCCCTTGCCCAAGCAAGTGAAAGAGGTTGGGCGGGGCCTGCCGGGCACCAACCCGAGAGCAAAAGTGAGGAGAAGGCGGGGGCCTCGGAGCCCGTGAGAAGGTGCTCAGAGCTCCGGGCTCACCTCACTCAGAGATCCGGGCCCACCGGGCCCAGACTTGGCGCGAGGCCGCACCCTCTGGATTTCCGCTGCCTGGACCAGGCTCTTTGGGATCATAGGTGAGACCAGCGCTCCTCACGGCAGGGTATTCCCTGTTCTCGGGAACATCAAAAGGAGGGAGAACAACCGCGGTCCTGGTGGGTCCAGACCCGATTCCGCTGCTGACTCCAGGAAGGACCCTGGACTTTGCCTGGGCCTGCATATCTGCATCCGTAGGATGGGCACATGGATCCCCACTTTGCAGGAGTGAAGGGGAGTGAAGGATTGATCCAGAGTCCTGGGGCTCATGAACACCTCTCTTCGAGTCCTGCAGATGGGTGGAGCTTGGTGGCCCTAAAGCTTCTGGGGAGAGGGAGAGCCAGGAGGCCTCGGGAATAGTTTGAAGGCCTTGGGCCCGGCTCTGCCCTCCTGAGGCTCTCTCACCTGGGTATGCAAGTTAGGCTGGCAGAGACTAAGGAGGAAACCCTGGACCAGCCTTCTTTGCCTGAGCAAGACAGAGAAGCCTCCCAGGCCTGAGTACAGGTGTTAGAAAAAGAAGAGCTGGGGCAACATAGATCCCATCTCTCCAAAAAAAAAAAAAAAAAAAAAAAAAAAAAAAAAAAAAAAAAATATATATATATATATATATATATATATATACACACACACACACACACACACACACACACACACATATATGTATACATGGCGGGGAGAGAGAGAGAGAGAGCGCGCGTGCGCTGGGGCATGGTGGTGCTCAGCTGTGGCCCAGCTACTTGGGAGACTGAGGTGGGAGGATCACTTGAGCCCAGGAGAGGGAGGCTGCAGTGAGCTATGATTGTACCACTGCACTCCAGCCTGGGCAATAGAAGGAGACCCTGTCTGTTAAACAAAACAAAACAAAACATCTCTTAAAGGAAAAGAGGGTGGCTGAGCAGCTCCAGCTGGCCCCAGGTTTTCCCATGAGTATCCTTTCTCGAATCTCTAGCTTGGGTCCCTGCCTGCATCCTGGCTGGTCCCAGAGGTGAGAGGCTTCCCTCCTATCAGCTCCAGCTTAGCCACAGCCTCTTTCCAAGGTCCTTTCAGCATGGGGAGACTGTGTGGACACTTAGAAGTTTCCAATGAACCCGTGAAAACACATTGAGAAAACTCAGTGTCACCGGAGGCTTCCACCCCACAGAGCAGGCTGCCTTACCTTCTCCCTCCCTGCATCCACCTCTCCTGAGCCTCCTCTAAGCCTGCCTTCGTGCCAGCCCTCATCCCCCTCTGTCCATGGCTGTTTTATTTTCATCATTGGATTGTTCGTGGGTTAATATTTTCTGGTCACTTTTTTGTGTTTCTCTCTCTCCCACTGGAATGTTGTGTTTGCAGTTGCATACCCAGGACCTGGCACTTAGTAGGTACTCGGCCTGTTGGGTGGACGAAATGAGCGTTTGAGAATGAGGGTTGTAAGCTCCAGCCCAGGTCCCACTTGACTTGCTGGCCACAGTTATTGATCCTGTTGGCCAATGTGGTTCTTCAAGAGGAGGTTTTCTGCTCCCTAGTGATGTTTAGGAGGTCTTGGGATTCCCACCCTCCACACAGACTCAAAGCTATCCAGGCAGAGACCTCCAAAACACTTGTTCTTGGGCGGTGGGGAGCTGCTGGCAGGCTTGCCAAGCTTTCCCTGGTTGCAAGGGGCTTCCCCAGGGGTTCTTCCATCAGCATCATGGATAAAGGGCTGGAAAGAAAACAGGCTCTGGAGCCTGCAAGACTTGCTCTGTTTGAGTCTCTAAACCCGCAACTGTAACGTACACATGTGGGCTTCACGGGGATGTCTTTTTTTTTTTTTTTTTTTTGAAATGGAATCTCGCTCACTCTGTCACCCAGGCTGGAGTGCAGTCGTATGATCCTGGCTCACTGCAACCTCTGTCTCCCATGTTCAAGGGATTTTCCTGTCTCAGCCTTCCAACTATCTGGGATTACAGGTGCCCTCCACCACACTCAGCTGATTTTTGTATTTTTAGTAGAGACAGAGTTTCATCATGTTGGCCAGGCTGGTCTTGAACTCCTAGCTTCAAGCAATCTGCCCAACTCGGCCTCTCAAAGTGCTGGGATTACAGGCATGAGCCACAGCACCTGGCCTGATGTCACAATGGTGAACTAAGGTGCTGGGAATATGGAACACAGCCAGGGATGGGACTAGAGTAAGGTGCCTTGGGTGAAAAATTTAAGAAGTCACTCAGTCTCGGGGGTCCTGAAAGTCCTCCCTCTAGTCCCAGTCCTGCACAAATCACATGGCAGAGTAGGCGCTCAGCACATGTGAGCTCCTCCTTCCCTGAGAGCCTCCAATCACTTCAAGATGGCTGCCTAAACATTGGTGGAGTCTGGTCTGCATGCTGGGACAGTTTGAGGCATCTCTGAGCCCAGGTTCTGGGGTGTGGGAAAACCATAGGATGCCACATCAGTCAGAGGAAGGACTTGAATTCCAGGCATGTCATACAGTTCCCCACAGTCTCCCCGACTCCACTGACCCCAAGGGAACCTGAGTTGAGATATCATGCACATACCATATACTCCATCCACTTAAAGTCTACAACTCAATGATTTTCTTTGGTAATTCACAGAGTTGTGCAATCATCACCTCATCAATGCTCGAATATTTCCAGCACCCCAAAGAGAAACTCTTTACTTATTAGTTATCATCCCTCATGTCCCTACTCCCCCACCCACCCTAGGCAGCTACCAGTCTACTTTGTGTTCTACAGATTTGCTTCTTCTGGACATTTCCTATAAATGGAATAATGTAATATTGGTCTTTTGTGACTGGCTTCTTTCACTTGGCGTAATGTTTTCAAGGTTCACCCATGTTGTAGCATGTATTGGCACTTCATTCCTTTTTATTGCCAAATACTATTCCATCATATGGATATACCACATTGTTTATCCATTCATCCATCAATAGATATTTGGGTTGTTCCCCCTTTTTGGCGAGTATGAATGATGCTGCTATAAGCATTCATGCACACATTTTTGTGTGGTTGCATATTTGAATTTATCTTGGGTATATATCAAAGTGTGGAATTGGTGGGTGATACCATAACTCTATAGTTAACCTTGTAAAGAAATGCCAGATTACTTTTCCAAAGAATGGCACCATTTTACATTCACATCAGCAATGGATGAGGGTTCTGACCTTCCTACATCCTCAAAAACACTTGTTATTATTTGTCTTTTTTATTATAGCCATCCTGCTGGGTATGAAATAGTACATTATTGTGGTTTTGATTTGTATTTCCCTGATAAAATGACGTTAAACATCTTTTATGTGCTTATTAGTCATTTGCTGATAAACGTCTATTTATATAATTTCCCTATTTTTTCAACTGGGTTATTTGTACTTTTATTATTGAGTTGTAAGAGTTCTTTATATATTCTAGATATAAGTCCCTTATCAAATGCATGATTTGAAAGTAACTTCTCCCATTCTATGAGTTTTCTTTCTACTCATAGTATTTTCTTAATGATGTCCTTTGAAGCACACACATTTTTAATTTTTGTGGCATCCAATTTATTGGTTTTTTTTTTTTTTGGCTGCTTGTGCTTTGGCCTCATATCTAAGAAGGCTGTGCTGTGAGATTTACTTCTATATTTTCCTCTAAGAATTTTTATAGCTTTAGCTCTTTACTTTTAGTCTATGATTAACCCATCTATTTGGAGTTAACATTTGTGTATGATGTGAGGTAGGGATCCAAATTCATTCTTTTGCATGTGGATATCCAGTTGCCTCAGCACTATGTGCTGAAAGATTATTCTCTCTCCTTTAAATTGCCTTGACCCCTGGCTGGCTTTTCTGGTCTGGAGAAATGAGTATCCTCCCTCCCCCAGGAGAGATGGTACCAGCTTTGCTGGGATTTTTAGTGAACAAGCAGGCAGCCCCCACTGGGGCAGAGAGACTCCCCAGGACTTCTCTGAAACCTCAGCAAGGCCCAGCATAGGTGCTAGAGACACCATGAATTCATCAAACACTTACTCAGTACCTCCTGTGTGTCAGGAGCTGAGGACACAGTGGGGGATTGAGGCAACCTAGTCCTTGCTCTCTAGAGTTTATACTCCAGCAGGGAGATGGACAAGAAAGATTACTGTAATTCCAAGTGGTAACAATTGCTGTGAAAAAGAAGTAAAGCAGGGTAAGGGGTTAGAGAGGGACAGGATTAGGGCTGCTGGTGGCAGTGTTGTAGGAGGTGGGTCGCTTTGCTATTTCTATTGACGCCAGCTAAGGAAGTTGGGTCCCCACTGTGCACCAGACACTGTGCCGCACTCTTGGCATCTCTCATCTCATTTTGTTTTCCTAAGAATCTTATGATGCCAGCATACCCATTTCACAGCTGAGGAAGCTGAGGTTCAGAGAGGTGAAGTGATTTGCCCAAAGCCACACAGCCAGGAAGTAGTAACCATAAGACTCAAACCCAGACCTGTCTGAAGTGAAAGCTGTTTCTTCAGCAACAGCTGCCTCCCTGTATGATGCAGGCTGTGTTCTCCCGGGACTCTCACTCCAGTAAGGGGGACAGAACACCTCCTTGCAGTCACTCCACCCAGGCTAGTGTGCAGCAGCGGCACATGCCCCATGCATCTCTTGCATCGAAATGCAGAGGGTGAAGTGAATCACCATTGGGTGGGGGAGGAGGAAGGGGAAAAGCCTCAACAATATTTGCTGGAGAATGATGGTCCCTGAGCATCACCGTGAGCTACCACTGCATCACAGAGGAAGGAGGCCCTATTTCTCCTGGGGAAGGAATATTTCAGAAGTGGGGAGTCACCAGGACTTCAGTGGCTGTATGTGGGTCTGTGTGTATGTGGGGCAGTGGTGCCTGGTGGGAGGAAAGGGCCAGAAATCAGCCCTTTAGAAGTGTTTTGTGCTTATCATGGCCTGTAGCAGGGATGATTTAACAATGACATCAACAATATCCACTACTGTAATTACCCACTCTGCCATTGAGGAAACTGAGGTTCAGAGAGGTTAGGCATCTTGCCTAGGGTCACACAGTGAGTCAATGGAGGACCCAAGACTTGAACCCAGGTCTGTGTGACTCCAAGCCCATGGACTTCATAGCTACATTCTTTTTTTTTTTTTTTTGAGACGGAGTTCTGTTCTTGTTGCCCAGGCTGGAGTGCAATGGCATGATCTTGGCTCACCGCAACCTCTGCCTCCCGGGTTCAAGTGATTCTCCTGCCTCAGCCTCCCAAGCAGCTGCGATTATAGGCATGAGCCACCAAGCCTGGCTAATTTTGTATTTTTAGTAGAGATGGGGTTTCTCCATGTTGGTCAGCCTGGTCTCGAACTCCCGACCTCAGGTGATCCACCTGCCTTGGCCTCCCAAAGTGCTGAGATTACAAGCATGAGCCACTGCGCCCGGCCTTCATAGCTATATTCGTCTGCCTCCCCCACAGGATTGCCAAAAAAGACCCAGGAGGCCATGGGGTAGAAAAGAAGGGTTCGATTTGGGTATCAGGAGACTTGCATTGAATCCCGCCTCCCCCACTGCCTTGCTGGGACTCTGACCAAGAGATTTTAACATTTTCTAAAACAAATTATTATTATTACAAAATAATACATGTTTATTGAGTTACATTTGAAAAATGCAGAGTAATAGAGAGAAAGTGAAATAGCAGCCACAATCCCATCAGATGCTTTTATAAATGTCTCCCTCCCAGCTGGGTGCAATGGCTCATGCCTGTAATTCCAGCACTTTGAGAGGCTGAAGTGAGAGGATTGCTTGAGGCCAGGGGTTCAAGACCAGCCTGGACAACATAGTGAGCCCTCATCTCTATATAAACTTTAAAAACAAGCTGTGCATGGTGGTGCATGCCTGTAGTCCCAGCTACTTGGGAGGCTGAAGGGAGAGGATCACTTGAGCTCAGGAGGCTGAGGCTGCAGTGAGCTGAGATTGCGCCACTGCACTCCAGCATGGGTGACAGAGCGAGGCCCCATCTCAAATAAATAAGTAAATAACTTGTTCCCAGATGGCTGGAGGCAGATAACTGAATTTTCCCGAAGCCCCTCCCACCCCGTCTTCCCCTTCATTTATTTAACCATTGTTTCTCGAGCATCTCCTGAATGCCAGGCCCTGAGCCAGCTCCTGTCTTCCTGGGGCTCTCACTGAGGTGAGGCAGAGAGATGATGTAAGAAAACACAGGACAATATAGAGAGGTCAGGCCGTGACAGAGGAGCTCCAGGGTGACTGTAGCCTGTGGGCTGGGATTCTGTACCCACAGGTGGGCCAGGTCAGGTTGGGTATTAGAAAAGACCTCCCCATAGGAACTGCATTTCAGCTGAATCTTGGAGGATGAACAGAAATTAGGCAGGAGGCAGAGATGGGAGGAAGGTGTCCCAGGCTGACTCAGAGGCAGAGAGGCCTCTGGACATTCAGGGAGCAGAGCATCACCCCCTGTGATGGGAACATAGAGTGGAAGACAGAGAGGTGGGGACGACCCTGCTGCCTGCTGTCCTTGCAGGGACACTGGGAGACCAATGAGACCAGTGTGAAGGCAGTTTGCCACATGCAACTCCTATTACAAGACAAATAGGATTTCTTTTCTATCTCAAAACTATTCTCATGCTTCTGCCCTCATTATTGCTCCCAGTGTGTGCCCTGTTGCTCTCCCTACAACCCCTCTTCCCCAAAGCAGGAAGAAAGATAAAAAGAGCAAATTCCTAGGAAGGACCAGCAGCACAGTTTGACTGGATGCTTTTAACTAAGTCTGCAGGCAGGAGAGACTTTTTATCCCTTGCAAGTTAATGCAAACTGTTAGGGAGATAAATAAATGACAGAGCTGCCGATGGACTGTTGGGCTCAAAGGAGGGACATTTGTCTCACTTTAGAAGAAGGACCTGGAGGGCTCAGCCCCATCGACTCGTTCATTGTGCTGTTATCTGCCAGAGAGGTGGTGACACCACAGCAATTAAGACAAACTTGAGTCTATAAGTTCGTGCCTGCAATCTCGTGGCTTCAAAACAAGACAAATGATACCGCCAAGGGAGGAAACAAAGTCTTTTTCAGACTCTGTCCAAAGTCACAGCGAATATTTGTGGTCGTTCAGCAGAAAATTTGTCATTATGAGTTCTGGGCTCTGCTGCCTCCCCTGCCCCACATAATAATCCACTCCTGTGGCTTGTGCCAGCCCAGGCTGTCTCAGGGGCTCCATGAACTGCTGGCCACAGCCCGCCCTGCCTACCTACTAGTTGAAGAGCATGTCTGCTGGGCTGGGGATGTGATTTCTGCCAAGGCGGAAAGGAGTCATGATGACAAAGCCGGCAAGCGCCACGGCAGCCTTGCTCTGCCATGGAGGCCACTGACCTCGTCCCACATCCTATATGAACAGCCAGCACCCACCAAGGACCAGACTCAGGGCAGACGTCCTGAGCTGTTTACTGCTTCCCCTGGCCTGGTTCCCCCCGCAGACCTCTTTGCTCCTCCCCATTCCTGACCCCACATCGCCACACCTATTGCCTTTGCCACAGCACCTTGGAGCTGATGCCAGCCTCAGCCTCCTGCTTTGTGCCTCTCACCTGTGCTTGGATTTAACTGCTTCCTCTGGCCTCATGAAGTGAAAACACCCGATCCCCCAAAGTAGAAGCTGGGACCCGGTTGAGATGCAGTCCTGGGGGTCCATCTGGCCCCAGGAATGGAGTTGGGCTGCTGTGAACCATCGGTGCAGCTCCCCTCTCCTCGCTCTTCTGTCCACCTGCTGGGCACTACCTCCCTCCCTCACCCTGGGACTTGGGGCCGTCTTTCCCTCCCTCCATCCTCCTTCTATGACCCTTTCTCATGGACATTTCTGTGACTGAGAACACAGGCTCCCATTCTGTTTTTCCTTTTTTTTTTTTTTTTTTTTTTGAGACAGGGTCTCACCCTGTCGTCCATGCTGCATTGCAGTGGCGTGATCACAGCTCACTGCAACCTCCCCCTCCCAGGCTCAGGTGGGCCTCCCACCCCAGCCTCCTGAGTAGCTGGGACTACAGGCATGTGCCACCACGTCTGGCTAATTTTTGTAGAGACAGGGTTTCGCCATGTTGCCGAGGCTGGTCTCAAACTCCTGAGCTCAAATGATCTGCCTGCCCCACCCTCCCAAAGTGCTGGGATTACAGGCGAGAGCCACCGCGCTTGGCCAGGCTCCCGTTCTAATAGGGGGCCAGACTTAGCTAAAGGTTGAAGCTCCAAGGGGAAGTTTGGGCAGCAGTCGGGGACGGAAGACATCTTTGAAGTGGCATTGTGGCCCTCTCTGGGCTCCATCCCATGTGGAAGCAGCTGTCCAGTCCCTTCTGAACCACCCTGTGTGATGGGGGCCCGGGGACTGCCAGCCTGCAGACCCAGCATCATCCCGAGGCTTCACCTGGAGGTTCCACCCTGGCCTGAGTGTGCAGACACCTGGAAGTATACGCCTCCCCAAAGATGTGGGTCTGTTCAGGCAGGGCACCCACAGCTTCCCTCAGTGAGGCCGTACCATCCAGTTCACCTCACACTGGCCTGACCACCCCCCTCACTGGGCTGGGCCTTGGGTAGGGGCTCTGGGTCACACTGCTTTGGACCACAAGGCCCCCACCACATCTGGAGAAGAGGGTTGCATTTCTCCTCCCTCTGCCCCAATGGACTTCTTGGAACATCTCCAAAGCCCTGGGATTCTATATCCTGCATTCCCCACATGGGAAAACCAAAGACAGAAGCAGGGACAATGGGCTGAGTGTGAGGGGGCCTCTTGGCCTTCAAGCCAGGGCCCTAGAAGCAGAGGAGGCACCTCCCTGTCAGTGTGAGCTGGGGCCCCTCGAGGATCCTCCTGTCCTGGAAACACTTCCTTCTAGGCTCCCCTGAAGGTCTGAGAGGCCTGAGGCTGCCTCCAGTGAGGGTCTGGTCTTTCAGAGGCTCCAGTCAGAAAGTGAGTGGGCGATATTGAGGATTGGAGCAAGAGATTCAAGCAGGACAGTGACAGGCCCCAAGGGTCTCAAGTCTGAGGGTCCCATCCCTGCACCCTACCTACCCTCCCTCCTACCCTCCCACACCACAGGCACCCTCCCTGTGCAGGCCCTGGGCCAGGTTCTGGGATAGACGTGAGTCAGCCTCAACCCTGCCCTCAAGGGGCTCACAGTCTACATTCAGAGAAGGAAATAAAGAAGCTGCCAGCTGGGCACAGTAGCTCACGAGTATAATCCCAGCACTTTGGGAGGCTGAGGAGGGCGGATCACTTGAGGTCAGGCGTTCGAGACCAGCCTAACCAACACGGTGAAACCCCGTCTCTACTAAAAATACATACATTAGCTGGGCGTGTGGTGCATGTCTGTAATCCCAGCTACTCGGGAGGCTGAGAGGGGAGAATCACTTGAACCTGGCAGGCGGAGGTTGTGGTGAGCCGAGAGTGTACCATTGCACTCCAGCCTGGACAACAAGAATGAAACTCCATCTCCAAAAAAAAAAAAAAAAAAAAAAAGCAGCAAAGAGGTGCCGTTTGAGACGGGCCTGAAAGGAAGAATAGGAATTAGCCACATGGATGGGGTGAGGGTGGGCTGGGGTGGCTTTCCAGCAGGGGAAGGGCTCGTGCTGCCTAGCCCAGTCTCCAGCACTGCAGTGTTCTAGGTCTTAGCCCTCCCGTGACCTCTGAGGGCAGGGGCAACTTCGCCTCTGGCCCCCAAGGGTGACTGGAGGAATCACTTCAACAGGCCAAAGACGGGTCTTAGCAGGAGAACCCCTCAGGGGTCACTCAGCTCCCCATCTTCTTGACTTCAAGCCAGAGGGGAATTTATAGTTGGGGGCTGCCCCAAAGCAGGGGCCCCTGACAGTGGGTCATGAGTGAGAGGGCTCCAGGGTCTCCACAAACCCTAAAGCTGTGAACAAAATTCTGTGCGTGCATGTATGTAGGTAATGCAATTTGGGGGCAAGAATGTTCACAGGATGAACCCAAATGGTGAGAACTCTGCTCTGGGACATCAGGGCTGTAGGAGCTCCAGGACACAGTGAGATCAACCCCTGCACTGACAGATGAGGAAACAGACTTAGACAGGAGACGTGCTTTGTTCAAGATCATCCTGAAAGTTGGCCTCCAGGCCAAAGCATACGTCTGGAGCAGTGTTTCTCAGCGCTGTGGCGCTCTGCACCTGTATCCCCGGGGAGTTCTGCACCTGTACCTCCCCAAAGGTACCAACATTATCTTGGCAAACCACACTTTGGGAGCCTCTGTGTTAGAGGACAGGGCATGTGTGTGTGTGTACATGTGTGCACGTATGTGTTCTGTGTGTGTGGAGTTGACTCTCAGAGCCGTGGCTAAGAGTGGGGCTCTGGATCCCAACAGTGCTTTGCTACTTGTTGGGTGACCTTGGGTAGGTCACCTGGTCTCTCTGTTTCAGTTTCTTCATCTGTAAAATGGGCAGAATAATTGTATCACTATCTACCTCCTGGGATCATGGTGGGGATTAAACAAGTTGATACAGTAAGCCCTAAGCACACTGCCCAGCAAGGTACCTGCTCACTTTTCCTGCCTGCCCTTGACTTGGGATTTGAGGCCGACAGGCTTGCTGGATGGATCTTCTCAAAATGAGGATGCGCGTTAGTCTGGGTGGTGGCTGATTCACTTTCCAGGGTAGTCAGCCCCGTGTGGGAGCCACTGAGCTTTCTCCACTCTCTGAGCGCCTCTTCCTGAGAAAGTCCATCATGCACACTGCCTGCAGTTCTCCCTGCCCTGAGTACTGGGCCAGGGTCTTCCTGCCAGGGGCCCCATCCAATTCTGTGACCTTCTTAACCCCGGGGAAATGGCAGGTGCTCAGAGAAAGCTGGGGACCTGTGCCTTGAAAAGCGTTACTAAGATGATGACGAGCCCACTCTGCCCTGGGAAGCATGTGATGCCTCACATAGGGTGCCCTTCCATGGGGCACTGGATGCGCATGGACTGGAAGTCACAGCTCCACCATTTTGGCCATTTGACCCACACACATTTATTGTGCACAGCCAAGGCCCTGTTCTTTGCACTGGGGATACAGTGTGAAAAAGATCAGAATCTCTGCCCTTGTGGAGACCGCATTCTAATGGAGGGCAGGGGAAGAAGGAGACAGAAAAGAAAATAAGTAAAATTAGTGATGTGTCACACAGTTCTGAATGCAGTAGAGGAAAATGGTGCAAGTGAGGGGCACATGCTGGCCCAGGGCAGGTGCAGGAGGGTTGCAATTTTAGAGTGGTTAGGTAGGTTCCACTGAGATGCCATTTGAGCTGAGACCTGAAGGGTGTAGAGGTGAGCCATGTGGATGCATGGGGGAAGTGTGCTCCAGGCACCAAATGCAAAGGCCTACATTAGTTGGCATAATACTAGCTGCTAGTAACATATAAAACCCCTATCAAAATAATTGACTCCCAGGTTGCTATTTTTATTTATTTATTTTTGAGACAGGGTCTCACTGTCACCCAGTCTGGAGTGCAGTGGTGCCATCACGGCTCATTTAGCCTCAATCTCCTGAGCTTAAGGGATCCTCCCACCTCAGCCTCTCAAGTAGCTGGGACCACAGGCATGCACCACCACGCCCTGCTAATTTTTTAAGTTTTGGTAGAGACAGGGTCTCACTATGTTGGCTCAGGCTGGTCTTGAACTCCTGGGCTGAAGCAATCCTCCTGCCTCGACCTCCCAATGTGTTAGGGTTACAGGCGAGAGCCGTTGTGTCTGGCCCCAAACTCACCCTTTGTAATAGCACTAATCCCATCCATAAGATAGAAGGCCAGCTGGGCAGCGGCTCCCTAGCAATGCGGCACCCTATGGAGAGAGTGTCAACCTTCCAGGGCTAGATGTCTCTGCTATGGCCCTGGGGGGTGACAGACCCACTGGACAACACAACTCTTATGGCAGAGGTTGTCACAAAGCAGTAATACTTTTATTCCCATCAGTGATGCTGATGGGCCTGACCCTTTACAGAGAAAAACATTAGGAAAACAGAAGTGGGCAGGGACCCTAGGAACCTCCGTTCTCGATGCCCCACCCTTTACTTCTCTTGCCAGCGTCAGCCCCTTCAGACCAGAGGATATGGGGATGGCCTGGTGGGGCGGGCCACACGTGGAGCTCCCCAGGCAAGGCCACCTGCTGGCAGGGGTGAAGGCGAAGGCAGGGAAGCCAGGGCCCAGCAAAGCTCTTCTGGCGCAGGCAGCGAACGGAGAGGGGCGACAGGTGGGTTGTTCTCCTTGGTGACCGGTCCGGGGCTTTCAGCGCCCTGCGGCAGCCTCACGGGGCCCCTGCTGGCTCCGCCTCTCCTCCAGTGCCCGGCACACCCACATGGACACCACAGTGGCATTTCCGTCATTGAACTGCACGATGAACGGGTGGCCCTGCGGGGAAGAGAGGAGGCTGTGACAGGCAGTCCTTGGACTCCAGCGCTCATTGCACTTTCCAGGGCCCTCAGCCTGGATCTGATCTTTCCCCAGTAAGCCTGTAAGGTAACGAGGGAGGCTATCAGCTCCATTTCATGGCCTAGATAACTGAGGCCCAGGGACGGGCAGTGACATACTAGTCAGTACCAACCGTCTGGAGCACTGTCTGGCCTATCTCAGACTCTGCCACCTCTTCCTGAGGCTTGCACTAGCCTGGAAGGTGCTTAAGGGGGAGAGCCTGTCTTCACTGCACACTCTGCCTGGCCCTTCCTCTGCCCAGCATCACTCGCATGGCCCGTCGGCCAAGGCCTGGCACTGTTGCCAGCTTTCCGGTTCAGTTGCTGCCCAGAGACCAAAGAATCATCTCGTCAGAGGCTATGTCAACCCCTTTTAGCTTTCTCCTTTGTCTACAGCTCTCCTATAAAGAAGTCACCACCTGTAACTGGAGGGAAGGCAAACATGTCAGGGGAAGGGGGAGAGGGAGCAATGTGCTGGGCTGTGCACAGGATCACTGGGTTCCTGGTGAGAAGTTCCAGTGGGGGCTGGACTCTGGAGGGGCCGGCCCTGTTGCCCTGTGGCCTGCCTCTGGTTCTAACCCACTTATCACACAGGCAGGCCAGGTTCGATTTAGCCAGTTCTCTTCTCTGCTGTCCTGAAGCACAAAGATTTACATCCACAATCTTAGGGCCTCCTGGGAATTCCCAGGGAAGGTCAGAAAAAAGCAGGGACAACCCCAGGTCACCAGGCCACAAGTCAGAGGTGAAAGGAAAAGTGAAAAGCCTTCTCTTTCCTCCTCTTCACCAAGCGGCTTCTTGCCCAGGAACTTACACCTGGTGGCTTCCTCTCCCACCCAAAACTGTGCAGCTTGCATGGTGAGACTCGGGGAGCCATAGTGAGGAGAGAGAATTGGGAAGATGAGGGTGCTCTGTGTCTCCCCCTAGCTCTTCTCCCTCCCCGTCTAGCGGCCGCTTCCTCCTCGATCCCTCCAGCTCTTCTCCCTCCAGCTTTCTCAGCCCCTCTTGGGCCTGTCCTCCGCCTGCACAGGGTGGGCTGGGCTTTCAGGGTTGCTTTCCCAACACACCCCAGCCTTGACTGTAGCCCTGGAGAGGCTGCTTAAAGAGCCACACAGCCTCGCCATGAGCTCATCACAAAGCCAGGAGGGATGTGGACCCTGGCTGTCCCAACCTCAGCGTCTGCATGGCCCCTCTGGACCACAGGTCAGACCTGTGGGGGACAGGAGAAGAATGCCCAGGCCGCCTCACCCTAGGCTGATGCAGTGCCTGCCCCCAACCTTCCCAATCGAGGTTGGGAAACCTGCCCTGGGGACACCCTGTGTGAGTCTAGCTCAGAGGCACACAGAGCAGTCAGAGCTGTGAGGAGGAGGAGGAAACTTGGCTTCGAAGGTGCCAAAGCACCCAACCCCAGGCAGGGACCTGCTGAGGCTGGGGTGGAGCTAGGCCTGGAGCCCAGCTGGGCACTTCCCATAATCTGCTCAGAGCACTCTTGGAGGCTCCTGACACATCTGTGGGACCCCTAAGGGCGCAGGGGCCATGGAGGCCAGGCTGGGTGTGGCCCTGTGGGTGGCAGAGGCTTGGCCTGGGGCCTGAGGCAGGAGAGGCCCAGGAAGGACTGGATTTTGGCTTCCACATGTTCTCCTCCCCATATATATGCCCACCCCATGGCTGCTTTCCCAAATTGCTGCCTAGACAGAGGAAATCCTTCCCAAAGTCCAAGCATGCACACTTCCTCTCAGGAGGCTCGGGAGGGGCGACCTCCTGCCCTTCTAAAGAACAAAGGGAGAAGCTGTGCTCAGGAGTGACAGGCCCCTCCCCCCAAGCCCCGGGTAACACAGTGTCACTTTCCCAGAATGCCGGGTGACTTTGGGGCCCATATGCTCCATCTCTGTTATCATCTGTTCTGGAACAAGCAGAGCGGAACAGCAGGAGGGGAGTGGAGGCATTCCTCCACGCTACAGAAGGGCGGATGGCCGCACTGCAGGGAGACAGTTTGCCCAAGTGCCCCGGTAGGCGAGGGGAGAGGGCTGCTTGGCTGCCCCATCCTCGGCTCTGGTGGAGACGCCAGCCTCTCCTGCCCTCCTAGGCTGGGAGGTGACTCGTCTCCTGCTGCTGCTGAGGCACGTTGTATCCCTGACACTTTACCCCACCTGCAAGGGAAGCGACCTGGACCCAATGGTTTTGTCCTCAGCCACTGTTGATTGGTTTAGGGTGCTTGCCTGAGACAGAATCACAGGGGGCAGACAGACATGGAGGGGACCCAGCGTCCTAGGCTGTGGCCTGTGGACCTGGTAGCTGCTGGCAGCCATTCACCACCATTTGACTGGACACACAGAAAAAGCCAGTGTGCAGGGCCCAAGAGCAGGAGATGCTGTCCAGAGGCAGGCAGGAGGGGGTCCTGACGGCACTGGAGACCCTGGGGTCATTATACCCAGAGCCTGGCAGCGACTCTGCCTGCAGGGTCCACACGGTCACAGGATCCTATGAGGCACCTCACAGGCTGGGGCTGGTTTCTGTTATTTGCAGCCAAAGAAGTGTTAACTCACATAGGTGGGCACAATCGCCTCCACTCTACTGATGGAGGCTGCAGGGTCACAGCTGACCTGCCTGAGCTCCCAGGCGTGGGACTGAACCACAACTCTGTAACCCAAACCCACTGCCCTGGGCTCTTCCTGGATAGAGGAGGGAGAATCAGTATTCAGATTGCAATTCCCCCTCATCTTGTTTTTACCTTGGCGACTCAAGCCTGCCTAGCCAGAGGTACCACCAGGGGTGCAGGCTGCAAGCCTAGACCATCCCAGGTCTTGACCTCTATCAGCACTGTCCCTTGGACATACTGGGAGAGTCAATGACTCCCCCTCCTCCCATCAGCCCTGCATGGGATTCAGGGAAAATACACCATGACCCCCATTTTAGAGGAGAGGACACTGAGGCCCAGGGAGGGAAGAGGGGGGTTAGGAGCTGGCACTGAGCTCGTGTCTCCTGGTTTCTATTCTGGAGTATTCTCGGGGCTGGCCTGGCTCCCCTGGGACTCTGGCCGGTGTGGTTCTCTCCTTCCTCCTAGACTGTAACTGACGCCCTTAACCCTGTGACATGCACAATGCAGGCATTCCTCATGAGTTTAGCAAGCAAACAAAATCTGATGGAGAATTTGGGAGGAAGCACAAAACTCACTTGGCCACCCAGAGGTGCCCGAGTTCCACACAGCCAGATGCTCTAGGCATCCTGGCAAGGCCAGACTCCTAGAGATGGATGGAGATAGCAGACCAAATAATACCAAATCCAGCTGGGAGGCGACCCCACCTCCTTCGTATTACTGATGAGGCACATTGTATCCGTGATGCTTTACACCACCCTGCAAGAGACTGACTTGGACAAGGAGTACTGCGTGCTGGGCACCTGCCAAAGGTTTGTCCTGATGTACCCACTGGTTCCCATGCTCACTGTGGCCCACACACAGCTATGTATCTCCATTGCACCAAAGACTAAACTGACACTCAGTGTGTAGAAATTGCCCAAGGGCAACCAACTAGGCAGTTGGGCTAGAACCAGAACACGGCTCTCCTGACTCCAAATGCCTTGCTCTCCTGTGCCTGCAATCAGAGAGCCAACCTCGAAGCTTCTTGCAGAGTCTCCAGCCCCTGCGGCTGGTCCCTCCTCTGGGCTTGGGTGAAACATACATCCCTCCCAGGCAGAGGAATCCAGGTGCAGGCAAGCTCTTGCAGTCCCATCAGGCTACAAGGAACAATGGAAGCACAGGCACCAATACACATGCTTGTCAAGAGCATCTTCCACCCACGGTGACCGCCCCAGGCATCTACACCTCTGTCCTACACGCAGAAAGCATGTTCGCACCATTCCTGCACAGTCATGTCTGTGGAGCCTGGCTGGAAAGGCTGAAAGATCTTGCTGCCTCATCACCAGGCAGTGAGAGCCACTCTCATTCCCTGGATTCTCTCAGGGCCAATTGCGACAATTAAACTGACGAGGGTTGAAGTTATTATGGTCCACAGACTTTGCCACAAAAGATGGAGACACAATGAAGGGAAAAGAATAGGGCTGCCAGAGGCAGGATGACTCCAAAAGTGGGACACAGGGGAGACTCGGGGAGGTGCCAGCATCACCTGGGCAGACACCCTCACCAAAGGGGCTGAGAAGCACAATGAGGGACACTGGTGAAAACATCACAGTCATGAAGATGAATTGTAGTTGCTCACCACTCCCTCTTCCACCTGGGCATTAGTCAGTGTGTCACTAGTTTGACTCTTTGCCTCTGTACTAACGTCCCTAATCCCCTGTGGTGAGATGCCTTCCTGATGGACTGATAGCAGGACACTCCTGGGCCCCTCCCACGTGGAGGCAGGGGGGCAGGGCATGGTGTGCTGGTTGTGTGGACAAGAATGGAGGCTCCGAGCCTGCCATAGTGTGTGAGTGCTGCCTGAGGCTTGTGGGCCTGGACTTCCAGTCCAGTGTTCATTTAGTGACACCTCTCTGTCTGCCATTA
This sequence comes from Piliocolobus tephrosceles, assembly GCF_002776525.5. Taxonomy (NCBI): domain Eukaryota; kingdom Metazoa; phylum Chordata; class Mammalia; order Primates; family Cercopithecidae; genus Piliocolobus; species Piliocolobus tephrosceles. The sequence goes on along the minus strand of NC_045439.1, from coordinate 140,994,093 downwards.
GTTGGGCTTTGAGCTTCTTCCGAAATAGGAATGTAACTATTTGGGGTCCCCATACTTTCATCTCTTTCTATAACTTTCTAGAGAATATCATGCATTTGAAGAATTTATTAACTTGCTGGTGTGGCTGCAGGGCCTGGTGCAATGCCTGCATGTGGTAGGCCCTCATGAAAAGGTGACTTATATATTCTGTACGTATACATCTACTCACCGAGCACTTGCTGTGTACAGGCACTGGCTGAATGCCTTACATCTGCACACAGCTCTCTTGAATCCTCCTGGCACCCCCATTTTATAAAGGAAACTACAGCTCTAGGAAAACTTGATGATATGGGGCAAGGTCATGGAGAAAGTAGCAGAATTCGAGTTTTAACCCAGGACACTCTTCTACCATGGAAGACACCACACTGCCTGCCTACTGGTGGTGTCTCTCTGGGGAGATGCCTCCATAAGCTGTGGCTGCTCTAGACATTTGGTGGCTCTCTGGACCACAGGACTTCTCCTTCAGGGTGAGCACCAAGCACCTCCTCTCCCACCAAGGATGCTGCATGGGATAGGAGGCCAAGGACCCAGGAACCTGTTGAAGCAGTAAGCCTGGCCTAGTAAAGAGTCCAACAAACTGCCGTTGGACAGGGCAGCCCTGTGATCAGGTGACTGCCCTGTAAATGGTGATCTGAGAGGCCGAAGGGACCTCCAAATGCCAACCTACTGCCCATCCCTTTGTCTTTCCTTGCCGGACCTGTGAACCTTGCTTAAAGGCTCTGTGCATCTCCCTTCAGGATTCCAGCCTGCTTGGCTGTGGTAACCCTTCTGTCCCTTCTCACACTAATGGAGTGTTAGGACTAGATGGGATCTCAGTCCAGTGGAGCCATAGGGTGTGACATGTTTTGGGGGCTCTGCAGCTGTTTCAAATTCTGTTAAGAATTTTTTTAGCTACAGTTTTAAAAACTGATTAAAAAAATAACATACACTCAACTATGGTCAAAGAGTTACACTGAATACTGTTACCTCATACTGTGGTGTTACTTTTTGCAGCTCTTAGAGTCCACTTAGATCTGTGCATATTATTCAGCTTCTTATATGGCAAGCATGGGCTAAGAGGGCTGCTGTGGCACACTGGTCATTTGAAAAAAGATGTCCACTCAGGACATACGCATGCATGTGTAAAGCTGTGTGAGTGCACCACAGCCCAGGTACACTGAGCCCCATCACCTACATCGCGGTGGGGGATGCAGTGTGGTCCATGGCTCTGAGTTTCTGATGGTGTCAGTTCCCAAAAGTTTTGAGTACTATTTGTCTGACCAATGTATTTACCATAAGCAATTCATATGAACAGCTGGTCACTGCTGTCAGTGACTAACTGTAAAATAAAACGTTTCTGCTATTCCTCTCTTAAGCATCTACATTGGTTTGACAGATGCCTAAGTTGGGAAGGCAACTGGGTGAGTGAAGATCTCCTTGACACTGTGCTACTGGGACAATATACAGAAATAAGCTGAGTGTAGATATGAGATTGCTACTAGCCTCCGTGACCCTGGCTCTCAGAATTTGTGTCCTTTAAGTCTCATGGATGACTTTAAAAAGAAGTGTCTACAATGGATACTAATACATTCATGCTAAAACCCCCCCACTTCTACATTAATTTTGAAGTCTTGCATTAATTTTACATAATAAAACATGTTCCACTGTTAAAGATTTAAAGCTACCAATCTGATCTCTACTTACCCCGCAGAGAACTTCAGATTAGAGAAGTTAAATAATTTATGGAAGGATGTACAGATTTCCAATGTCTGCTGAATTGCTGACAAGTGGCAGGACAGTTGGCAGCTTGATCATATTAATTACATGTGATAATAAATCATAACTATCCCTGGGGCCAACTCTTCCTTCCAGGCTGGGCGTGGCCAGGCTAATCAACAGGAGTGGTCAGGGAAGGAGGGTCCCTGATAAGTGACTCCACAAGAGGAAGCCAAAGCATCACAATAACAATCTCCCCACCGCCCCGTACCCTGTGTGGGGTGACTGCAAGGGCTCCTGGCTAAGAGTCAGTCAGCTCTCCCCTCGCCATCCCACTAAGGCCTCGCCTATAAAAGAGGTAATACTAAAGAGTGGAGGGGGCCTCCCTTCCCCTGGCTTCATTCTATGTGGAAGGACTGCTGCTGTTGTAACACTCCTGAGCCCTGTCCCCAGGGAGGGAGTGGCAACACTGGGCGGGTGGGCCCACCGGGTGGGTCTGGCTGGCCTGCCATCTCATGCCGAGCCTCCAGGCAGGCTCTAAGCCTGCAGGAGGCCTGCAGTTGTTCACCTCTGCTTAGCGAGGCCACTGGGGCCACACTTGTAAATACATCCTCCAATCCAGATTTGTATAGAAGTAAAGCTGATACTTTATCTCCATCATTTCTGGGTCTCATCTGTCAGCTGGTTTTGAACACAAGGCAGCTGTCTGCAGCTTCCTTACCCACACCGAATACCACCTGCTCTCTCTTCCTCCCAGAGTGGGTTCTAAGGACCAAATGAAATCACCTGACCCTGAGGCGGTGCTTCACAGATATACTCTGGGCACGTGATGGTTATTCCTCCACACAGAGTGCAGGTCCTGCACTTGGGGGCACAGTGGTGAGAGGAGGTGCTTGCACCAAAGATGTGAAGTCTTCCTGTCCACCCAGCAAGCATACCTGGGCAAATGCCACGAATGCAGAGCTTCCCACACAAGGCATTTGTTCTGAGAACGTGCTTTCTCGGCCTCTGATTTCTCAAGCTTTTCCATGGTTGGGGGTTTGGGTTCCTTGCTAGCCTTTCATTTCCTTTTAAGACCTGGGAAGTGGTATGCAGCTGTGACATGTTGTTTCAATCAACCTTCCTGAGTTTATCCTTCGTAATTGCTACAGAAATAAATGTTTTCCCCCAAATATTCCATTATTAGCAGCAAATCGCGTACCTCTAGCCATCCTAGACAGTACACAGGCATCTAAGGGGGTCAAGAAGCTCTCCACTTTTCATCTGAGCAGATCTGTGTTCCTACACAGAGTAACACACCAGAAACAGCCCACTGGGAGAACAAAATGTTTCCAGAGGTATCCGTGAGTCATTCTAGGGCCTGTCCTTACAGAGCAGCTGCAGGACCAGTGTCGCACGGTGTTGGGTGGGGCACAGGACGACTCCAGTGAGCCATGGTGAGGTGGGTAGACACTTGGGGTGCTGCCACTCATGAGTCTGTCTGAGGAAGCTGATCCTTGTGAATGGCAGGATGATGCCACTGGCCTGTTTAAAGGGGGCTGTGGTGGCTGCTCTGGCAGGGGCCTTGGAAAGGACTGGGCAGGTTGTACCGTGGGGGACATGCTGGCTGCCTCTGGCAGTTTTGGGCCATGCAGATGCCCAGAGGAATCAGGAGGGAGGATGCCAGAGGAGAGTGGGCATCCTGCTCCAGATGATACTAAGGACTCACCCCTGAAAAGCGGAGTCTGCAGCATGTCCACGCCTTGAATATGGGGCCAGTGACAAGTGTCTAGATGCTCAAGGTTTGTCTCTCGGGGTGATGGCTGTGTGGTGATGGAGGTTTAAAGACACAATGCTCAGAAGGATAGATTCTCCCTTGTCCTCTCCTTTCCTTACCTCTTGAGTAAGAAAACATTTTAGGCCGGGCATGGTGGCTCATGCTTGTAATCCCAGCACTTTGGGAGGCAGAGGTGAGTGGATCACCTGAGGTCAGGAGTTCGAGACCAGCTTGCCCAATATGGTGAAACCCCGTCTGTACTAAAAATACAAAAATTAGCCAGGTGTGGTGGCCTGTAATCCTAGCTCCTCCAGAGGCTGAGGCAGGAGAACTGCTTGAACCTGGGAGGCGGAGGTTGCAGTGAGCCGACATTATGCCACTGCATTCTAGCCTGGGCCATGGGGCGAGACTCTGTCTCAAAAAACAAAAACAAAAACAAAAACAAACAAACAAAAAAAAATGAAAGATGTGAATTCTCAGATTAAAAAAACCACAGTGATTTCCAAGTAAAATAAATATAAAATCTATACCTAGAAAAACTATAGTGAAAATGAAAGCACCAAAGAGAAACACATATTGCCTAGAAAGGGTAGCAGTTTGGCAGTCAGTAGATTCTTACCACCATCAGTAGAAGTTAGAGGACAACAGAGTATCTCCAAGGTACTCGGGAGAAATTATCCACCTAAGCTTCTAAACCCGATTAAACTAACAATCAAGAGTTAGGGCAAAGGGAAGCCAATCCTAGAACCAAAACTCAGACTGTTTTACCACTCACAGACCATACTGACAGAACTCTTGATGTACTTCAGAAAGGAAAAGAAACCTCCGAAGGAATGCAATCACAATGAGGAATAACTGGCAAGCATGTGGATAAATGTGAACAAGCAGTAACGATATAAAGCCACAACCGCAGTAATGATTTTGAAGATCTAAAAACAAGGGGAAATGAAATTCTGGACTGTGATAACATGTAAGAAGGGAGTGATGAGAAACTGTAAAACCCCGAAGTCTGGGGCAAAAGGGGCTGTGGTAAAGACTGCTAGTTGCCCCTGGTATCCATTCTCGCTTTCGTCATTGTGGTAAGAGTTCTGATTTGAGCAGGAAACACTCACCTGCAGAGCAACAGCACTCCCAGGCTCCCTGCGGGTCAGTTTTGGCCAACGCCACGTGAACAGATACACTGTGTACCAGTTCCTAGAAATTCTGTCCTTAAAAGAAGGGGCAAGCATTTCTACACCCTTTCCTCCTGTCCTGCTGGCTGGAGCTTGAATGTCCCTTAAGGAGCTGCCAGATCAGTCTAGGCACCCTACTTCCTGTCTGCTTTCACATGAGTAAGAAACACCCTCCTGTCTTGTTTAAGCCGCTATTTGTTTTTTATTATATACAATTGAAGCTAACTTAGGGATAAGCAATTAGGGGCCAGAAACAGAATATGATTTCCAAACCAACGTAAAACTAAATGTGAAGGGAAAAACTGGATATATTAAATAGTTTGGATATTTGACCTCACTCAAATCTCATGCTGAAATATAATCTCCAGTGTTGGGGATGGGGCCTGGTGAGAGGTGACTGGATCGGGGGGTGGAGTTCTCAAGAATGGAATGAGTTCTCACGAGATCTGGTCCTTTAAAAGTGTGTGGCACCTCCCCACTACCCACTGTCTCTCTTGCCCATGTTTTTGCCATGTGATGTGCCAGCTCCCCTGTTGCCTTCTGCCATGATTGTAAACTTCCTGAGGCCTTATCAGAAGCTGAAGAGATGCCTGGAGCCATGCTTCCTGTACAGCCTGCAGAACTGTGAGCCAACTAAACTGCTTTTCAGGTTACTCGGTCTCAGGTTTCTTTGTATTAATGCAAGAATGGCCTAAAGAAACCTTACTCCAATAGAATGGACAAAGAAGAAAAAATAAATCAAAAAAGTAGACAGAAAGTACAAAATAGGACTGTAGAAAAAAAAACTCAAGTATATTAATAAACAATAAATATAAATGATTAATCAATTAATAGAGCCTTAGTTAAAATTTAAAACATCAACAACGAAATGCAGAGATTCATGTAAAAGAACACAGAAGTAAAGGATAATCAAACATAGCAAATACTAACCAAAAGAAGATGGCATAGCTCTATTAATAACAACCAAAAATAAAATTTGAAGGAAAATATATTACAGATAGAATCACCTCATAAAGACAAAAGGCATACTTTGAAATGAAGACACAATATTTTGACATATGCAACTTAACATTACTGCCTTAAAACATATAAAGCAAAAAAGGACAGGAATGCAAGGAGAAACAGACAAAGCCACAGTAGTAGCGCGAGATTGTAGCATACCTCTCCTAGAAATTGATAGATATAATGCAGGTAGGAAGTCAGTACAGTCACAAAATATTTGAGAAACACAATAAAGTTGATCTAAAGGACATCCATAGGACATTGCATTTAACAATTAGAGAATATACTCTTTTTTTTTTTTTTTGAGATGGAGTCTCACTCTGTCGCCCAGGCTGGAGTTCAGTGGCATGATCTTGGCTCACTGCAAGCTCTGCCTCCCGGGTTCACACCATTCCCCTGCCTCAGCCTCCTGGTTAGCTGGGACTACAGGTGCCCGCCACCACGCCCGGCTAATTTTTTGTACTTTTTTAGTAGAGCTGGGGTTTCACCGTGTTAGCCAGGATGGCCTTGATCTCCTGACCTTGTGATCTGCCCGCCTCAGCTTCCCAAAGTGCTGGGATTACAGGCGTCAGCCACTGCGCCCGGCCGAGAACATATACTCTTTTCCAGCAGAGAGAACACTGGGGGGACAAACCAAATGACCATGTTCTAAGGGAGTCTAAACAAATAACAAAGATCTGATGTTATACATAGCATGCTCTTTGGCCACAGTGGATTAAAATTAGATAATAACCACAAGATAACAAACATCTTTCACTATTTGGAGATAAAGAATACTTCTAAATAATCTGGTGTAAAAAAATCCTAATTGAAATTGAAAATTACTTAGAATTGAATGACAATGAAAACACTGCATGTAAATACTTGTTGAATGCAGCTAAAGCAATATCAGCAGGCAACTTCATAGCTTTATAGGCATATGTTAGGAAAAAATATTGAAAATTTATGAGCTAAGTGTTTAATACATTATAAAAAGAACAAAAAGTATGTCTAAAGAAGTAATAAGATGGCAAGTAATAAAGAACATGAAGGAATTAAATAGAAAGATGTCATGAAGATGATCAAAATTGGTAAAGGGAAAACAAGTAAATATCAAGAAGGGAAAAAAGACACATAACCACAAATCCAGTCAAAATTGAAAAAGAATAAGGGCCTACCGTATGAATGATATGAAGCCAACATTTGAAAAATGCTGAATGACAGCTCAACAGCAGAAAGGGAGTGTGAGATGATAAGTGGAGAAGTGATAATGGCGATGGCTGGCAAGGTGCCAATGAGTGCTGACAAAACATCACCCCCCGCAGGGGCGTCAGAGGTTTCAGAGTCCTAGGATCATAGTTTTAACTTTTCAAAGCACTTCATATCCATTGTCTCATCTTATTTCAAGAAGCAGTCAATTAAGTAAAGGCTGCTACCTCCTTAAAATCTTAGTAACAGCTTTTCTAGTTCCTTAACGGAGAAACAAACCATTTACACAAAGACTGAGCCAAAGTGGAAAATTTTTGCTGCTATCAAATCAACAAACAATAAAGAGGAAAAAATTGCTAAAGACATTGGACATCAAAACTTCGGGTAAATAACCTTAAATGAAGTACCTTTTTTTTTTTTTTTTTTTTTTAACTATTTTCAGCTGTGATGTTCCAGAGTTATCTGACCCTCACTCAGTTCAGTGGAATGGGCTGCTGAGGGTCAGGAGTGCAGGGAGCTGGCTGGGGAAAATTTGGAAGAAGAGCATAACAAAGGTCAAAGTCATCAGACCTAGTCTAGTTTTCCACAGGACTGAAAATTACCAATTATTCTCAAGTTTCTGCTATTAGCAACTAATGTTTTCCATCTGAAACAGACCACGCCCTTTTATAAAAAAGGAAATGCACAAAAAGGAAGCAAACTGTTAGAAAATTCTGATCATTTTGCATCCCAGCAGCAAATAAAAACCATCAACAGAACTCACTCTTAGTCTTGAGCAATATTTTCTAAAACAAAACACAAAGAACCTGTGGTATTTAACTATTCTGTTATTGATTTACTGCGGTTTGCAAGGTAACGCTGAAGAAAATTAAATGTACAGAAGGCTGAAATGCGTTTTCCATGGTGGTGAGTGGTGTGACCCGTGTTTTCCAAGGTGGTGTCGCTGGTCATGCGCAGAATGAAAGACTGAGGGAGCACACATTGGTTACAAATAAGCTGGCCACCTTCACTGCTGAGCCTCATGAAACCAAAGTCTATTTTCACTGTTAAGAAAGTTATTTAGTTGCAAGCTTCCTTCTAATGGTAGCTGTGTCTATTTTATCGAGGGTCTTTAATTCAATAAGATTCACTATGGACGTGCGGAGCAGCTTCTATGTGCCTAGATCTAAGCCTGGTTTTAGAACCTAAGGACTTTTCCTTGGCACATTCATGACTCTTTGGTCCTCTCAGAAAATAAAACCTCAGTAGTTTGAAGTCCACCTTAATTACTGATTCAAGATGAAAATAATCATATTGCTTCAAACTTGGACATTTATATACAACATGATCAAAGAGTATATTTTCTATGCAGTGAAATGGCCAGTTTCCAAACTTAGGGGCACTTTACTATCTATAGGCCACTATACTTTGACACCCTTGTCTTAGACTAAGAATCTGGAAGTTAAACTAGAACTTGAACATTTTAATTTCAGGTAGTCCCTCAAGCTTTTCCTTAAGCCAATTTTCTTGTATTTTAGACTTGATTCTAACAAGCTTAGTATCTGATTTCCCAACTGAAAGCACAAGAGAAACAGCCAAACAGAAGGGGAAGAGGAAGGTCTGTTAAAGGGAGGAACAAGAACAGCAGCAAGAAATGACATCTACTAGCAACCAGCCTAGGGACAAATGGCCCTACTCGTGTCAGTATCAGGAGATACTGGTATAGAACATGGCAAACAAACAATGACCATAATAATGAGTTTAAGAATTTTTTGGTTTTTTTAGAGATGAGGTCTCACAGTGTTGCCCTGACTGGAGCACAGTGGCTATTCACAAGCACAATCATTGCACACTACACCCTTGAACTCCTGGGCTCAAACGATCCTCTTGTTTCAGTTTCCTGAGTAGCTGGAAGTAAATTTAATTTAAAAAAAGATTAAATCCTGATGCATGTAAGTTGTTTAAGAGGATAGAGAAGTGTTATAATACATTTAAAACCTCTGGCTTGTGATTGTTTAAAGTTTGATTTTATAAAGAATATACTACAGTTATCTGAATAATTTTCTTACATGGAGCAGCTCATCCACCTATGATGTCGCCATGTGAGATTTAGAAAATCCACATTAAACAAAATGAAGGCTCTCACTTTGCCCACTTTTCTGTAAGTCTGCCATGAAGCACCATGCTATCTCACAGGGACAGACAAGCCTGCCGATCCTCTGAATTCAGTCAAGACATATGGGGCCGCTTAGGGCTCAAGTTTACCTTGGCTTCTTTGCAGAGAGTTTGATTACTTTTAAGATTTATGGTCAAAGCGGGGGGGGGAAAAAGAAATACCTCACAGAGCAGATTTATAACTTCATCTTGATTTTTAATACCATTAGGGATGACATCCTATGACATAATCTTGGAATGACTGCAGGGTGACTCAGAAACTCAGTGGGAAGTTTTACATTTTAGGGTATGGAGCATTTTGTAGTTGCAAGGTCAGGTAGGAAAGGACCAGGAAAATGAGCCAGAGAGACGGTCAGAGAGTGAGTGTCAGCTGGTTTAATTTTCTGTGTCAACCCCGAAAATTAGATAAACAATGACAAACCAGGCTTTTTAAATGAACTTGTCACTTCTGGTTTTCTTGATACAGAGCAACATTTTTCAAGTCCTGGTAGCCCCAAAGACAGATTTAACCCCTGAGAGGTGTATCCAAGTGTTTCAAAGTCCTCACATCTGAAAACAAAAGGTTTAGTCTAACCCTATACCCCTTGAAAGAAAAACTAATTATCCTTGAAATTTAAATACTCTTCTCATAACAATTAAGGGAACTTTGCCTACAGCCAAAAGGTCCAGTCATTTGCAGGAGGGTCTTAGCAACGTCCTAGTTTTTTCCACCAGACCAACTCAACCCTTCAACACAGTTCCTTTGATCTCAACCTCCTTTTGCAAACATGACCTCCAACCACTGTTCTAAGCAATACTGTCCACATTGAGCAGGTACTGGCTCTCTTCTCACCAATGCAGGTGAGCAGAGACCTGGCCCTGCCCCTCCTCTGCCTGGTGCTTTGTCGTTATGAAGAGGTAGGAGGTAAGAACTGCCCTGACTTTTATATGCTTTGTGCTATATTGTAAGTCTTTGTTGCAGCTATGACATTCTCCCTGGTGGTGAGGGGAACAGATCAGTGAATCTTCCTAATAGCTCCCCCTATTGCCTTTGTTGTAAGGATATTTATTTAAAGACAACCCAGTTTGAATATGTTGATTTGGAGACAGAAATACTTATATTTACTGATATCAGCATTTGAGTAGGGGTTTTGATTCTCCAACTGGCTTTTGAGCTCATTATCTTATTTCAGTGTCACAACAACCCCATGAAGTAGCTGGATGGCATTACTGTTACTTCCTTCAATTTGTGGATTTTGCCAAGGTAGAGTTGGGATTTGCACTGGATGTCAGCTCCCAAGCCTGTGCCTTTTGTGATGATGTGCAATATAATAGCAGCTAGTCGTGAGCACTTACCCTGTGCCAGGTGCTCATTAGGTGCTTTCATTTACATTAGTTCACGTGATCTCCAAAAGCCCTATCAGAAAGTAAATGATAACCTATTTTATAAACAAGGACACTGCACTCTAAGGTGTTAATGACGCCCGAGCCCAAGTTTCTTGAGATTCTTGGCCTTCGCAGGTCAGTCTTTCCTTACACTCCACTCCACAAGTGGTCAATATAAGCCCCTGCATAACAAAGTCACAGAGTCTGCCCTAGAGAAAATATGAAACAGGTGATTTGAAGCCCTTTAATCCTTCAGTCTTTGCCTCATCCCTCAACTCCAATGCCCCTTTTCCTGTTTAATGCAGAAGAGTCACCTCTTCCAAAGCTTCAAAATCATCTGATGCCAGCTAACTGCTGACATTAAGCCAATTCACAGGAAAGTATGAATAACTTAAGAAGGGCACTAGGGCCACGTGCATTTGAAAAGAAGATGCTTGGCTCCTGCCCAGCTGTAGCTCAGATGTCTCACAGGTGGACTATTCATGGCGGGGCTCTGTCTGAGTAGACAGGTAATAATTTACCTGTGGTTTCCAGGAGTCCTGTGGATTTCATTCTCTACAACACAGCTTATTCCCCCTAGCTCTGACTCTGTCTTCTGCAAAATATGGAGAACAGCGTCCACCTCACAGGAGGACAGTGTGTGTGAAATTCGTAGCCCAGAGGCAGTTCCATAGTCATGACTACCAATGGCCTCAATTTTGCAGTACTTTTCATACTCCTTTTCTACGGAAATTTTTATAACACCTAACACATGTTCAGCACTAAGTGTGGCAGACATTAGGACATAGGTTTTTTTCGTTTTGTTTTGTTTTGTTTAAATGTGACTGGCTCTCCTGACAGCTGCAGTAGAGAATTAAAGGCCCTGCTTTCCACATCTTAAGGACCCTCACCACTCAGTAAGCAGCCCCTCCTCTGACCCTCAGCCCTAAAGACCCAACTTGCTCCCCATTTAAAACAAGAATGACCAGACTTCTGGGTTTAGAATTCCATGTAACTAAACCACAAAATAGGAAAAAGGAATCCCAACTGTTGCACTTGTGCACAGCCTATAGACAAGACGGCAGTGCCCTCAGACAGCATTTCAAATACAGTTTATTAGTGTGTGATATGAAAAGGGTATTTTTATTGCATGATATAATGCAATGGGACCTTGGGCGCTCTGTGGAAAGACCTCACACTCAGAAGTGTAATGAACCCGTAGTCCCAAAAACATTATACTGTACATTAACCTATCATTAATGGCACATTAGGGCTAGGGGCATTGCACGCTTGCTGGTCAGGGCTCCATCAGGACAGTGTTGAGAAAACCACACAGTCTTCCCAGGCTTAAAACAAATAGAAAAAATAAATATTCCTGATGTCTACAGGCTGCTTTAAAGGAAGTTCAATCCAGCTCTGCCTTGCAGTTTCCAAGCCTGCTTTTTTAAGACTGGAAGAAAGATACACAACTAAACAAAGGGAAAAGAAAACGACTCTCTTGTAGTTTACCCCCAGCTACTGGCTATTCAACCTCAATGTTGCTCGACAAGGTCATGAGCAAACAGCACCTTGGTAGTATAAAAGCTGCCCAAAGGACACTCGGGCCTGGACCACAGACTGCAGAAGTGGGAAGGGGCCTTGGAAATTGTGTGTCCACCCCCTTCACTGTCTAGATGGAAAAATCAGTCTTCAATAAGATGAAGGAAGAGACAACACATTCAACAGAAAAACAGGCAAAGAATGTGAAAAAAATACATGTGGCCAATAAACATATGAAAGAAGTGTTAATCCTCATACTTAAGAAAATAAATGTAAATTAAAACAACTACTAGTTCTTTTTTTTTTTTTTTTTTTTGAAGCAGAGTTTCACTCTTGTCACCCAGGCTGGAGTGCAATGGCGTGATCTCGGCTGACTGTAACCTCTGCCTCCCAGGTTTAAGCGATTCTCCTGCCTCAGCCTCCAGAGTAGCTGGGATTACAGGGTGCCCCCACCACGCCCGGCTAATTTTTGTATTTTTAGTAGAAATGGGGTTTCACCATGTTGGCCAGGCTGGTCTTGAACTCCTGACTTCAGGTGATCCACCCAGCCTCCCAAAGTGCTGGGATTACAGGCATGAGCCACCACGCCTGGCCAACTAGATACCATTTTGCCACTGATTGGGTTGGCAAGGATTAAAATCTGATAATTTCGTATCAGAAGAAATGAAGAAGAGTTAACATTATCATATCCAGTATACAAAGATGTATACATAGAGACACGGTCACTGTCTTAATAAAAAAAAAATCTGGAAATGGTCAAAATATTCTATGACAGGGTCCTGGACAAATAAATATGATACATCCATAGTATGGAATACTATGCAGCCATTAAGAATGAGGTTGATCTTTATATTATATGGAAAGACCTCAATGACATACTAAGTAAAAAAGCAAGGTGCAGAATAAAAAGAATTAAAAATTCTAGAAGGATACACAAGCTACTATTAACAATACTTATCTCTAGAGATTGGGGCTGGAGGATATGGAGGATTGGAAGGAGACTAACTTCTTACTGTATATCCTTCTGTACTGTGTTTTTTTTTTTTTGAGACAGGGTCTCCCTTTGTCACCCATGCTGGAGTGTAGTGGTATGATCATGGCTCACTGCATCCTCGATCTCACGGGCTCAAGTGATCCTCTCATGTCAGCATCCTGAGAAGTTGGGACTATAAGCAGTGCCACCATGCCCAACTAATTTTTAAATCTTTGTAGAGACAGGGTCTCACTATGTTGCCCAGGTGGGTCTTGAACTCCTGCGATAAAGTGATTCTCCTGCCTCAGTCCTCCAAGAGCTAGAATTATAAGCATGTTCCACCATGTCTGGCCAAATTTTTAATCATAATTTAAAAACTAGTTTTAGCAAATAAATGATGATGATGGCAGGAATAAACATTGCTTATGAACCTATTATTTTTCAACTACTATGTTAAGTGCTTATGTGCTTCACCTTATTTGCCTTTTTTCAAAAACAGAAACAGTAAATTGGTCACTATTATCCCCCTTTCCATGTGGGTACTAAAGTTTCCAGGGGTGAAGTAACTTGCTCAAGGTGACTCTCTTACCCATCTACCTTCAATAATGAAGCAGAGTATTTACAAAATAGAGAAATACTTTGCAAACTTAAGACAGCCTGAGGCCACCTTCCCGGGGACAGCCTGCATAACCTGGCAATGATTCAAGGAGGTGAGGGGAAGGCAGGACAAAAGGCTGCTGACTGGCTGAGGCCAAATCAAATTTCTGGAAACATCTTATCTCCATATAAAAAACGGGGAGAAGTCCTGGGGACCCCAGAGCTATACATTGTTTAAGTAAATAATGCTTGCAACCAGGGACTCAAATATATAAAGCGAGTAGTTCCCTAATTAAATATAAATTAATATCAAAGGTAACACACTTGCAGTTCCATGAAGAGGAAGGTGTCTCAGATCAGCAGAATTTCAAGGTGAGAGCAGGGGCTGAGAAATATCCAGAAAAGTCTCCACACCTTAGGACGGTGCTGTGCCAAGTAAGTTTACTGTCTTCTCATTCCTCCATTTTTCCCAATTTTATTAAGAGCCTTATTATTTTTGGGTAATAGACTGCAGTAACATTTTTAAATGCTAGATTTTATTTGTCCTAGGGTCTGCCAGCACATGCTGTAATTAAAATGTTGATTAGTAAACAGTTTAAATATATGACAGACAATGCAGTTAAGGCCTACAGTTAGGTCAATATGTGATTTAGATTTGCCATTTAAAAAATCTCATTTAAATTTTGCATACATTAATCACTACCATACTTCAAGGTTCTGATATCCACCTGACTACAATATTAAAATAAAACTTGCTGCCCCAGGGAAATCCTACTTATTCTTAATTGTTTCGAGGCTTTGATGGGCTTTTAATCTAAGATTAATTTATGCAATTTTAAATAACTCTTCTTATGATTAATAAGCTTGAAAATTAAAAGGAGTCTAAAGCAATTATAATGAGCATTTGGTCATAACCTCATTAGAAGAAGGAGTGAAGGATACAGCACTGGAATTCTTACAAGACTACAATTTAAGGTTACTTTTAGAGAAGTCAAACATAGTTCCTGAAATTGCAAAGGCAGGTTAGCAAAGGTCAGTGTTAAAATGATGGCTAGCTAGATTAGCATACTAATGATTTTCCCTGATAGTGACAGAAAGGACACAGAAAAGAAGATGCAGAAAGATAGACAAGTGACATGCTGCGAAGCAGCTACAAGTGCTGAACTCGGTTTCCCATTCTTTTGGCTAGAGACCTTCGCAAAATCTGAGAAACAAGCCAAAGGGTTAGGACATTCCTATGCACGAATCAGCTTCGGCCAGAGGGTCTGGCCCAGCTGGGGCAGGCGGAATCAGTCCTGTTGTCTGCCCTGCCTGCCTATCTGTCCATTATGGACCAGCCACTTCCCTGCTTAAGAACCAACAAGAGCTTCCAACTGCCCCACTACTCTCTGGTGTGGACAGCCGTTACAGATCACATTGGCCCCATGCAGCTAACTTTACCCCATCATTTCCAAGGGTCTTTTTTGCTTTGGCCAGAGTGGGTTCTTCACTGTCCTCATTCCCTCCGGTCTTAGCCTGTGCCATTTTCTCTCCCTGGAATGTCTTCCCTCTTGTTAGTAGCAGTGATGATGATGATAATGACAATGACGATAAAAATGGTTACCATTTATTGAACACTTATTTTATGCCAGACACTGTGCTAAGTGTCTAACATTTTTATCTCACTTGAATTTCACGCTTTGCGATACTCTATTTTTGTAGGTAAGGAACCCAGAGGTGGAGAGCGTTCAGTAACACGCTGCAGGATGGACAGCTAGGAGAGGAAGGGAGAGGGAAGGGAGAAGTTGGCTTTCTGTTGTACCACGACTTTCCAAATTCTGTACTCGGGCCGGAGCCAGGCATCCTCACTGGCTACTATGGCCCCTCGGCCACTGTTCCCTGAGCTCCCGCACCACCCAAGCCAGCAGCTTGGCACTCATCCTGCCTTCTCTTCTAAATGCTGCCAATAGGCATGTCTAGTCTGCTCCTGAGGACACAGATGTTTCTTATATTCTTTCTGAACCCATCAAGGCACCTCACAGACCTGGACAACAAATACTTGTTGATTAACTGGTTTACAATAATTCTCTCCAACAAGATGCTCATTACGTTTTACCGATAATAACGGGCAGACATGAAAAGTTACAGCTTCCAGTGAGTGGGAAGGAATGTGCTTCATCTTGTTTGGATTTTCAACCACAGAGACCGCTCCAAGAGACTACCAATTCAGTGTACGCCAACTGCAAACATTCGACATACATATAATTTATTCTAAGTCACATTAAGCTTCCCTAAACACATGTATCTTCCAAGAGGCAACAAGCTGGAAATACCCAGGAACATCAGACAGATGAGGAAATCATGACCCAAAGAGGCTGAATGACCTCATGTCCCACGTATGTCTCGCACTTCATAGTTTACAAACACTTTCATAAACTCTATCTTCTATAAGTTAAAAAAAAAAAAAACAAAAACAACCCAACAACTAAAAGCCCCCTGTGAGGTTGGTATCATTACCCCATTTTACATATGAAGCAGCTCAGGCTCAGATGGACTAAGTAAACAGCTGCTGCTTGCCCAGTTTCCTAGAGGTAGTGCCTGTACTTGAAGCTATATTTTCTGAAATCCAATTCAATCTCTTTCCGGTTTCCCAGGTTGCTTCTTGGCTCACATTCACACGATAGACTGATTTTCAAGCTTTGAAAGACCATCCTTAGCCTCTCCAGGCTTTACACACAACACGTCCTGTCAGTTGTCAGATCACAAACCCTTCTACCTTTCCACTCCTTCCATCAAGGTCATAGGATGAGCGAGGTCATGGCTCCCTGCCAGGGCCCCTGTTGCTCCCATGCCTCCAGCACCTGTGTTGGGGTGTGGACATCTGTGGGTTGTCTTCTCCTCGCTGTTTCCCCTTCCCTTCATGATGGACCCTGATTGTTTGGCTTCCTGTTTGTGTGACCTGACTACTTTGTATGCATGATGGATTTGTGTTTGCTGGATTAGTGTCTGATAGCCTTCTGTATTCCCTATAGCTGTGCCACTCAAGTAGTTGTCCTGTGAACTGCTTGCTGCTGGCCTGCAATGAGACAAGTAGCCTTGCTGCAATGTGAACCGCACGCAGCTTCCTTTGCTCACAAAGTTTTGCTCCAAAAAAAATGTCAGCTGAACTAAACAGAATGTTTTCAGACTGGCTTGATTTATATCCTGCCACAAATTCCTTATCTTCCTGTGTTTAAGTAACAGTTTGGGGCCGGGTGCGGTGGCTCACACCTGTAATCCCAGCACTGTGACAGGCCCAGGCAGGTGGATCACCTGAGGTCAGGAGTTTGAGACCAGCCCGGGCAACATGGGGAAACCCCGTCTCTACTGAAAATACAAAAATTAGCTAGACATAGTGTTGTTCATATGTAGTCTAGGAAGGGCGGGTGCTGAGTTAGGAGGATCACCTGAGCCTGGGAGATTGAGGCTGCGGTGAGCCAAGATCGTGTCACTGCACTCCAGCCTAGGTGACACAGTAAGACCCTATCTCAGGGAAAAAAACAACAAACAAACAAACAAACTACCATTGGTGCACAGCCCATACTCCGAGTTCAGCTAAACTCTAACACCTCTGCACATAGAATGTGCTCAGTAAAAAGTTTGTTGAGTTAAAGGTAATTTCTCCCAAACTCGAGGAACATCATCTCTTGGAAGTTGCCCATTTCTATACCCATGATGGCAGAAGTGGAAAGGTGGAAAGGTTTGTGACCAGACAGCTGTCAGGACACACTCTGCCCTCAGTTTTTGCCAAAACCAAAACAACAATGATTACATAAATTCTCACGGCTTCCCCTCAGATAACCAACTAACAGACCAGGGCAAACTGTTGGTAATTACTTTCTCTTTTGTGTTTTGTCTCTACTGAGGTTCCGGCTTCAACCAGGCCCCCCGCCGCCTGGGGATGGGTGGAGAGTGTGTGCAGCCATCTGCTCTCTGCCTCTACCATGGCCCTGCGGATGTAGCCGGTGGCATCAAGGTGGAAGGGACCATAGGGAGGGAGTTGAGCAAAGCATCCTACCGGGGCTCTGGCTTCACAAGCACACTCTGCTGAAATCCTACAAGTTTCTCTGCATGGTCCTGTATTTGTATTTAGCTTTGTTTTTCTAACTGCAAGAAATAGTTTGACTTAGCGGAAATTCTCTAAACCACAATAACAATCCTCTGCCTACTATGCAACAATGGGTATAGCTCTGATGTTGTGCAGTAGGACAGTCCTGTGTTCTTCCTGGCTGTGTGACTCTAGGCAAGGAAATTAACCTCTCTGAGACCCAGTCTATGCATCAATAAAATGGGAGTAAGAATAATCCTTATAGTGTTCATGTGAAGGTCAAATGAGATAACTTAGATGAAAGAATGCCCTAACTTGTTTAAAATGTTTTCTCTTATATAATAAATCCATTTTCTAAAGATTATAAAACAGGATCCTTTCTGGATTCATCTTCAGCCCCAAGTTAGGTGCAAATGTTAGTTCAATCTCTTCAAGTTTGTTTAGAGAAAATAAATTTTAGTATGAATACTGGCTAGTGTGGCTATTAGAGGCTCTGGTACTTTTCCTTATGATACAAGCTGCCTTTCACACATGTGTGCAGAAAATATTCTCACATAAATACCCAAATGTCCGTGGGTCCCAGCTCACCTGTCACTCCATTCTCAAAGCCTCCCCAGACACCCCTAATGGAAATTCATTTCACCTGTTAAATTAATATCATTTTAATTCAATGACCATTTATTTGAGCATTCTACTCAGGCTGGAGACTGACGCTAGATGCTGAGGACACAAGGATACACAGATAAGACATGATCTCTTCCTCGAGGGGTTGTGGTTTCCTTTACTGACTGTTACCACAAGTTACTGCCACAAAGTGCGAGGAGTGCACTAATAGAAGTATTAGTCAGGGTGAAGGGTGACATGCAAAAGGAAGTCCTCAACCCAACTGAAGCACGCTTAGGAAAACTTCACAGAGGTTGTGCCAGTTGGGTCTCGGAGGTGGAGTAGAAGTTCACCATCTGGCGGTGAGGAAACAGCACAAGCAAAGACATGACTGTGTGAGGATGCCTCACGCGTCTGGGGACTGTCAGAGTTTGGAGCACAGGACTCCACAGGAGTGGCCTGAGGTGAATGGGTAGGCAAAGGTGGGAGGAGAAGGTGAAGGAGGGTCTCTGGCGATTCTCACATTCTATCCTGTGCTTGGTTGTGTCCACCCTCACCTTCCTCACTGGACTGTGAGCTGGCTGGGGGGTGGGACTTGGGGCTGACATGCTGCCTCCTCGGCGTCAGGCAGGATGCTGGGCACAGAGTGGATGCTAAGACATAAAAATGGCGAGTGCAAACTGAAATGCACATCTGTGATTCCCACATCAGCTTCTCTCCCTGTCTCACAACAGTAGAAAAGGCTTCTGAAATACAAATCTGCACCAGACGTGCAGGGGGTTATAATTCAGCCGGTCCCCTAAAAGCCATCCTTACACCTTCCTTTGGTGCTTAACCCACTTTCCAGATGATGCAGCACTGCTGCCTGCACAGGAGAGCTGAAAAGGGGGACATTTCTGAAGGCAGGAAGGAGACAGCGCCCAGCCGAAGCTCTGCTGACCTCCCTGACAGGGGGGAGGAAGTCTTGTTTTGGAGAAAGGACTTTCCAATGCAGAGCTGGTGCCACAGGCCCTGCATAAACCAGCATTCCAGGGTTGCCGATCTGCCTTCCCCAGAGTTAGAGCAAGAGTATTCCAGAGGCAAAGCTGTGGCTTAAAAAAAAAAGTCATGTTTAATTTAAAAATTAGAAACTGGAGCAGGCTGTGAGCACAGGGGTTGATTGAAACAAAATTTAAATTCCTGTCAAGCCCATTTAAACACGGGGGCCCTTCATAGACAATTAGCTGCTCCCTGTGAATGCTGAATAAACTCAGGCCTGGTCACTGTGAGAAGAGAGGCACCTACTGTGAGGCGCTGAAAAAAAAAATTAACTAAAATCAGGCTGTATGAAATATTTAGCCTTCCAGTATATCACAGGGGTTTGAAAGTGTAAACAAGACAAAAATCGATTCCTCCGTGCCCTCAAATCAATCCCCCAAAATGGTTAGGGCATCTGTTTCTGCTAAATTTTGTTTACATCGGCAGATTTGCCTTAATTGCAGTTGTTTATCTCTCATTGTCCCTGGGGCCCTAATCTCCCGATTACTAATACTTAACACTCATTTCACATCTAAAGCTACTTCTAATCCTCAACAGGTTTGGGGGGCTCTTAAAATTATTGAAACTGCAGAGGCGGGAGACACTGCCTCTTTGTGAAAGGAACATTTTCTTATCTACTACCAGCTGGGCCCAATCATCACCAGGGATGGCGACAACAAAGGTGCTAAAAGGCTCTTCCACAATGACTGCTGCTCCACTGGGGATTCAGAGGAGAAAAAAGAGCTTTGATGGAAAAATCTGAACAAGAGGCTAAAGCAGTCCAGCCAAATAAAGTTACTGTCATAATCAAATGCTGTCAATCACCATGAAAATCCAATTAAAAATGTTTCAGCACAGCCCTCTTAAGTGGAAAAAATGTACCCTATTTATACAAATTTTTGTCAACTCCACACCAATCCCACAATTAGAAAGTCCTACTATTAATTGAATCCCCCTCCCCCTCAAATTTAGAAAGAGATGCAGGCCATTTAGAAGCCTTCTGAGGAAGCTAAGACGCACACAGGCTAACAATTAAGAGTTAATCGGGTTACATTTGAAAATTCCATTTTCATTTGTGTCAAGGGAACCTTTGCACAAATAAATGAATGGTACCTATTCTCCTACTTCAGAATCAGTGACCATTTATATGAAGAGAACAGAGAAACGGTAAACCAGGATACTGGAAAGAAACTAGTCCACGCTCCAGCAAATGTCTCTCGGTAGACCAAGGCCTAATGTTTAATTCTAATCTTGAAAATTAAATAGAGGACGGCAGGCCCAAATGTCTCCACTGCCTTTCTGTAGTCTCTAAATGGCCAAGTGAACCTCAAATTATCTGCAGGCAGATTTTGCCCCTCAAATAACTCTGTATCTGAAACCATAAGACTCATAATCCCCAAAGGTCTCTCTCAAAACTGCTACAAATTAAAAAGCAAACAACCCATTAAACAAATCCAGCTGGTACAACTGTAAATAGGAGCTTTCTAATATTTTCCCCAGCTCTTAAAATTCCTGGTTAGATTGGTTAATAATTGATAAGAACTGCATCTATTTGTCGGTGTGTACTCAAAGGAAAACAACTTTGCTACCTTCAACAACAATTCCCAAATCCCAGGGACTAGCTTTAGGATCCTTTTATATTTCTCCCACAAATGGCTGAATGTCTCTGGTCTTTTTCAACTGAATCCGTTATTCCCAAGAGCTGGGGAGTGGGTGGCATGCATCTGATGTGCAGACAGATAAAAACCTCTGGGTCCCCTGTCATCAATCTAACAGGCAAAGATGGTGCTAGCCAGGAGGTCTCCTCTAGGTTTTGGCTCTCTAATAACCTCTGGATGCGGAGTTACTTGCTTGAGGTAAATTCTCAAGTGGTCAGAATGCATGCCAAAGATCATACGTGCTGCCTATCACCGCCTGGTTAGCACCTCCTAGCTCTGCCCATACATCCAGAGTGGGATGACTAAACCTTGGAGCTGGTTCTGATTGGTAATCCTCATGCTATACTGGTTGGTAAATGTTTTGAATATTATCCCTGTATTCAAATATTCAATATTCAAATATTGCAATATCCTAGAAATTTTATTATTTTGGCACCAAATTTTCTAACCCAGATGATCTCTCCTAGCAGGAAGTCAAACAAAAACCTTTTTAATCTGGCCACGTATTCTAGTGTGGCCACCCTAATTTACACTGCATACTGTAATGTCCAGGGATTGCTTGTTCTTGGATTAGTTTCTTCAGCTTTACTCTGAGTTCCTGGAGAACCAGATATATGTCTTGTTTGTCTTTATCTGTTCAGTGTTTACTTTATCTGTACAGTGTTTTACTGGATTGGATTAGAGAGAATAGCATGTGCAACCAACACTGTTTTGCCTAAATGACAGCAGACTAGGATAGGCACTGAATTATAAGATCATGATCCTCCTTCAAGGAACTTACAATCTAGTGGAAGAAAAAAGGTATTAAACCAGTGAGTTTCCCCTCTGGCTGTCCTTGTAATCACCTAGAGAGCTTTAAAGGTTTAAAAAAAAAAAAAAAAAATTACCTGCTCCCTGGCCAGAGCTTCTTTGATCCGGGTTGGGATCCAGGCATTTTTTTGTTTTGCCTTTAAACCTCTGAGGTGACTCTGATGAGCTGCTAGGGTTGACATGGACTAACTTGTGGCCATAAGATGAAGATACAATTAGATGCTCCTCCAACCTAGACACAATACATGCTGAAGGGCTTCAGAGAAGGGAGCACACAACTGTGAAGGCGAAGAGTACGAAACGCCGCAGGGAGGAGGACCAAGACCTTCCAAGGGAGGGGAGAGGAGGCTCTTTTAGGCTGAGGGCACCACTCAAATAACAGAAACTTTTAATGAGCTGAGTCATGGCCAATGAGGAACTAATGTGTAACGTACTTTAAAGACCCACCTTAGCCTCCCCACTGCCGTGAGCTGCCGCGAATCTGGCATGGCACTGAAGAGCAGCCCGACTGATCCACTTTACTCATCCAAGATAACCAAACTCTTCCTGTGTTCAATGAATGCTACACAGCTTCACTGTGCCTTGAAACAAAGGTACTGGGAAGATGACAGTCCAATAAAACACGAAAGAGGCATTACAGACATGAGTTCAAATAACTACAATCTTAAACAGGCAAGTCATCACTATACTAAGAGATCTGACTTGACTGATGGAGGAAAAAAGTTATGCTTAACTGGGAAATTAAAACTGTCAGATCACCATGATCAAGGAATGACAGACTTTATCTATATCTCGCTTGCTATGTGCATGTATATAAAGACATATACCTACACATACATATTTATCTGCTAAAGTCTTGTGAAAAGATTAAGTGGTCACATCTATGGAAAAACAAAGCCTGTTTTCTTAGGGTTATAATCTCTCTGTTCTTGCTGAAGTGCTAATGTGTCATCAAAAATTCAAATTAAAGCTGTCTGATTTAGTGCGATCTCAAGTATACAGACAGTGATTCTGCCGTTGTAATTATGTGCAATTAAAAAGCTAAAATCAACTTCTTTACTAGTGGGTTCCTCTTTATAAGCAGACACAAACAGATGATTTTAATGGTCTTCAGAACTTAAAAAAAAAATCCCATGGTTATCAGCTGAACCCTACGTGGGGCCCCCTTGCTGTTGTGATGACTTTTGTGCATGATGGAAATATTCAGTTGAAGTTACAATCCCAGCCAGTATTTCTCACTGCAAATTCTGGGTGGCATAGCTAATGAGCTACCTCCAAATGAACAACTGAAAACAAAATGATGTTTACAAGAATGAGTGGCCAGACACATTAGGAGTCTGGTCCTAAGGGTTCATTTTAAAACACACTCCATATGACACAGGTAATAGCTATCTGTAGTGAACTACATTCAAGTTCACAATTTATTAACCATCATTTATGTTTTAAAAAGCTTAATTAGGGCCGGGCGCGGTGGCTCAAGCCTGTAATCCCAGCACTTTGGGAGGCCGAGACGGGTGGATCACGAGGTCAGGAGATCGAGACCATCCTGGCTAACATGGCGAAACCCCGTCTCTACTAAAAATACAAAAAAAAAAAACTAGCCGGGCGACATGGCGGGCGCCTGTAGTCCCAGCTACTCGGGAGGCTGAGGCAGGAGAATGGCGTGAACCCGGGAGTTGGAGCTTGCAGTGAGCTGAGATCCGGCCACTGCACTCCAGCCTGGGTGGCAGAGTGAGACTCCGTCTCAAAAAAAAAAAAAAAAAAAAAAAAAAAAAGCTTAGATTTTTGCAAGCACAGGGTGGATGAGCACTTTGTAAGGGGACTATGGAAATGCACCTTTCTTCACATTTGTGCTCAGGGCACAGGTAAGCCCCGGACCAAAATAAACCAAAACTTATCTTTGGCATGTTTAGTAGAATGTGGTGATCATTTCGAATTGATCTGAGCCCAATGTTTCTAGTAAGCAGTAACAGGTAAGAAATCCCCCTACCCTTCTGCTAACCACAAAGGATCATGCTGCTCTCACAGAGGTAAGATCCTTTTCCATCTTTCCTCGTGACTGCCCTAAGACTTGCTGGTGACCCCATTGTTTACCTGCCTTCATAAGACCTCAGAACCCTCCCTTTTCTTCGAGCCATTCCTCAGTAATGAACACTCTCCCTACTTCAATAGCCTAAATAAAATCACCTTCTTAATTGTCCAGTGCATTTTGTCTTTTATAGCGGTCAGAAGATTTGGGTCTAATAAAGAAACAAAGCCATTTGGTGTGAAGCCCAAAGTCATACTGGAAGTTGAGTGCTGGACAGACAAAAATCTAACATTATGGTTACCCAGATTTTTAAAAGGACCATGCAGATGTGCAATTTATCATATACCTTGATTAGTTGAGAGAACAACCATCCATACTATCTGAAAATGTAATTACAATCAGGTTTGGAAAACCAGAAAAGCTACCAGTGACAATTTAATTTAGAGGAGTTAAGTTAACATCTCTTAGCAAGTAATTAAATGTTTAAACAGATTTTTCTAGAGCAGTTTGGTGCTTATTAGCCCCCAAACATTACTACCTCTTATACATAAAGGCTTAGCTGAGAAATGAGATGCCTTCAAGTTTGCAGCTGCTAGGATGACATGAAGGAAAAAAATCCAAAAGCACTATTCTGATTTTAACCGATACCCCGCCTTCTGGACCCACGCCAGCTTGGTGTATTTCCAATGCCACTATTTACTTGCTTTCTAAGCAAAATGTCAAATTTCAATTGCAAACTGCATCCTGTGTTTCTTTTTAGGTGCCTGGATTGAAAACCAAACCTGAGGAAATGCTAAACGCCTTTAAAGGATGCCCTACTCTGGAATGTACAAGGAAATGCACAAAATAACAGGCATTACTAGAACCTAAGGAGAAAACCCATGTTTTTAAACAATTACTAAAGCAGTATAGTAATAGCATAAAGACAATTTCTTCGCCAGCTTGTTTCTCTGAAATTCTCTCTGCCACTGAACAGCTAGAACAGATAATAACTATTAGTAAATCAAACTCCTCTGCAATATCCAGCTGTGCCTCACACATTTACATACAGATAGAATGGGTATATGTTTTTAATATGTATGTGATACGTACTTTTACCACAGCCGAAGTGCATGCTACAAAGGAGGGGGAGAATGGGAATCAGATCAGCATGAGATAATAAAGTGGCCTAGATAAAGTATTAGCCAGCGATTGATCTCAAACCGGGATGCTGCTTCTTCTGACCTGATTACTTACTATGCATAGATTCCATTAAATAGAGCTTAGACACGGAAAGCTTCTGGAAACACTCTAAATGCATAGAAAGATCTACCGTACTCTGAGCCCAAATTGTAACTGTGTGGGTGCCCACAGCCCACACTTTCCCTGCTCAAGTTAAGGCCCACAGTCAGGCTAGGCAGGGAGGTTAAAGGGCTGCCTGACAGCTGATGCAAAGCCCTGCTGAACCCCACAGAAAGCACCCCACCCCCACCCCCGAGCAGGCACTTTCCTGCGGAGTGAACACCTCCCTCCCGACAGTCAGCTTCTGGCCAAGTAACTCTAAAGGACAGAAGCAAGGGAGCTTAACAATCATTGAGGGTCAGGGTCCCCTTTGAAAAATGAAACAGTCATGAATTCCTCTTTTTGGATGCAAAGGCACATCTCCACATGCATAGATAACTTTGGATGTAATTTCTGGGGCTCTGACTTCCTAAAGTCACAGTCCATTGGTCAGGGGCTGCGCCCTCGGTTTTGCAGATAAACTGAAGTGGAGAGGGGATGGGGAGTTGGCTGAGGTTATACAATGAAGGAACGTGGTGGAGGTTCTCCCTGCTAAGTCACATCCTGACTTTAGCTACCAAATAACTCTGAAGGAAGATTAATTCCTCAGAAGGAATTCCTTGTGGTTTAGAGAAGCAAATGGTGTATACAGCAATGTCTCACATATCCCTTTTATTTCAAAATATTTAAACACAGAAGTTGAATAGTAAAACCAACCTGAACCCCCATCTTAATGCTCTCATCTTAAGCTGTCTTTGTTCCTGAGTTTAAGGGTCTGATTTTTATGTTTTAGGATCCTTCATTTTGATTATTGACAATTAAGGGAAATTTCTCTACCATCTTTGCATTATTGCTGTCTCCCTTCTTGCTGCAGTCCTACCAATCCTTTCCGACTGGCAAGGGGCTGGCTTTTTCCCACATAAGCCATGGAATCCCTGCACTGTCTGAAGCCTGCTGAGCATTCTGTCTGCTACCTCCTCAGGGTCTCCACTGTCTGAAAATTTGTCCCTAAGTTTATTGGTCCCAGTTCACAGAGCTGGGGCAGCACTGACACAGGTCTTTCCTGTGAGTTGCGGCAGTGTGATTTAAAAGCAGATTCTTTAATAATGGAATTATTATCACAGGAAAAGAACCGGAGGTGGAGGTGGAGGTGGAGGTGGGGGTGGGGTTCTACCTGTCTGGTGTCGGCATGCTGAATGTTCTTGGCTGCCTACATGCTTACTTTACCTTTAAAGCAGGGTTTAAAGCTGACTCCTGATTTCTGCAATTGGCTCTTAAAGAGTTGAAAGTCACAACTTTTCAAGGATGAGGGATCTCCCTATACATGAATGGGAGTCCATTCAAGATAATTGACTCAAGAAAAAAGATCCATGTGGATAGGTGTGCTGTTTCCAGGGTTCCTTCTACAGAAGTGGAATGTCTTAAGAGATTGCCCAGCTGGTGGTGAATATGTTGCCTATTTGAACTCCACCAGGTTAATGTCGAAGGGGGTTCTGTTCCAGCAGGCACTAGAGGCTTCACATTGCTCTGAAAATGTCTGAGACTGAGATATACTTATGCTTTGCCCATCCTGTTTCCTTTGCCTGGAATGGCCCCTTCAAAGCTCTCTATTAAAATTCACTTCATCCTCCAAAGGCCCCTTTCAAATGCTACCTTCTCTACCCAGTTTTTCCTCATTTCCCCAAATGGATCTCCACAGAACTCTGCAGTTCTTTTATAATAGTTACTTCATTCTAGTTATCTGTATACTTACTATAGCCCAAAAAGACTATCTGTGTGGCTTCCTCTACTTTATATCTTCTGCTGAAGCTAGAACAAGACTGTGCACAGTGGTCTATCAACTACCAAATTCAATTATTTACTGGGTTCTGAGATCTCTTAGGATGATGTAGATGCTGATGATCAAACTTTTGAGAGAACTTCTGAGGTAGCTTAATGGCTACATGCCAGAAAACCACAGCAGCTCAAATGTATCCTGGCCTCCCCAAAATGTGAGCATTAAATGAATTTCTTGGTCCAACTTTAAAATACTTCCACTTAGGACATAAAAACCGAAAACCATCATAAGAACAACGACACAAAGTGGAGGGCATAAAATAACTAAACAACTAAATGAGTTCTAACACTGAGATTTAAATGGTCTCCAAATTCTAACCTTGAGTTTTACACTTATCTTTAAGACTGACATGGTCAAAAACTGCCAAGATGATGATTTTATGACTCGATAAGGGGTATTCTGGTATAAACAGTGACCCTATCACCTAAGTGCCCACTCTGCATTGCCCAGACCCAGGAGTAAGGGTGATCTGGCCCACCAGTCCTATATTCTAATTTACTTAGGCTGGGATTTGCTGTGTTCGCTGGTCAAGGTCACATCTGGAGTTCATATAAGAGTTCCCAAATAGTGAATTTATAACTTCCAGTATTTCCAGCTGCCCATCTCTAATTTTCTTTCTTTGATTTGGAAATGGAGGCCTACAGGGAAACCTTGACAATCCTGCAGACCTCACATCTGAAGCGGCCCATGCAGCCCATGCTGGTACCCTGCTGGCTGGAGTAACCGTGCTTGGGAGATAAACTGCTCTTTTTGTGAAAGGCACAGGCCCCCACCCAGAGTGACAAATGGGCTCTACAGTTCATGCATTCCAGAGGAGGCTCTCGGCTTCCAGATGGGAGCACCATCAAATAGGTTGTAGGCGGGGAGAGAAAAGGAAAAATTAAAGCCATTAATATGCTGGAAGGAATAAAGAGGCTGGTTCCTTAAGACTGGGCCCCCAAGATGTGGCTCAGGTTCCTTAAGACAAAAGAAAACGTACTTTCTTTCTCATCCCCTATTGGGCCCAGTTTTTGCCCAAAGTCCAGGCAGGGCTCACTCTCTAACCACAGCAGCTTCACATATAGTCTATTGTTCCCTGACTCCTCACTGAGCCCTGCCAAAGCAGTGGTGCCTCACCACTGCTATACCTCTGGGAATGCATTCATTTAAAATCAAACAGTGAGCAGTACTAGAAATAATGTTAAATTAAGTATGGAATGGTGCTTCCTGTGACTACATTTTTCATTGTATTTTATTGATTTATTGATATTTATTAATTAAAAATGTGGGACAGCACACAACAGGGTGTAGAGTTGTAAAGAGATACATCTAAATACCTATGTTCTCTCTCTCTCTTACACACACACACACACACACACGCACACACACACACACATCACTTGCTTTCAAGGCACTGAAAGTACTCACCCTTTAGCCTTGTCTTTATGATGTGCCACCCTGGAGTGGTGTTCCTTACCAATATATACATCCATATACATTTATGGGTGTATGTGTGATCTGCAGATGTTTTATTTATAAGCGGCCAACTCATTGTAGCATTGAAACATGCATTTACAAACAAATATCTGTTTTATGAAATGTTATTCCTTTGTTTTAATAGCTGAGCTATCCAGCCATAGCATAATAATACACAAGGTAAATGGGTCTCCATCTCTAGAACCTGTTCCAAGTTTTCTCAAATGTGACTAACTGCAAGAATTTTCCAACCATCAAAGAGACCAAAAAAAGAGACCAGTTTATTCTAGACATGAAACCTGCAGAGTTATAAATTGCAGAGGTTTTTAGGGTTGATCTTTAACTTGAAACTACCCTGAAAACTGAGATTTTGCTCTAGGGAACATGAAGGAGGAAAGTACCTTCCTGAAAAGCAGTCATGATGCAAAAAGGAAATGTACTGTTATTTTATATTCAAGGATGAAATCCATATTATACAGAAGTTGGGGCACTGAAACTGTTTATTAGGTTGGAATACAAAGGATGAAACCTCTGAACTGGTGTCTGTAAAATGTGTATTGTTTAAAGAAGGTGAAAGAAAATTGGTAGGAATTTGCTCTGACTATAGAAATCTAAAGGCAGGGAATGGTATGCAAAACATTAGACAGAACAGACTATAATTATTATTTACTAATGCTCAATCCTAACGTTATTCTAACAGCTTGTGCATTGTCAAATCAACAATCTGCACTAAATAAATGACCATTTGGGAATTGTTAGGAGCATCTCTGTTCCTCTCCCTGCTTGACTAAAAACTGTCATTTGCAATCAAAGAAAGCTGCCTTGGAGCTGAGAACACAGCACTCGCAGCCTTGTAGTTGTCTCTTTCTGAGGAAAGACCAAAGATTCATATTAACTTGATCTTTTGCAGCCAGTTTGATTTCATTCTACATGAATCTAAGAGGACTCCATGCCACATTCAGAAATTTTTTGCAGAACTGCACTAAAAACTTATTGCACTGATGATCTTCTGTTAACAATCCTCTGAATTCTAAAAGGTTTAATAGCAAATGAGGATAAAGAGTAACCTACATTAAGTTTGTGACCCTTGATGAGGCAAATGAAAAGAGTTCTGCATTAACTTTCAAAAAGGTGGTGGGTTTTTAAAAAGTAAAAACTATTATCTGAGGATACGAGCTTCAAAAACATCTACCCAAATGAAGTAAATAATGTTGCCTTTTCAGAGCCTATGGCTGTTTTAAATTCCATTCTGGACTTTTATTTTTTTTATTTTTTTTATTTTTTTTATTTTTTTTGAGACGGAGTCTCGCTCTGTAGCCCGGGCTGGAGTGCAGTGGCTGGATCTCAGCTCACTGCAAGCTCCGCCTCCCGGGTTTACGCCATTCTCCTGCCTCAGCCTCCCAAGTAGCTGGGACTACAGGCGCTAGCCACTTCGCCCGGCTAGCTTTTTGTATTTTTTTAGTAGAGACGGGGTTTCACCGTGTTAGCCAGGATGGTCTCGAACTCCTGACCTCGTGATCCGCCCGTCTCGGCCTCCCAAAGTGCTGGGATTACAGGCTTGAGCCACCGCGCCCGGCCTGGACTTTTAAACAGAATGTTAAACATAAATATATAACTGAGAATTCTAATGTAACTAAAAAAATACACTTACCATCAATTCTTCAGGTGCTGGCCTTTCTTTTGGCTGTTTTCGCATACTACAGTGGAGAGAAAAAAACTGCTCATATTATCTGTGTCATTTGTATATTTTTGCTGTAATTTCTACCCATGGCTATTTGTACTGGAATTTGAATGTTTTCAAAATTCATCATGTTCAATTCTCGGCCAAAGTATTAGCATATATTCCCTTTCTTTTATTTTGGTCTTTACTTAATCACATTTCTGGGGGACATTATGAGTAAGAAACAAAAAGTTTTTTCCTTACTTTTTCATTTAAAAAATATTTTGCAACACAATAAAGAATGAATTTAAACTAAATGTATCCTAATTCTACTTTTGAAGTTAATTTGAAAAAAGCAGGAATATTCTCTTATTGACTCAATTATCAATTTATTTCAAACTTAAATTTACAGAATATCCTTTTTTTTTTGGTAATTGGGATAAGACAGTAAGGAAAGAAACATGACTGTAGAGTCAAATGAGAATACATCTCATTCTTTCACTATTACTCCAAATGACAAGAAGTATATAAAACAGGTCAGGAATCTAGATAATGCCACAAAATTACAAGTGGCTTGCTGTAGATTATCTTGACTTGCATTTGTTTTGGCAACAAGGCAAGTTGATAATTCATTAAACCACTGTGGGACAGCTAAATTTGTTTAAGCTGCTTAAAGAATCACATTCTTCATGCAAAATATTTGTCTTCCATGCATTAGATATAATTAGTAGCTGTAACATGTACTTAGCTATGTGATGAAGTGCTCACACATGGGATGGAGGTGACTGTGGGCAGCTGCCTACTTGATGGCTGTATTTGTTCTAAACTCAGAGTGTCCATGGGATAAAGTCATGAAAAGAGATTGCTGCTTCTATCACTTAGAAAAATCACACGGATGCTTTTTTCTTTATATAAGGCATTCTTCTAATAAGCAAGAAGAAAACTCTTCATATAATCTCTGCATTTGCTGACAATACTTTTTTAAAAACAGATTTAATGATCATTTGGTAAACAAGAATCGGAGTTATGAACCATTAATAACATCGAGGACATTTGCCTTCCCTATAAATAACCATATGCACCTCTCAAATACTGCATCCATTAGCAACTAATTCAAGCTGTCTCGCCAGTGGAGTTGGTAACAGTCCTAATCTGACATTCCAAAGTAGCTGTATCTCTTGGGAAAACAAGGCTATTACCCACTATCATTTCTGTTTCGGCTTGACATCTGTGGAAATTTGAATACAGGTTATCCCTCCCTCTGTCTCCATAAAACTTTTAAATAATAGCTGATTAATTTTTTGGACAGGAGGGAGGTGAAGCCTTATCCACTTTTCTCCCTGCTGCTCAGACCAGCCCCACCCCCAGGTTGGTCTCAGACCACACAGCGAGATAAGATTAGCGCTGTGATCCTGTCACAAATCCAACATCTCCTCCAGAGCAGAGAGGGTGATGCCCAAACCAGGCGCTCCAGGCAGTAGAGGAATCGCATGGTTTGTGTTTCAATTTTTGCATTTCAAAATAAGGCATTACCATGTGTAAAACACATGGCACACATTACCATGTGTTTTAGGAATTCCATGTAAAGGAAATTAAGAGGGATATATATTTCTGGGTAATGGTTCTAACATCATTAAGGAGCTTCAAAACAGCTCAGGATTCCAGTGTTTAATCAATATGTACACTTTTTTTCCAACATGGCATGCTTTGGAAATAAAATGTTTTCAGAGTAAAAATAGTTTTTAAAAGCTACACTATATTATATAAGTATTTTAAATAAATAGAAACAGTGTTAATAAAATTTTTTTAATTGGGGAGAAAAATTTCTTCCCCACATATATTTTCTATGTAATATAAACTGTATGAGACATTTTTATTAAGGGGTAACATGTTACACTTAGTCAAAAAGGTGATAAAGCTTGACATTTATATTAAGGAATATTTCTTGGTTTCCCTTTAGCGTAATCATCAGACGGATCACGGTGGGAGGGGAAGGGGATGGCGCACAATGATTTTGGTTAGCAAGAATCCTGATAGCATTACTTTGCCAGAAACAAGGGTTTCTTTCGGTGGGGTCTGCCCATTCATTTTCCAGCAGTGGACATGACTCTGGGAGAATGAGGACTTTGGTGAAGGAGGGAAAGGAGACCAACGTAGTTAAGAAGGAGTTGCGGTTGGTTTTGTCTCCTGCTTTGAGGACGATGATTCCTATGTTCCTGAATTCCTCCTCTCTCCTGGGTAATTTCTCTGTGCTGGAGTGAGGGAGAGGGCAGGGGAATACCTTGGCCTCCCAAGGTCATATCAGTCCTGCAGGACGAGGGAAGAGGGAAATGATGGTGAAGGGGTAATAAAAGAAAGATGTGGTCTGCTAGGAGGAAAAAGGCAGAAGGCTGGCAAAGAACCTCCTTGGCAGTAAAATGCTTGTTTCTTCAGGTATAAAATGACAAGGAGTAGCCTAGAGGCTCTGAGGGCCCCTGTGGCTCTTCTCAGTTCTTTAAGGGTTAAAGTGGGCTGAACTGTTTTCATAGTCTTCCAAATGTCAAATTTCATGAAATGGGACCCCAGTATTGTATTTAAAATACAATCAAAGATAACAGTTATTTACTGAAAATCCGATGAATTAATAAACTATGCTGTTTCCACTAAGTGACAGACAGTTTTATGGGTAACTTGAGGTTACATTAATAAAAATAAGCTTCGTACATCTGTTCAATAGGGGCTATAAAATTGTGTATTTCTTTTTTTTTTAAAAAAAGGATGGCAACAGTATCTGTGCTTAAAGAAGTATCTTGACTTTCAGCTGTTTATTAAATCAGGGAAAAGGCTCTGAAGTATGCTTATGACCCTTTGTGTAAATAACGTTTACATAATTTAAACAATTTCTTCATCTGCCCAAGGCCCCGAAGTCCCTCCTGTCTCCAAAAGGAAGCAGGGAGAGCCATAAGGTCTCACGGAGCTGCCGAGTTAATGGCATGTATCATTTACATTGAGGGCATGGCATGTTTGTAAACGGGCTCACCACTGAGTGATGAAATGTACAAACGGCTCCGAGAACTCTCCAACTGGAAGGACGGGCGAATCCTGGGATGGAGGAAAAACATGTCACCAAAAGTCACAACAGTTCCTTCTCTTTCTTTATATTCCCCATCCATCCATGTGAAGGAGCAGTGTAAAGATGAATACAATGAAAATAAGGCCTCACCCAATTAAAAAGACTGTCTTTACCCTATTCCACACATTTAGGTAAAAATGCCAAATTTTAACCCACACATATTTTACAATGGTGAGAAACATGAGAGCTGAGAGAGAGGGGAGGTGAAAAAAGGACAATGATAGCCACAGGGTAGGAGAGAAGGTAGGGAAAGTGTAAATGAGAAATTAATGATTATTTAAGTAACACACAAATGGTCTTGTAATTAACAAAGAGCTGTGAAATTATTCTTGTGTTGACCTTTGTTTCTTTTACCGGATTTGCTATTTATTTACACTTTCCTTTTTACTTACATTTATTTGTATATTCAACTGCTCTTTACTGTTTGCCCCTAATAGAATAATTTGGGTCAGATTTCTTTTCTTTTTTTTTTTTTTTTTACTTGAATAGAAACGCTTTTATAGGGAAAGCTGTTTCCTGAAAAGGAATTTCAGCCTATTTGCCAGTCTAGGCAGACTCCTCATATGAGAAAGCCAGTGAATTAAGGATACAATGAAAAACTCCCAACTTGACCACCAACCAAAACTGGGATGCAGGTGGGAGTCAGTCAAAAAAGCAGAAAACTACACAGCAACAAACCACCACCACCACGCAACACAGAGAGCAAACCTCAATACCGTTAGCAAAGGAAGGCTTTAAGAATTTAGGAGTTTTTCCAAGAATGACAGAGAGCGCCACTGTGTTTATAGTGTAACAGCTCAGGATGTAATGAAATTACACTGCAGAGTACTTTAACAGTCATCTCATTAGACCTACAGTTGGAACAAGAGAGCCACATAAAGTAGGCAGCTGCAAATGACTCCATTCTCATCTATTCTCATTTGCTATTAAAAATACCTTTCGGCGGCTTTTTTCCTCCCTGACATCCCTACACAAAGTGCCCTGCAAAGTATGATACATGCACCTATTTAAATTAACAAAGGAATGACTTATTTTAATCTCACTGTGCTTTGGAGTGCTTTGGCCATTTGGATGAGCAATATATCATTACATACAACCTTCCAGCGCTGCAGGCAAGAAACTCAGAGCATGCAGCATTTGGTGGGAGCCAAACAATTTCTCTAGCACACAACTGTGTCAAATGCATGCATGTATTCATTATTGAGAACGAGAGGAAATAGCTTTGATGTAGTGGAAAAAAGAAGATGATAAAAGCACCTCTGCAATATGTGTGTCATTATCAATGGTGGCAGATAGATACAATTGCACAGCCTCCTATGTGATTAGTAAATATACATATAATTGCTGTGGCCAATTATCAGAAAAATGAGATCGGTAATTACAAGACAGAAAATTAACTAGAACTCTTATTAAGGCTTTGTTTCCAATTCAAACAATTGGAAACTGCTGGATAATACAATTAAATCAAAAGGAACTAAGGGGGTCAAGGCAGCCAAAAAACAAAACAAAACAAAAAACAAACAACAAAAAAACCCAAAGAGGCTACAAGAAAAGAAACATGAACAAAATGTTTCTTGGTTTTTGCATATCTGTCCTCTTTGAATTTAATCTATTCATCCAGAAGAAGGGAGGGTTAGTAATTCTAAAATTAAAATTCTCATCAGTAGAGAAAGGTTAAGAGGAAAACAAAGGAAAAATGGGAGTGAAATAAAATCTTGCCAAGTTCAAAGGATTACATGCAGGCATTACATAGAGAGGACATGAAAAACGGGGGTGGATGTGTGGCTGATGAAACAGTCCACTCAAAAGAAACAAGACACAAAATAGCATGACAAGTCCTCAATAAAGGTATATAAAATGGCCACAGAAGTCCCATCGGTTTGAAGAGCAAAAATAAAACATGATATCAATTTCAGCTGCAGCCTATTTTGGGAAAGCCATATATATCACCAAGCCTGTAAGATTCTACAAGGCCCAGTTCAAGAAATGACATTTTACTGTCTCAAAAACCATTAGTAAAAAGATAGTTCAAAGTCTGAGGTATAAAAATTATGGACTCTGATCAGTGAGGAAGCTTCTCTAAGTCATCGCTTCACGGATTTTTTTTGAGGGTGTAGTACTGAAAGTATCTGAGTAGTAGTTGCTCTAAAATGCAATATTGAGGAAAATAAAAGCCTGCTATCTTAATGTGGTTCAATATTTACCAAGATGGTTAAAATTCTGGACTGGCTTTCTATAAAGATCCGGTATAAAACATGATGCTAACGTGGGCCTCTTCTCAAAGTATGATATCAAAAGTAAATTAATGAATTATAGACTAGCAACATGATGATGAAGTCATGTAAAAACGAATGAGAAACAAAATGAGGAAATGTGACATTTTGCATGGGTAGTTAATTTTATTTAAGACCTGCTATTGTAGCCTGTTAAGTTCCTCATATTATAAAACTAAGGAACACTGGGTGGTACCCATGAATAATTTATTTCACTTCCTAAAATGCCAGCCCAAGTCGACTTTGCAGAACCACAGCGAGTGGATTCTCATCTCAGTGGTGCCTGGAAAGAATCACTCATTAAAGATGTGGGGGAAATTCTAATCTCCATGCACAATGCCAGATACTTATTTTTGTTTTAAAATCCATGTCTCCTGCATCCCTCAAGGGAGAATCTTCTGAGATGCAGAAGACTGACTGGTAGGGGGATGGTGAGAATGCCACACATAAACACTGGGCAAAGGCATTTTCTGAGAGTCTCCCACTCCACACAAGTATGAAGGCTGTTAACACTCCAAAGGAAAGCAAATGAATATACCTGAGAGAGTTATTGCACTGCAGGACTTGACAGTATACTTTTCTCTTTTTAAAGCAAATAAAATTACAAAGTTAGTTTTGATCAGGATGTGAAAGATCTCCAAGAACCTGTCTATGTTGTTATCTAATTCACATACGTGAGGAGGGAGGCATACAGTAAATTTGCACTCCAGTTTCACTGTAGCTCACAGGAAGGGAAAGTATCTAGTCATCGGAGGGGTTCAGAGACTCTAGTAAAGCAGTTGCTGCTACATCCCAAAAATGCCCTTTATGAAATATGGGTTCTGGCAAGATGGAGAAATGTATTTCAAAAATTTAAATGTGGGTTGAAGAAGCAGTTACACTGAATTCTCAGTGCTGGTTGACACTGACTCTAAATTGTTAATGAAAGTCACTCTCTTTAAGACCTTGGGTGCCATACTTCACCTTAAGGGCTTTTTTTTCAGATGCTTTTCCATTGAACTTCTAAGCACAGAGGTATAGAACGAAGCAGTGGACACAACCTTAACCAAAAGCCTCAATCTGAGAGTCTAGTCTCAAATCAACTTTAGAGTTCTGCTGAAGTGACACAAGCTGATTCTTGTTATCAAGCTGGCAACTGTTACATAAAAACAGCTGCCATAAACCATTTTAGTAAGCAATTCTGGTCATCAAGGAGGACAGTTTCCAAGCCTCAGAGGTTTCAGTAACTACCTGGTCAGCCCCTTTTGCTAAACAACTGGAACACAAGCATGCAGCACGCTAGAGAACAGCGAAGGACAATAGGAAAAAGTTTGAGTGATGCCTTTGCCTTGTGAATAATGAACAGTTCAAGAAGGTCAACCCATTACAACTGAAACTGTTTAATTATTAATTATGCACAATCTATGAGCAAAAGGACAAGTTCAGAATGCTTAATGTATGTTAACTTCAACTGGACTCTCTCTGGGTATTTTGTTATTAGCACTTGTCAGCAAGGTACTCAGGCATAAAAAAAGGCAAGTAGCAGAAAATGTGTGTGTGTGTGTGTGTGTGTACCTGCACACTCAAAGAGCTGGTGGAGGAGACAAGGCAGGAAGAGGTCCAATTCCAACCACAGCTGCTGCTAGTTCACTTACAGAGTAAGTGTGCTAATAAGTATATTTAGTGACCTTGAAAGCAGGCAGATAAGCTGGATATTCCAAACACAGAAATCATCAATGAGAAAAATGCTTTCAATATTCAAGGAATATTCTTTTTTTAAACTATAACGTATCTTGGCTTTAGAATAATCTGTGTTATTAATCTACTCTCCACCCTGCAACTCCCCACCCCATACAAGTGCATGTAAAACTGGTAAAATCTGAATAAGATCAGTGGTTTGTGTCTTGTATCTATGACAATTTTCTATCTACAGTATAGATACTGTACTATACTTTTTTTTTTTTCAGATGGAGTCTCGCTCTGTCACCAGGCTGGAGTGCAGTGGCGCGATCTCGGCTCACTGCAACCTCTGCCTCCTGGGTTCAAGCAATTCTCCTGCCTTAGCCTCCTGAGTAGCTGGGACTACAGGCGTGCACCACCATGCCCAGCTAATTTTTGTATTTTCAGTAGAAACAGGATTTCACCATGTTGGTCAGAATGATCTCCATCTCCTGACCTCGTGATCCACTGGCCTCGGCCTCCCAAAGCGCTGGGGTTACAGGCGTGAGCCACCGTGCCCAGTCGATACTGTACTACACTTATGAGATGTTACTGTTGAGGCAAACTGGGTGAAAGGTACACAGGATCTCTCAGTATTATTTCTTACAACTGCATGTAAATCTAAAAATTATGTCAAAATAGAAAGTTTAAAAAGAAAAGGTAAGGGACAGGGACTATTTTTAAACAATTAGATGAGGCCTAGATTCTTAGTAGAACTCTGCTTTGTATAAGGGAGAACGCTGGCATAAATACTCAACTGGAAAAAAGTTAAGGGCCCTTTGCTTTTCCTGAGGACTATACTTTTGCCTGTAATTCATAATTAAAGGTGACAGTGGGACCTGACAATAATGTGGTGGTTAATTCAGACACCGATAAGGCATAACATAAAAT
Source organism: Piliocolobus tephrosceles (assembly GCF_002776525.5). Classification (NCBI taxonomy): domain Eukaryota; kingdom Metazoa; phylum Chordata; class Mammalia; order Primates; family Cercopithecidae; genus Piliocolobus; species Piliocolobus tephrosceles. The sequence goes on along the minus strand of NC_045439.1, from coordinate 140,956,265 downwards.
ACTGTGTAAAAATGATACAATCATTCATTATTCATTCATTCATTCAACAGCTTTTGTGGGCATCTACCATGTGGAACGCAATGAACCTGGCATTGTGGAATGGCTGATACTTAATCCATATCCTCAAAGAATCTGTGTATTGTTCTGAGGGATAAGACGTGCACCCCTAATAACCAGCCCTGCAGGATGGAGGAAGTAGCCACGTAAGAGTGCCAAAGCTGGACACTCAGGATGAACAGGGGGGCACTGAGGTTTTGGTTCAGTTTGGCTGGTAGAAGTGAGTTCACAAACGAGGGTCATGGGGAGTAAAGTAAAAGAGTCTACAGCATGTGAGATACCTTATTTGCTCCCCTACTTTCTTCTTTCCTCTCTCCCAGACAGCACCTGAGGGTGGGAGGGACCTTGAATGTTGTAGTCTGGGTCCTGTTCCCTTCTCCTTATACAAAACAGACATTCCTTCAAACCTTATGCATACTGGCAGTAAAGCAAAGGAAGATAGGACAACTTCTCAAAAATCGCAAGGCATTGGCTCCACTGGTGAATTCTGAGGTCAGTTGTACTGTGGCTGGATTAAACCAGCATGGCAAATTAAATGAAACATGGCCAGCCCTCTAACTTTTTTTAATAGCCCACTTCTAGACTTATGGTGTCAAGCCACCAAGCCAACAGGTGTTCAACATCAGAAAATCATCTGTAGTCTGACCAATATTGACAGTCATGCTCTATATTTTAAACGTAAATCTTTTAATTCATGTCTGACGTTCCTTTGGCCTGGCCCAACAATGTCTACTCCTAGGCACTGGGATTCATATTAATTGGCAAAGCTCTATTGGATCACTGCATTCTATCACGTGCTGGGATCAAAGGTCATTTGTAATTCTAGGGGCTTCATGCCCGGCAGGAAAGCGTTTTGCCTGTCAGACCCCAAATTGGTTTCTGATCCTCCACTGTTCACTGCCTTAGAGTAGCATCTTTATGAGACAACTGGCAGAACCCATAGGGCAAATCTGTACTTGCCTGAGGAGAAAACCGAGTTTGTTTTAAAAAAAGAAAAAATCTAAAAAACAAAAAAATGAAAAAAACTGGTCCCTCACCTCTAAGGATCTCCATAGAAGCTAATCTTCAAACCAAAAATGACCTGTCCAAGGTGTAAACTAATGTGAGATTCTGGGAAATCAGCTATATTTTAAAGGTCCTCAATGTTCATATCTGTACATACCTGCTGTAACAGAATGTAGACAGGGGGAGAAAAAAGCAGTCACATGTTATCAGAAGGAGAAAGGCGGGAAAGAGATGAATAGGTGCTCCTGGTCTGAGAATGAGTCTCGTTTAGAGTGAGTAGCCATAACTACATAGCAGATTGTACGAATTCAATCAATGCTTGTTAAAACATTGAGTTTATTTTAAAATATGGCCACTCCATGAAGGAACAATCAGCATTTTGATTCTAAGTGTATTTTTGATTTCATGATGCAGATAGAACTGACCTACTTCTTGGGGTGTTATGAGGGAAAACATCAGGGTGAAAGCAAGGCTTTGAACTTAGGAAGGCTGGCAGATGACATACCAGAGAAGAAAGCCTCCAATCCTGCTCAGCTGGAGAACAGAAAGCCCGCCTTTTACTCATCTCACTCCACATCAAGTCTTGAGCAGAGAAAGTGAAAGATGATTCAATTTCCACACTGGGTCACCCCATGCTCTGGGCTGCCAGGCGTGACAAATTACATATGTGGGCATTTTGGTGTGAAGTTCTGTCCACTGGGTCTGGGCTGACAGTAGCAGCTCATTTAACTTGTCTCAGATGGGCCTGGAACCACGGGGTAAAGGCCTGAATTTCTGCCACTGAAAGGCCCATCCTACCCATAAACCCTTCAATCAAGGAGAACCAGCTGTTAACCAAGTGAACGCCACTACCAGATGGCTTATAAAAAACAAAATACTAACGAACAGGTCTAAAGGAATCTGTCTCTGGGTAACTGAAATTTGAGATTATAGAGATTTTTTTCCTACTTTCTTTTTCTCCTTAATGTGTTTTGGAAGTTCTTCAGTACTGGGATAAAAGAGAAGAGAAATGATCTTTGTCATTATTTGTCAAAATGGACTCTTCATTTAGTCTGCTTGTTTTTTTTTTTTTTTTTTTTTTGCCATTTAAAAGATTTATATTTACTTAGAAATGTTGTAAACATATGGTAAAGATCTTACTGTTTTATAACATTTCTTGAAAATAGGTGAGTGGAGAAACGGAAAACAGATTAATCTTTTAAACTGTGTTTATAATCGCTTCCTTTCCAAAGCCAATGAACATCTTTTTTCTCTTTTTATTTTAGGTCTCTTTTTGGTCATCAGCCATAGTGCACAGCATTTTTTAGAGGTGCCTACATGAACAGTACACACATACTCACACACTAGCATCCACATATATCTCCCTTTTCAGTGGTTTAGTCAGAGCAGCAAAAAACATACTTGTCTCATACCGAAGGGATTTCATTTACAAAAGTAAAACCCGTTATTGTCCTCTTTCCCTGCAGCCTCCCAATGCATTTCTACTGCTTTTCATAAAACACTGCTGCAAATAATCAAGCATGACCACTGACATCCACAAGATTGAGTTTTAGGAACCATTAAATGAGCTCACCCTCGTGGGAAGTCTCCTGCTCAGGCTGGTCTAAAGGTAATTATTCAGCAATTCCTACCTGTGCTTTTACCTTGTTCCTGTATAGTGTTTGAATTTCATACACTGGTCAGGTCAACTTTTTTCCTCAAGAAAAATCTAGCTATACATGTTTGATCCAGTACCTAAATTAGAATGTTAATATACACACTGGCATTTCACCTGGTTCTACAGAAGTGCTGATTAAAAGCAGTCTAAAAGGCAGATCATAAACTATATTAAAAACAAAAGAGAAAAATCTAGGAGAGAAAAAAACGCTTAATAGGTGCCCAAATGAAAAAAAAATAATTGATCTTTTCATAGATAAAGAGTTAAGACTGAAACATCTGAACCACATCCACACACTGTTGAAGCACAAGAACCTGGCAGGTCCGTGTCCCGAAAAACCAGCAAGCCATGACACTATCAAGTCAGCCTCTGAGAACTCACTGTAAATCCAAAGTCCACATCACCATACTGTATGTCCTCCTGAATGTTCACTCGACTGTTAGTTAAAATAATTACTGCCATTTGCCACCTGCACTGCCAGCTACAGATAAAGGGGGAAACAGAACTACCAGTGGCTGCGTGTATGAGTGTTGGCTGTATTTGCCTACACGTTTTCAAACAAATTCAAAGGCTGCTTCAGCTTCAATTCAAAGGCTGAGAATTATACATGAAACTGTGCATACAATAGACAGACAGAAGGGAATTTAAAGCTGGTTTAAGGAGACACTACACCAGTTTAAAATTAGTTACTATGAGGGGAACAAAGGGAAAGAGGGAGGGAGGGAAGAAGAGGAAATGAAAAAAAATAGAACTACATACTGTGAAATGAATAAGTTCAGTTAGAATGTTCATCAGGATTTGGAAAATCATAATGCCATCTGCTACTCTGGACCTCAAAACATCAGGGATCTCGTGGGCCCAGACGTTTCCATTTCCAGGAGAAGGAAGGAGCTTACACTCCCTGGAATGCTGCCTCCATTCTGGAATGGAGGGAACACCCCAGCCGACCAGTTTGGAATCTCTTTTGAGAACATTTGTACTGCTCACATACGCATTTTCCCTGGTTTAGAGAAAATTAACAGCCGGCAAAACGATTACAGCAACTCGGCAGTGAAGCAGAGCATTGCCCCCAGCCCAAGCTGCTGGGTAACTGACCCTGGCATCCAACTTGGGCTCAGGGTGTGGAGGTCCCATCATGGTGGATTAAATGAGCATTGTCCTATGGCTGGGTAAGACTTCACAATAGAGCAACACATGTTAAATGACAGCAGCCAAAACTGGCCCCACCAGGCAACTGCCCATTCACAGACCGCTATTCATAGGCCTCCACCACCAAGAAATTAATTCATTAATAATACATCAGGCTTCATGGACGATTCAAACGAACACAAAGCTACTTGTTCAATGACTGCCTAAAGATGCAGAATTTTTTCTGGTTAAAAAATCCCCACAAATCTAATTGACTTACTAAATCAAAATTATGGGGATGTTTATGATAATATTTTGGTTAGTAAAAAAGAAGAAATGGATGAGGTCTATTGGCTGCATTCACTCAGTGCCACTTGGAAATAATAAAAATACACATTTTTTTCAGCAATAGTTAATAAAATCTAATTTTATATAATTGTGTGTTTAAAAAAATTTTTTTTTGCTTCAAGTGACTTTGTACATCCTTCAGACTATGAAGAAAAAAATTTTCTTATAACTTGTTTCTTCTGTAACATTTTGTACTCACTTCTTTCTTACTCCTCCCTTCTGACAACTCATAAATATGAATTAAATATAATTATAAATGAACAGAACATTAACTTTTGGATTACTGCTGTGTTTTGGTAGAATGTTAATGTCATTTCTAAAGAAACAGTTATTACCAATAGAAAAAGTAATTACTAAAGGAATCCTGGCCTTAATGCTAACGTATTTCCAATTTTCAAACCAGCCAAACTGAATTAATTTAAACACACTGGACTTTTCAAAGAAGGTATTAGATTTCTAACGATTGCCTTACATAAAAGAGGAATATCAGTTTTCAGGATCCCAACAATATATTCCCAACACTCTGAAACACAGGTCTAGCTGACAATACCGCTGAAAGGACAGGACCATTGTGTGCATATGGTTGTATTAGCTTACTGAGTTTCTCATGCCTCAGTCATTAACTAACACAAGCTGCACGTACCATGAAATCCCACATCACAAAAACCTGTTTGTGGGAGTGGTGGTTAGAACTAGACACTGTGGTCGGACACTGTGGGTCTGCAGGTCCTATCTCCCTTTAACCACCTGCAGTTATGTGCTATGACAGCAACAGGTCATCCTTGGGATGCTGGGAATAGGAGGGGGATGGTATTACTTTTACTTCTTGCTAACTTCAGAAGCCAGAATCATGGTAAAGTCTCTCAGGTAAAAGATGAGTGGATATTAGTTCCTCTGAAGTTGGTTAATCTCATTTTTTCTTTTTTTTTTTTTTTTGAGACATAGTCTCACTCTGTCATCCAGACTGGAGTACAGTAGCGTGATCTTGGCTCACGGGAACCTCTACCTCCCAGGTTCAAGAGATTCTCCCACCTCAGCCTCCCAAGTAGCTGGGACTATAGGCACATGCCATCATGCTTGGCTAATTTTTGTACTTTTTTGTAGAGATGGGGTCTTACCATGTTGCCCACCCTGGTCTTGAACTCCTGAGCTCAAGTGATCTGCCTGCCTTGGCCTCCCAAAGTGCTAGGATTACAGTCATGAGCCACCACGCCTGGCCTAACCTCGCTTTTGAATTTCTGGGAGGTATTATTAGGCAATCATTCTTGCCATCAGCATCCCCCACCCCCCAGCAACAGCTATTTTCATAGTCCAGTGGCTTCTCAGGCACCCTGCCTAGGAATGAGTGATTCTACATGAATGAATTTTTTAAGATAACACATTTAAGAGCCAAACTTATTGTATTTCAATAGAAATCTTTCTAAAAGGATTCACATTCCTCCATGCCAAATTAAATAGAGTATGCAGAATAGAATTCAATTAACTGAAAGATGTGGGGTCATTCATATGAACAGCAAAACTGAACTGAGTTGCAAAATACCTATGCCCTTTGAGCATGTCTGCAGTGTGAAGTTGTCTTCTTTCATAGCTTTATAAAAAACCTCTTCCTTTGATGCCAAAATGTTCAGTGGTCACTTTTTACTTTCTTCAAATCAATGATAGTATAATGTAAGGAGCCTTACCCTTTGATTGTCACTCAGTTTCCTTGTCTGTAAAATAGAGTGTGTGGGGAAAGAATGTGACATGGGGAAACACTGTGTAGACCATAAAGGTTAAGGTGGCCGGGCGCAGTGGCTCACGCCTGTAATCCCAGTACTTTGGGAGGCCGAGGTGGGCGAATCACAAGGTCAGGAGATTGAGACCATCCTGGCTAACAAGGTGAAACCCTGTTTCTACTAAAGAAAAAAGAAAAAATTAGCCGGACATGGTGGCAGGTGCCTGTAGTCCCAGCTACTCGGGAGGCTGAGGCAGGAGAATGGTGTGAACCCCGGAGGCAGAGCTTGCAGTGAGTTGAGATTGCGCCACTGCACTCCAGCCTGGGTGGCAGAGTGAGACTCTGTCTCAAAAAAAAGTTAAGGCATCATATATTCTCTGTCACTTTTTGGATTTGTATTTCTGAGGTCTTGAAAAAACAGGTGTTGAGATTTATGCATAAATGTCATTTGATGAATATTTACAAGCGCCTACAGGATGTTAGGTGCGGTACTAGGAAGATAGAAATAAAATGTCTAAGAACTTAGAGTCTAGTTGTTAAACTCATAATTGAATCTGGAGCAGGAACGAATATGGTTTTGAATGAGGTGCTCGATGATCTCTCAAGAACAGAATGCTAATCATCTCATCCCTTGAACATGCCTCTTTCCGTGTGCCCCATCTCAGGAGGGTACCACCATGCACCTGACTGCCCAAGTCCTGTGATTCATCCCTGAACCTACCTCCCTACCCTCCCTTATAACCAGTTACTTACCAAATGCAGTTAGTTCCATCTCCTAAATACCCTTCAAACACGCTAAGGCTGTCCTGATTAAACCCCTCCAATTTCTGATCGGAACTACAGCTTCCAATATCCTTTCCAATCCATCTTTCACAGCTCTGCCACAGTGATTTTTCTAAAACACAAATCTGGCTATGTTGATCTCCTGCTTAAAACTCTTTCAGTCTCCCCATCCTCCCTCCCCTACAAATATCTCTCAGCATGGGGCATAAAGATCCTTCAAAATGTGGCCCTTGGTTCAACTCGTAATACTTGCCCAAACACCCCAGCCATACTGAACCCCCTGCCTCAGATCTCTCCAAGGCTAACTCTTATTGGCTATCCTTCAGTCTCGTCTCTTCTACAGAGCTTCCCTGGTAGTCCCTATCTCCTCCACTGAGTTGTCTCCTGTTTCCCCAGCACCTTGGCCGCACTTTAATCACAGAATTTATATGGCTACAAACATCATTAAATACCATATCGTAAATACCCATTTATGTGAGTGGTTGAAATGACAGTCACTGTGGTCCTCTGAGAGCCCAGGCCATCAAGTCTCATACCACTTACACTACCTGCAGTTTAGTGATCTGCATATACGACTGTTTACTTGTCTGCCTCCCTAATAGAGTAGCGGCTCTTGAATGGTGGCAAGAGCATCTTATTCATTCTCCATTCCCAGTACCTAGCTCTGGGATTAACACAGGTTTACAGAATGACTTTTGGGCTATCATCGGTGGTTTTCAAACTATAATCTATGGAACTCTCAGTTCTTTAATGCAGGTGTGTGGGAAAGGGGGTGGAGATCTAAATCTCCCACCCTCTGGCCAAATCAAAATAGCTTCATGTTCATCTATTTTATAGGTTGGGTTTTTGAGCAACATAAAGGGGTCAAGCGCTTTTAGAAATGTGTGAAAATGAACTACTGTACCAATGGGAAGATATAATCTGATTTGCAAATGTCGTTTAGAAATACTATTTTTTATACAAATAAGAACCACAATGAAATGTCAACTCACATTTTGTTAGGATGGCTATTATAAAAAAGTCAAAAGGTAACTAGGGATGGTGAGGATGTGAAGAAAAGGGAACCCTTATACACTGTTCATGGGAATGTAAATTGGTACAGCCATTATGGAAAAACGGCATGCAGGAGGTTCCTCAAAAAACTAAAAATAGAACTACACTATGATTCAGCAATCCAACTTCTGGGTATATATCTAAAGGAAATAAATCACTATCCTGAAGAGACATCTGCACTGCCATGTTCACTGCAGCATTATTCACAATAATCAAGATATGAAAACAACCCAAGGATCAGTCAATAGATGAATAAAGAAAATGTGGTATGGATACACACGCCAAAATGGAATCTTACTGAGCCTTAAAAAAGGAATCCTGTCATTTGCAATAGCATATGAACCTGAAGGTTCAGACAGATGAACATGCTAAGTAAGTCAGACACAGAAACACAACAACTGCATGATCTTACTTAATATGTGGAATCTAAAATAGTTGAACTCATAGTAGCAAAGTAGAAGAGTGGTTACCAGGGGCTTGGAGGGTGGGGGAAATGAGGAGGTGTTTGTCAAAGGGTACAAACTTACTTTTATAAGATAAATATAGCATGGTGATTATAGTTAATAATCCTGTATTATATATTTAAAATTTGCCAAGGGAGTAGATTGTTCAGCGTTATCACCACACACACACAGACACACACACAGTAACTGTGTGTGGGGTTGGATATCTTAGCTTGATTGTGGCAATCCTTTCACAATGTATATGTTTATCAAAACATCACATTGTACACCTTAAATACATACACTATTTGTTAATTGTACCTCAATAAAGCTGGGGAAAAATGTAACTTTCACATTCCACAAGGCACAACTGTATTCAAAACTTACGTGTATCTTTACTTTGTCTCTTATTTCTTTCTTCTTGTTCTTGATCAAAGAAAGCAGCATAAGAAGAGGGTGAGAGAGAGAAAATGTTGCCATATAGGGGCAGTCTCCTTCAATCAGGAACAGGTGGTCTATCCTAGAGTTTATTTGGAATGCATATGATACTCAAAACACAGTGTCCCTTGTAGGGGCACTGTAATAATGCCAGGGTTCTAGGCCAATAGAGAGGTAGCACTGTGGCAAGCCACAGCTCTAGGAAGGGGCCTTTGTGCCCTAGTGTGGGGGAGAGATGCTGGCTTTCTCCATTAGGTTTGAGAAGGACTAAAGTGGATTTGCTTAAGATGGAAACAGACTTTCTTGGCAAAACCCCCTGAATTCAACACCTCATCATTACAAAATCCCACTTATAAAAGTGTATGTCTTCTGCAAGTTCTTATGACTCTAACCATAAAACTTAATGAAGACATAAGAGAGCCTCTACTATTTACTTATCTGCCTGGCTGGCATATGCACATCATTATGGTGGTGCTAAAAATAATCATTATGAATAGAGACAGTCATCTACCCTACCAAACAACTGGACTCACAAGAGGCCTCACATGGACTCTCCACTTGGACGTGGCTCCCCTGGTGCTTTCTAGAAATGCTAGTGAAGATGATCAGTGGCGGAAGGAGGCACTGTTTGATGCCAGCCCAGCCTGGATGCTCAGTGAAGAGGATGGAAGTTAACCACATGGCTAGATACTTCTACCTATGTGAGTCAGGCCGACTAAGGGGCAGCTAACATTTCTGTTCTAGAAGAGGGTGACACTGAACAAAGTGGGATGAGAAAATGGAGGACTGGGAAAGGGAGGAGAAAAATGAGGGAAGAGCCTCCTTTATAACAATATTACTAAAAAGCCTCTAAAGGCCGGGTGTGGTGGCTCACAACTGTAATCTTAGCACTTTGGGAGGCTGAGGCAGGTGATCACTTGAGGTCAGGAGTTTGAGACCAGCCTGGCCAACATGGTGAAACACCATTTCTACTAAAAATACAAAAAAAATTAGCTGGGCGTGGTGGTGTACACCTGTAATCCTAGTTACTTGGGAGGCTGAGATGGGAGGATTGCATGAATCCAGGAGGCGGAGGTTGCAGTGAGCCAAGATTGTGCCACTGCACACTCTAGCCTGGGCAAACAGAGCAAGACTCCATCTCAATCAATCAATCAATCAATATTTAATAGCTAGCTTCTAAGATTCTCCCTCAGTCTCATTTCTCCTACTACCCACCTCAATAGAACTGTCTTAGAAAAAAATACAGATCTCAACATGTCAGACCTCCCAATCATCTCCCTTGGCTACAGGGCAACAATTACACTTTTTGGTACAGCATTTGAGATGCTCCCTGTATTTTTTTCTAGCTTCACTTTGGGCCAACTATTCGTCTTCAAAGCTGCCTCACACTTAGACACCTATGATTGTGTCTCTCCCTCTGCTGGGACAATCTTCTCCCCACTTTCATTTTGTGAATATCAAGGTATTTCCAAAGCCCAGCTCAAATATCATCTCCTCTCTGATGCTTTGCTAGCTTCCCACATCTTCCAACCTTGCACAGCACTGTTTACATGGCTTTATTATAGTTTTTAACATAATGAATCAAATCTATTTCATGAGTTTGTCTTCCACTAGATCATGAAGTCATCCAGCACGGGGATTTATCCCGGCACCTGGTAGAGATCATGACCCAAGCAGGAGCTCAATAAATGTCTCTTGAAGTAAACAAAAATACACATTTTTCTAGCTGTGGTAGTCTTCTACGAAATGGAATGTGATTTAAGAGTGTCTTCTCTTTTCTTCTGCTGAAGTCCATCCTATCCAGCCAAGCAACTAAACACAGGCCATTACAGAGAAACTCTCTGCTTTCTATTTTTCTCTTTGACATTGAAAATTTAGAGATAATTCACAAAAAATAAAATTCACCCTTTTAAAGTAACAACCCAGTTCCAAAATATTTCTACCACCCTAAAAAGAAACCTTGTACCTATGATAGTCATTCTCAATTCCCTTCTCCCCTCCAGTCCCTGGCAATCACTAACTCATTGACTTCCTGTCTCTATGGACTTCCCTATTGTGGACACTTCATAGAATATGTGGCTTTTTGTGTCTGGTTTCTTTCATTTAGCATGTTTTCAAGGTACATTCATATTGTAGCATTTATCAGTACTTCATTCCTATTTATGGTCCAATGTGAACTTCTGGATTCTTTTCTACATTTGGGCTATCATGAATAATGCTGCTATGAACATTCATGTATAAGTTTTTATGCGGACATATGTTTTCCATTCTCTTGAATAGTTACCTAGAGGTGGAACTGCTCGGTCATATAATTGTTCTATGTTTAGCTTTTTGATGAATGGTCAAGCTGTATTCCACAGCAACCACGGGACCATTTTACATTCCCACTAGCAATTTACGTGGGTTCCAATTTCCTCACATTCTTGTCACCACTTGTCATTTTCTGTTTTTCTTTCTTTCTTTCTTTCTTTTTAAATTATAGCCATCCTAGTGGGCATGAAGTAGTGTCTCATTGTGGTTTTGATTTGCATTCCCTTAATTAATTGTTGAGCATATTTTCATGTGCTTATTGACCATTTGTTTATCTTCTTCAGAGAAACATCTATTTAAATCCTCTCCCCATTTTTAAATTGAGCTATTTGTCTTTTTATTTATCACTGAGTTGTAAGAGCTCTTTATATATTCTGAATAGCAGGCCTTTATCAGATACATGATTTGCAAATATTTTTTCCCATTCTGTGGGTTGTCTTTTCACTGTCTTGATAAGTGTCCTCTGACACACACAAGTTTTTAATTTTGATAAAGCCCTCCTTTTGTTTTTGTTTGCTTATGCTCTTGGTGTCATAGCTAAGAAACCATTGCTAACCTAAGGTCATGGAGATTTACATCTATGTTTCCTTTTGAGAGTGTCATAGTTTTTACTCTTACAGTTAAGTCTTTGATCCATTTTTTGAGTTAATTTTTGTGAAAGATGTAAGGTAGGGGTCCAAATTTATTCTCTTACATATGGGTATCTAGTAGTCTCAGCACCATTTGTTGAAAAGACTATTCTTTTGCTACAGAATGGTCTTGGCATCCTCATCAGAAAACAATTGACCATGCATATATATTTCTGGACTTTGAATTCTATTCCATATGTCTATCCTCTACCACTACCATACCATCTTGATCAGTGTAATTTTGTAGTAAGTTTTGAAATCAGAAAGTAGAAATCTTGCAACGTTGTTTTCTTTTTTTTTTTTTCAATGATTGTTTTGGCTATTCTGAGTCCCTTGCATTTCCATGGGAATTTTAAGATTAGTTTATCCGTTTCTGCAAAAAAGCCTACTGGGATTTTAATACGATTACACTGAATCTGTAGATCAATTTTGAGAGTATTTCCATTGTAACAATATTAAGCCTCCCACTTCATGAACGTGAGATTCCTCTCCTCTCCTCTCCTTTTTTTTTTTTCTTTATTTGTTTTTTGAGAGGGTGTCTTGCTCTGTCACCCAGGCTGGAGTGCACTTATCTCGGCTCACTGCAACCTCAGCCTCCTGGGTTCAAGTGATTCTCCTGCCTCAGCTCCCCGAGTAGAGGGGATTACAGGTGCCTGCCACACTGCCCGGCTAATTTTTGTATTTTTAGTAGAGACGGGGTTTCGCCAGGTTGGCCAGGTTGGTCTTGAACTCCTGACCTCACATGATCTGCCTGCGTCAGCCTCCCAAAGCGTTGGGATTACAGGCGTGACCCACCATGCCTGGCCTGTCTTCGGTCTTTGCACTCCTGATAGTGACCTTAGCAAAACTAAAAAGTACCATATGAAATTAGGACTTTGGGAGGCCAAGGCAGGCGGATCACTTGAGGTCAGGAGTTCGAGACCAGCCTGGCCAACATGGTGAAACCCCGTCTCTACTAATAATACAAAAAATTGGCCAGGTGTGGTGGCGTGTGTCTGTAGTCCCAGCTACTCGGGAGGTTAGGACAGGAGAATCGCTTGAACCCAGAAGGTGGAGGTTGCAGTGAGTGGAGGTTGTGCCACAGAACTCCAGCCAGGGCAACAAGAGCAAAACTCCATCTCAAACACAAAACAAAACAAACAAAGAAAAAAACCGAAGACAGATGGTCGGGTTGTTGGGACAAAAGGTAGCCATCGACAAGAATGAGGAGTACCCATAGAGAACGGGGCAATCACAAGAGGGCACAGGAAAAGTACTATGCAGAACAGTATAGCCATGTAAGGTGCGTTAGCCTGGGGGCAAAGGGCTCTATACACTTCAAGAGGCCAGAGAATATCAATGTCAACACCAAACACTCTGGCAAAATGGTTGGCAAAATTCAGTGAAAGAATAAGGTAAACCCCACACAATTTTACAGCCCTGGAGGGCATCAATACATCAAAGTTTACATTCAGTACCATGTTCAGAACAAGGGACTAAGTCACTGAGAAAAGGTTAAATGATATTCACCACACTCCGTCAACAGGCTGCCAAGAACAAATAGATTTTAGAAACATTTCTTTCTAAAAATGCAAATTTCTCATAGCTGTCAGAGCTTACAGTCATAAATTTCAGTTATTTAGACAATAGGGGCTGACTTATTCCCCAAAGATATCAGATGGCTAAGGCTTCAGGTACACATGGACACACATCACTTATAAAGAACCAAAGCACTTTACAACGCAGGTATTCAGGGATGTAGGGAGGACCTGATTACGTAAGGACCTTAAAGTAAAAAGTTCTATTGAGAAGCAACTCTGAGGCACCAGATGATGTCTTTAAGCTATCACTTACACCTCAGCTAGCCAGCGCCAATTCAGAAAACCACCACCCATCAAAATTTACTTGGACCACCCAGATTTCTGATTGGAGCTCAATTCTCCTGTTACCTCGGCTACTCTCCCAATTCCTGATCTCTGGTCTGAGTTTCAAAGTCATGATTCTTACTCCTGTTTAGTTTTTGGTGTCTTCTGTTTGGACATCTGGTAGCTAACCCTGGCTTTGTTCCATGATTCCACCTCCTGACTCCCAGATTGGCTCTAACATTCGTCTTTGGCCACTTCAGGACTGGCTCTTGCCCACCTTAGTGGTGTTTTACTACATCTTCACTCTTTGCCAGGCCGTAACAGGAGGTCAAGTTGAATCCACACAATAATATGTCACACTGGGTTTTGTGATAGCTATTTTGTATGTGACACCAAATATACTCATCTTGTTTGAATTAGGCTCCCTCAGGGGAAGTAATTTTTGATCTGACTTTTCTCTAACAGGAAATAGTACATACTAGCATCAGATACCCATTTCACAATGGGGTAAATCCTACTCCCAAGCAGTAAAACAGCTCAAATCCCAACTGGGCATATTCATTCACAAATAAAAGGCCTAAAAGTCAGATGCAAATGAAGCTAGCTAGCTAACGGCCTTGTGGGAACTAAAGGGGAAGACTTAGCCCTGGCAAGCAGTTAGAGAAGTTTGAGAAGTGGCTCTCAAACTTTAATGTGCAGAGAGTTACCTGGGAAACTAGTAGATTCTAGGCACGACCCCTAGAAAGTCTAATTCAGTGATCTGGAGCCAGGAATTTGCATTATAACAAAAGTCTTAGGTAATTCTGAGGCAATCAGTCCTTGGGCCACCCTATGAGAAACACTGCATCACAGCAATGAGAACTCTGACCGACACACAGGACAAGAGCAGTAAGTACAGGACCCCACCAATTCTTCCTCTCCGAGATGCTATGATTCATCTTGTCTAAGGCAGGTCAGCTGGCCAATCCTTTCCTAACACTTTTATTGCAGAATATCAGCTCAGTTCCAAGATCAACCTGGTTTTAGTAAGGGCAATGTTCATTTCCCAAGTTTCCACAAGGAGGATGGTTTTAGAGTACATAGGAATAGATGTCTAAGTTACATTTTTCTCTTGACTAAGAAAGAAATGCTATGAAGAAAAATATACCATTTAAGTTACACACGATCGTTCTTCATCAATCTTCGTCCCTTAAATAGAACATCTCCCTATGGTAATTTCAAAAGTCTCATGATTTTGCCCAAATTAAACAAGATATTTTAAATTGAATAGCAATAACTGCTACTTTAAATAAGGAATGAAAATATCTATTTGATGGAGAAAACCATCAAATGAGCTGTCCAGAAACACATATAGTATTGGCAAGGAATGCCTTTACCTGGATGTTCTGATGCCTAGGAGCCTGGCAGACCAACGGGAGAGCCCAGGAAACACAGGAGGCTGTGCACAAAACTGGGTAGGCAAGTTTCCCCAGGCACTTCCCCAAGCAAAACTGGAGGAGGACCTCAGGAAAACCAGTTAAATTGGGAGGATTCTGATGGGGATAGTATGCTTTTGGAATATAAGATGACAGAGGATATTGATGAGCTATTAGATCCAGGAGGTCTGTCTGATATTTGAGATAATGGAGCCTCCATTTGTTTCAGGACGATGCCTTCATTTTTACATCAACATGGTTTACGGCTTGCAGGGGATATATGGACTGACTGATGCAACCATTAAGGATGTTAGAGCCCCACTCTTACTATTATTGTGATATGTGTGTATGTTTGTTTTTTTCCTAGGAGGATCTTTATTTTTTCTCCCAAATCTCATAACTGGTTATGCAGATGTTTAATTGAGAGGAATAATTATGAATTACAATTTTTTTTCTTTCAAACTTTCCTATGTGAATCATTTATTGCCTTTCCTCTCTAATTACAAGTGTTTTAAATATTATAAAATTAAAGTTTAAAAAAATAAACATTGCTAGTAGGCAAACCCAAGCCCAAAAAAGCTCACTTTTTAAAGAAAATGTTAATGTTTCTTGAAAGCCTTGTGTATTATAAGATTGATGATTTACAGAAAAGGAATTTAAAGTCAGAATAAGAAGTAGACAAAGTTGGTTGAGAGAGAAAAGTAGGTAGATTAGCCTCATGAAGGCAAAGGAACAGTGGAACTCAATAGAGCAGGATGATCAAAAAAAAGTAAGCTCAATTAAAATGTGAGAATACAGGTTTCCAGCTACTAGAATACACAAGATGTTAGGGGTATATTCTGAGAAAAATGCTTAACTAGGAAATTAAAGCTGAACTGTTGACCTAGAGTTTTTGAGCCCTTTTATCGCTCTGATATGCTTTGGGTAAATAACTCAAAGCAGGCAAATTTCACCCAGCTTATGCTTGCTCTTCAACTCTGACCCTTGCCTACTGAATGACTTTAAATAACTGTTGCAGAAAAAAATGATACCATTTTAATTTCCAGCTCCATCCCCATCTGGCCAGGGAGAGGGTCAATTAATATTATTGTGTTTTGTCTTTAGGGCATCTGATACCCCTGAGGACCAGCCTGCAGGACAGTCTGTTTTTGCAGGGTTTCTTGGCCAGAATCAGAAGAGTGGGATTCAGGACAAGGCCAGTTCACGTAACACAGCTCAGAGACATACAACACAACTTGCTCCAAGGATGTTGGGCATTGTGCTTCATTAGGAAACAAAATATAAGCTTTCCACACCATTAGGAATGACTTTAGGAGTGAAAGCACATAAGACGATGCCTCACCTCATCAACAATGCACTGCAGAAGCTGGAGAGGCTGCAATGGAAAAGAAGAGAGGAAAAAGTATTAGCCCCTATGCAATATCTTTACAGTGGAGTGGAAAGAAAAAATCATTAATGCAATAAAATATAGCAAGATTAATCAACAACAGCAAACTCTTATAAAAACATTGATGCTCAGGATGTTCTATTATTTCTAATGGTACCTAATCTAATACAGGCAGTTAAAGGTTTGCATTTTCTTCAAAATGCAATTTGCTAAGTTTAAAACAAGGCATTCAAGCATGCAAAGGAAGCAGCCATCAGGAAAAAGAAAAGTGAATTTTTTTCTGAACTCATAAAGCTTACCATTAAAGATCCCTGGTTTTTCTGAATCTGAAAAAAGGCAATATGTAATTAGCATGTCATAATCAAAATGACTCACTTGGACACATTATGATCACTGAGAGAAAATTATTGCATTGCTGGTGGCAATTTGTGGGCATGTGTTAACACAATTTACATAATGAAAATACACAAATGTTAATAGCTCGCTTCTCATTTATAGGCGAAAGTCAGCAGAATGTTAATTTCACACAACACTTTTTAGTACCCTCCAGGTTGTATTAGAATAGGGAGAAAAACCATAATCCATTTCAAAAGGCTGTTTACGATTCAGATATAAATAATGTTTTATATTGCTAGATTGTGAACACTGGGCTTAATGTTGCAATCATTGCTAATGTTATGAAGCTCACTCTTTTTAAATTAAAAACCGATTTATTTAAAATTGAAATTAAATCATAGTCAGAAATTAGAATTTTGGATTCCTGCCAGTGTCTGCTCACAATTCCCTATTTTGTGAAGAAAACTTTAATTATGTGGTTGAAGTATTTGCCCCTAACTTAGGAGTGAGGTAACGACTCCACCTTTTCCAAAGTTCCTTCTGCCTGTTTCCAGGGCAGCAATGCTCTCTGGGAAAATAAAATTCATGCAAGTTTTACACTGATTTTTAGGGAATAAAAGCAGAGTCCAGTAAGAGTGTGTTTCTGATCAACACTCTGAAGGCAGGTTGCGCACACATTTAACACTGATAAACTGAATTTCTTAGAAAGCTACTAAAACGTGACACAAAAATTAATAAAACATCCACTTAGTCATTAAAGTACTAAACACTTCAATGCCTCCCCATCCAGGAAAAAAAAAGCCTACAGTTACTATAAACTTAATGAAAATGAAACTCCAGGTACTACATTTTCTAACAGAGAACTTTTCAGGAACCAAATACTGATGGGTCAACTGTTTTCTGAGATAACTGAGCTCCAACCAGCTGGTAAAATACACGGAAACTAGTAATAATCCCTTATATGTTTTTATAGGTGTTTACAAAAATTCTTTCCCATATACTAACTCATTTGATCTGCACAACCACCCTGAGGTTGGCGGGGATGATCATCTTTATTCTACAGTGGAAAAGCTGGGCCTGCCAGAGGACAGGGTCCAGGCCTGAGGCCTCAGGGCCAGGGTGTGGTGGTGCTGGGGCGCCTCCAGAGCTCCTTTCCTTCCAGCATCTGTATTACACCTGCCTATGGTCATAGAGTTATTTGAAAACAACTGGATTGATATACATTTATACTTGGTATGGTATTGTTGATAAATTATCCATTTTGACATGTTGGTTCCTCTCACCTAGACTGTGAGTTTCTCAAGAGCTGCAGCTACGTTTATGCATTTCTTTTGCATCCATGTGGCTGATCAGCACACTCTTCCTCCTACTGCCTGAGTGTTTTAAAGTGTTTTCCCATATATTTGTCAAATGAACATGGTACCCACTCATTGCTCTTATTGGCTTTTCATCACTTCCTCCCCAATCACTACTTTGGGAAACCTCTGTCCCAGGTTGACTGGCTTAGTCTATGCTGATAGTCCCTGCTTAATGTTGTACTGAATTACTGCTTATTCTGGTTCCTCCAGTCCATGAGTACTTCCAGACAAGATTCTGCAGGTAAAGATTTATACTACAAGGGAAGGCGGAGCTGTAACCACCACCCCGAAGCAGTTAAGAATTTCAGTAACAAGCTACACCACCTTTAAAAAAGTACCGAAAAGCCTGGACAACCTCTCCTATGACATGAGATACCTATGGAGTTTGCTTTTATATATCTTTTTCAAGCATACACTGACACTCCTCCTACCCCTACATTCCTAGTAAGATATATCTACTTCAACAGCAGAGTTATTCGTAATGAACAAAGAATCAGAAATCCATTTCTGACATCAAAGAGAATGAGCTTCACAAATTTCCAAGAGTCAGGGGGATGACAACATTCTCTGAGGAGAACATGCAGCAAACATTCTAAGTGAGAGGTTTTGAAATGAATTCAGAAATGGGGGAAACACTGTCCCCAGTAACATATGAGTTGTGTGAATCAGATTAACTGAGGGGAGGAAACTTCCTCATGAACTGAGGTCTTAAAGAAAGCCTCTAGTTTGCCCTATTTTGCAGGTTAAAAGCTTAGTCTAAGACAATTTAAAATTGTACTATTTATGCTTGCTGTTTACTAAAAGAAAGAGAAAAACAGCAATATCAAAGTCTTTTTTAAAAATAATCTTATAACTATACTGTTTTGCCCAGGTTTTTAAAGAGAGATGTTATCAGGTTTTATTATACAGTTTTGATAGCAGCATATTATATGAAATAATCTTCATAAATTTTGCATTAAGGTAGCAGCGCCAGTACCTGAAATTGATTCAAAAGGCTTAAGATACTCAATTACTTTTTAACAGTTACACAATGCAGTGACTTATATCTTCTATTTCACAAGAATTTGATGATGTAACATCATTGTAATTGATTCATTTTCTCAATTAAATAAAGCTACTGTGCTTTTCTTTATATGAATGCCACATAGACCATAGAGTTAGATGTATTATCTCCTTTTTCTGTCTCAGATATATTGCCGTAAAGGCTGTATTCTCTTCCTCTGTTAATTCCACCAGAAAATTTAATGCCACAGTCATATTTTTAAAATTCTGAACTGCCATGTACTCGGCTGTATTTATATTAGGCATATTTTTCACTGCTAAACTCTTTGTTGTTTACCTTTTTCAAGATCACATTACTGTATAGGCACAGCAACCATAAAACAGAC
This sequence comes from Piliocolobus tephrosceles, assembly GCF_002776525.5. NCBI lineage: Eukaryota > Metazoa > Chordata > Mammalia > Primates > Cercopithecidae > Piliocolobus > Piliocolobus tephrosceles. The sequence goes on along the minus strand of NC_045439.1, from coordinate 140,936,972 downwards.
CCAAACAGTCAACCTCCAGTCACTGCCTCTGCTTTTGCACACAGTTCATGAAAAAGTGAAGCCCCTAGTTTTATAGCACATTAAAAGTGGAACCAAAGGTCCTCAATATAAAATGTTGGCTTTGTGAATGCCTATCTTTATTCTGGGTCTGCCTTCGAAATGCATAGCTGTGAGAGCATTCAGAGGAACACAATAATATTGTTAGGGCTGATGTACTGCCAGTACCTCACAACATATGAAATGCTGTTTATAACTAACTTGTCCAAGCCCTCATTCCTGCTTATATATTTTGCGTGTATTGAGTGTTTTCTATGTCTAACTAGTACTTTGGGACAATGAGAGAACAATAATTGTTCCAGTCACACACTTTGTTAATCAGTTTCTAGAACTAGTAGCATTTTGATAGACTAATTAAATGAACCTCTTCCCTTTTCTGGGCATAGATTTTTTTTCTTTCATTAGCTGTTAGATTGAAGATTTAAAACCACGCTAACGGGATAGTTATGTCTCATTCTGATGTAAGACAGACTCTTTATGTGTTTAAATGGGGGAAGAATGACTTCATAAAAGGCAGCCACAAGTACCAGTTAGGTCTTGGTATTATTACAGTAACATTTATCATATATTTCCTTACAAGGACTATCCAGTTAGCAATTAGAAAACTCTTATAACATGACTTATGACTGTGAAAAATGATGCTAGAAAGGAAATTGCCAATGTAAAAGTTTGCTTGTGGGGCCTCAACTATTTAGCCAATGGCTCCGGTGATAAAAAGCAATTTTGGAAGTCTTACTTTATGCTTCGCTCTCTGTAGAGGAGCTTTTTACATAAGTGGTAAAACAGACCTTGCTACCAGCCCCTTTTACATTATATTCAGAGGCACAATCAGAAAACCAAAATGAATCTACCTACGTTACTTAGAGAAGACACCAGCTATAGCTTTCATTTTCTCTTTTACGCTCTGAAATTATGGCTTGCCCTGCAGCTCTTGTCTGTAAGATTTATGCATGACCTAGGTCAGATCTTCCAATATCAGCTGACAAATTTTCTCTTTACATATTTACTGCTTTTCAAGCTTGTATTATTTTCTCTTAAATAGAAAGAAGAAATATAAAATTAAATCATATGGTTGGAATTTTTGAAGAATAGTATTTTCATTTGTTGTGCTACTGGCATCACATTCTAGCTTTCTTTCTCTTTTTTTTTTTTTTTTTTTTTTTTGAGACGGAGTCTCACTCTGTTGCCCAGGCTAGAGTGCAGTGGCGCAAGCTTGGCTCACTGCAAGCTCCACCTCCCAGGTTCACACCATTCTCCTGCCTCAGCCTCCTGAGTAGCTGGGACTACAGGTGCCCACCACCACGCTCAGCTAATTTTTGTATTTTTAGTAGAGACGAGATTTCACCGTGTTAGCCAGGATGGTCTCAATCTCCTGACCTCGTGATCCACTCGCCTCGGCCTCCCGTAGTGCTGGGATTACAGGCGTGAGCCACCGTGCCCGGCCTACATTCTAGCTTTCAATGTTGAGTTCTTTATTCTTTTTTTTTAAACTCCAAATTTTAGGAGCTGTGGTTATTTTGCAAGGACTCTCTTTTCAAATCAGATGCATGAAGTTATAACCCTGGCTAAATATAAACAGGGATTATGGAAAACCGAGACATTCATATTCTAAATGAAGACTTATGATCTAAAGTATTTATGAAGGGAAGGAACCCCAGAGATGATTTAGTTCAATCTACTCACTTTGCTTTAAGGAAGCTGAGGCTCAAAGGGCAGCAGCGCCTAAAGTCATAAGATAGTGCCTGGCCTGACCCTGACAGCTGGGTTAGGAGGCTGTCCACTGTGAGAAAAATGCATGAACTTTGGAGTGAGAAAGACCCTTGGGATTCTACTCAGATGCCCATGGTCCCCAGAAGCCCCCTCCCTTCAGTGGGGCTTAGAGCTCTTGTCTACAAAGTGAAGGAATGAGCCAGAGAAGCCCAAAGATTCCTTGAAGCCAAAGCTTCCTATTCAGGAGCCATGTTTATTTTTCCTACCCAAGGAAGAAATGGTACCAGCAATCAATCTAATTTTATCTGGCACTGTGTGGGTATTAAAACTTAGGGAAATACCACTTCCAATCCAGTACAACTTGCAAAAACAAAGTGTCTATATCTCAAAAAGCCTTCAATGAGAAAAACAAAACCACTGCTACATGATAAGCTTTATATACATTGCCTAGTACCACTACCTTAAAGAGTTCCCAAACAAATGACTTTTAAATAAAGGAAGAGAACAAAATTTACTATGGCTAACTACAAATGGGACTTTTGGTAAACTGATATGTGAAGATACTAAATGCATTAAGAGACAAAATAAATGGATAATATATACTACTTCCAATAATTTCAGGTGAACACATATAATTCACTTTGCAATCCTATCTCCCCTGTTCATCAGCCTCTGTCCTTGCTCAAGTTCTTATCATGTCTGTGGGTCTATTAGTATATTTACTAAATATACTAAAAAAAGGACATAAAAAAGTCACAAGAGGATTTAGCAGGCAGCTACTCAGTAGGTTATAAGAAAGAACCAATGATTCTCACATTCTAAGATCTACTCACTTGCACCTTCTTTCTGGCCCAAATCTCAGACTCCAGCTGGGGTGCTGTATTCAGGAATGACCAGTTTTGAAAAGCAAAAACTGCATATCCCTGAATTTAGCAAGCAGCTAGGTAGGACAGGAAGGCTTTAAGATGCCTACAGGAGGGCACAGCTCTGATGGGACCAGACAGAAAATCATCACAGCCATAAATTAGTTTACTTGGCTCTCACTGCTTCCTGAGTATCAAGGACAATGCATTTTCACACAAAATACAACAGCTGGAGCATTGAGGTACAGCGAAACATTATTCATTCGCTGGGTCTGCCAGTCAGTGAGCAGGAAAAAAAAGGACCTGGCTGCCAGTTGATACTGTTTTATCCTTTGTGTATTTAAAATTGACATAGCGCATGTCCCACCCCACATAGGTGTATAAGAGCCATAGTAAATCTTCCTCTTGGTAACTGCACATTTTAATGTTTAAACTTGAATTTTGCAAGGAAAGCAGGGGCTTAGAATTGTAATTTAAAATGATTGATGTGAATTATAAAATCTTTTTCCTGATGGTATGAGGTCTGGCCACAGAGTCCATTAAGTACCTAACTTTTGAAGAAGATTTTAGACATTTGCCATATCAAACTTTTATCCTTTCTTTGTCCCAAAAGAAGGGTGGCCTTATTTCAGAATCCAGTTTAAGAATATTAATTGTATGTGGAGACAGGGGAAAGGGGCAACTGGGGGAAGGAGGTGTTGCTTTTTCTGAGAAAGGTCCTTTAGACTACTCTACTCTTTATGGTAAAATAAATTTGCTACAGCAACATTTTAATGTTTCAAAATGTCTGAGACGGTTTTTCTGGAGCTTTCATTTAGTTTGCAACCTCTGTTAGCTTAAATCCTCTACATGATGTTGGAAGTCACCTAGTACAATTCTTTGCCTAATGTGGAAATTCACTTTATAATATTCCAAATATATAGGTATTCTGTCTTTGCTAAAAGACTTCCAATGATGAGATTCCAATGATTCTCTTTTGGGCAGATGAAACTGTCAACAAAGTTCTTTCTTGGCCGGGTGCGGTGGCTCACGCCTGTAATCCCAGCACTTTGGGAGGCTGAGGTGGGCGGATCACAAGGTCAGATCAAGACCATCCTGGCTAACACGGTAAAACCCCGTCTCTACTAAAGATACAAAAAATTAGCCGGGCATGGTGGCAGGCACCTGTAGTCCCAGCTACTCGGGAGGCCTGAGGCAGGAGAATGGCGTGAACACGGGAGGCGGAGCTTGCAGTGAGCCGCGATTGCACCACTCCACTCCAGCCTGGGCGACAGAGCGAGACTCCCTCTCAAGAAAAAAAAAAAAAAAGTTATTTTTGGGCTGGGGGTGGTGACTCACGTCTGTAATCCTAGCACTTTGGGAAGCCGAGGCGGGCAGATCACCTGAGGTCAGGAGTTCAAGACAAGCCTGGCCAACATGGTGAAACCCTATCTCTACTAAAAATACAAAAATTAGCTGGGTGGGGTGGCATGTGCGTGTAGTCCCAGCTACTCAGGGGGTTGAGGCAGGAGAACTCTGCTTGAACCCGGGAGGAGGTTGCAGTGAGCTGAGATGATGCCACTGCCCTCCAGCCTGGGTGACAGAGTGAGACTCTGTCTCAAACAAACAAACAAAAAAAGGAGTTCTTTCTTATTTTGAATCCAAGAAGTATGTCTTTCTGGAATATGCGCCCATAATCTGGAGCTATGGCATATAAGTTTAAAGATAGCTTTCCACATATTTGAAGATAGCGGTCATGTCTCCACAATGTTGTCTTTCTTGAATAAACATCCCTGTTTTCTTCCTTATGATCAGTTGGTATCTTGGTTGCCCTCTATCCTTCTCCCCTTTATTACTAAGGATACTCCAACAACACTCCCCCACCCCCAAGAAGCCCGTGTGTTCCATGGGAAGATGACTTTGTCCCCAGCTCTAGGGTATGGTAGGTGGTTCAGGCCTAAATTAGTCAGCAACATCTAAATCCCCTGGGCACAGGGAGTTGAACTGGTCCAATCAAACTGCAGCCTAAGGCCTTTGGTTGCCTCTGAGGAAAAGAGATCTGCTGTTCCCCTCTCAGACAGGAAGTAGGTTGCTCCAGGAACCCCAATAACTATTCTTGATCTGTGAAGGAAGAAGCCTACTAAGGAGAGAACCGAATGTGACTTGCAGAGTCAAGTCCCAGCTAAATCCAACAAGCAAGACTAGGCTTTTCAGTCATGCAGTCCAGTAATTTCCCCTTGTGGTTAGGGCTCCTTTGAGTGGAGTTTTCTGTTACCTGAACCTGAAAGTTGCCTGAAGAACCCAGGCATGACTTTCCATTCTCCACCACCACAGTCACCTTCGTCTGAATTCGTTTCCGTATGTGTATGTTCCTCATAAAGTATGACACCCACACCTGAACACAGACCTCGGATTGACGGGCTTAGATCACCATGTTTTGGGTCCGATACACCAGACAGGAGGTTAAAAGTGCATTCACTTTTTTTTTTGAGACGGAGTCTTACTTTGTCACCCAGGCTGGAGGGCAGTGGCGCAATCTCAGCTCACTGTAACCTCCACCTCCCGGGTTCAAGCAATTCTCCTACCTCAGCCTCCTGAGTACCTGAGATTACAAGCGCATGCCACCATATCTGGCTAATTTTTTTATTTTTAGTAGAGACGGGGTTTCGCCATGTTGGCCAGGCTGGTCTTGAACTCTTGGCCTCAAGCGATCCACCTGTCTCAGCCTCCCAAAGTGCTGGGATTATAGGCATGAGCCACCATGCCAGGCCATGCATTCACATTTCTGATAGCTCTATCACACAGTTGGCTCAAATGAGAGAAAGCAGAGAAGTATATACAACTTACAGATTTATATACTGAAAAAGAAATCAGAGACTGAAAAGGAAACACTTTTTTTTTTTTTTTGGAGACAAGGTCTCACTCTATTGCTTAAGATGGAATGCAGTGGTGCAATCATAGCTCACTGCAGCCTTGACCTCCCTAGACTAAAGTGATCCTCCCACCTCCACCTCCTGAGTAGCTAGGACTACAGGTGTGTGCCCACCACTCCTGGCTATTTGTTTTGTGTGTATTTTTTTTAGAGACGGAGTTTTACCATGTTGCCCAGGCTGGTCTTGAACTCCTGACCTCAAGTGATTCACCCACCTCAGCCTCCCAAAGTGTTAGGATTTGAGCCTAACACTCAGGTGTGAGCCACTGCAGCAGGCCCTATACTCTTCTATTTCTGATGTGTTTCATACTGACAGAGTATTTGAGAGTCAAAATGAGTGAATGATAAAAGCAATTACAGAATCTGGACAGTCTGAAGATGCTTCTATCTGTTATTTCTCCCCTTTTATTTGTTTGGCTAAGGAGAGGCCTGCCTAATGCTGAAGTAGAATTATAGACTCCTGGGGTCTGAAAAAAACCTTAAAGATTTTAAAATCTAACCTGGCTCCTCATCCCTATCTAATCCTTAAATCCCTCCTTCATTGCACCCCTGCTGATGGGGCTTCTGTCTGAATTCATCTGGTAAAGGGAAGCTTACTGTCTTCTGACTGACCCTTCTATCCCTTGCCCCACTTCTACCCCTCTGACAGTACAAATCTACATTTTCTCTGACATGAGAACCTTCAAAGTCTGAAGACAAGTTGTCACATCTCCTCAGAAGGTGTTATGCTCAGGTATTCATGCTGGCAGGGTACAGTGGGAGGATGGGACATGGAAGAAAAGAAAGGGGCCAAAACAATTGATTCAGAGCCTCAGGATTTGTGACTTGGTTCCCTGTGATTGCAAAACTTGCTTTGCCAATATGTAAAAAGTAAACTTGGGCTACATAATTACTTTATCGATTTCATATATGTTTATTAAGTCCTTATGCTATGCCAGGCACTGCAGTAGACTCCAGGACCCAAAAGATGGATAGAATACAATTGCTGGCCCACAGAAAGGAGTGACTTAGTAAAGGTTCCTGAAACCTAGTAGCAGGGTTAAGATTTAAGCACAGGTCTTGCACTCTCCTCTAAAAATCACTCAGTATTTGGACAAAATACAACTCTCTGGAGTTTTGCTTTCTTCCCTCAGGGCTCTATAGATTTCAAAGACAGCTTCTCCACATCCTTCCAACCCCTAAAGCTCCCTACTACATGGTGATGTTTCTAGGCATTGTAAGAAAGGTTGCTGCATTGGTTTCGGTTCCACACATCATTGATTTTTTTTTTTTTTTTTTTTTACCATGATATATTTGGATGTGGCCGACTGAGATTTTGAGATCAGCTATAATTGCAGCATAACATTATATGGTTCACACAGGATAAGGAGGGAAAGAATCTTAAAACTGGCCAGGTGCAGTGGCTCACCCCTGTAATCCCAGTGCTTTGGGTGGCCAAGGTGGGTGGATCACCTGAGGTCAGGAGTTTGAGATCAGCCTGGCCAACATGGCGAAACCCCATCTCTACTAAAAATACAAAAATTAGCCAGGTGTGGTGGCACGTGCCTGTAAGCCCAGCTACTAGGGAGGCTGAAGCACGAGAATTGCTTGAACCTGGGAGGAGGAGGTTGCAGTGAGCCGACATTGCACCACTGCACTCCAGCCTGGGTGACAGAGCGAGACTCCACCGCACAAACAAAAAAAAAAAAAAAAAAAAAAAAAAAAAAAATATATATATATATATATATATATAGTCACACATAATCTTGTGAATTAACATGTGTCTTACTGGCTTGACTATAAATGAAATTCAAAATAGATTTAAACAAAATAAGTCATGGATCAAGAATGAACTGGATAAAGTTTGACTTTCTTTCATCTCTTTTTTGTTTGTTTGTTTTGAGATAGGGTCTCACTCTGTCACCCAGGCTGGAACGCAGTGGCACGATCATGGCTTATTATAGCCTGGACCTCCTGGGCACAAATGATCCTCCCTCGTCAGCCTCCTGAGTAGCTGGGACTATAGGCATGTGCCACCACACCTAGCTGATTTTTAAATTTTTTGTAAAGACATGGTCTCCCTGTGTTGCCCAAGCTGGTCTTAAACTCCTGGGCTCAAGTGATTCTCCTGCCTTGGGTTCCCAAAGTGCTAGGATTACAAGTGTGAGCCAGCACACCTGGCTCCAATGTTTGATATTTGATTCAGAGTTTTACTTCAAAACTCCCATATTTTGATATAGGTACAATCAGATTTCAGTAAACTCAAAGGAAGTAATTGGGGGGAGATGGTGATGAGCAAGAGGGCTGAAGCTGTGGACAAAAGGAGGAAGCTGCTCATCCAAGGTGAAAGCAGACCACATAAGTATCCTGTTCAGCATTTTTCAGACTCTATTTACCAAATAACTTAGTTCAAATAAGATATTACTTAGAAGCGTTTAAAAATTACCAGACAGAAGCAGAGCTGCTCGTGTGGTTGTGTGTACGTGTGTGTGGGTGGACTCCATCCCCTCTATGCATTGTCTACCCACAATTCTGCAACTCACTAACCTAGGGCATTTCCATTATTTTCCAGGTGAGGAGGCTGAAGTCCAAAAAGAAAGAAGGTCAAGCAACTAATAAGAAAAGCGAAGACCAGAACTCAGGTTAGCTCTGTCCGTGTGTTTGGGTGGAAATCATATACTGTTAGTGACTTAATTTGTCACTTGTTGGGTGTGTCATTTGCTGCCTCCTATGCCCTCTACCCTGAATCACTGAGTGTTTCCAGCTGCCTGGCTACCAAGAAGGCACAGGGCTATCCAAAGAGCAGGGCCTGGAACTTTCTTTCGTTTAAAGGATTTTACCAACTCCTAGAGTCCAGGTCTCCTCATACCTTATGACCAGAAGAGTGCTTTCTGCAACTTGTTTCTGAACGGAAAATAAAACAACACAAGCTTCATTACCCCTTCGGTCTCTCCTCTTCTGAACCTGTAGGCCAAATAGCTTCTTCTCTCATAAGACTACTCCAGGCTGAGTGCGGTGGCTCACCCCTGTAATCCCAGTACTTTGGGAGGCTGAGGCAGGCAGGTCACCTGAGGTCAGGAGTTCGAGACCAGCCTGGCCAACATGGCGAAATCTCATCTCTATTAAAAATACAAAAATTAGCCGAGTATGGTGGTGCAATCCTATAATCCCAGCTACTTGGAAGGCTGAGGCAGGAGAATCACTTGAACCTGGGAGGCAGAGGTTGCAGTGAGCCAAGATCATGCTACTCCACTCCAGCCTGGGTGACAGAGTGAGACTCTGTCTCAAAAAAAAAAAAAGACGATTCTATTCTCCAAGCTGTTCTTTCCTTTTCCGAGTGGTGGTCACCATCTGCAGACCTTGATGTGTGCATCCTAACAGTCCACACTTGGTTCCAATTGGCTGCCTTGGTTACCCAAAATTCCTTGGAGATGACACCTTGGTTCTGTGCATAAACAGACAACTGCCTCCTTTCCTGGCTCCTAGTGGTCTCTGGGACCCTCTTTCCACCTGGTGTGTCCTGGCAATCTCCAGTCCTAAATCGAATGAGCTCTTTGCTCCTTTTAGGCAACTCATTGATTTTTCAATGAACTTAGCTGTCTGTTTTATTGGCACTGAAGAGGGTTGGGTTCTTAGCATCATTAACATTTTAGTTGAGGAAGAATTCCCAAACCTCCCAGGCATTAATCCATAACTGTTAAACATCTAAAAAGTAATCTGTGCTCAAACAAAGCTCGGCCAGGTCTGTCCCCTTTTTAACTTGGAAGTCAATGAGCCCCTATCCCCAAATCTACCCAAGTTTTCCATACTGAATGGTGATAAGTAAAATACTAGAGTATAATAAAGGTTGATGTCTTTGTCTGGTGCTGCTGCTACTACTGCTGTTGAGGACCATTCTTCCCCCAGGGATCCACAGCCAGTCAGCAATTACCTGGCAGGCACAGAGCATCCTGGGACAGTAATTTTCATTTCTGCAGACACACCAGTTGGAGGCAGTACTTGAGTGGATGTGTGTGTGAAATAAGGATGGCCATTTAGGCTCACAAACTCTGGATGTCTTATCTTACTTTCTCCCCCACCATCCCTCTAGAGTAAAAAGACCACTGCACTGTGAGTGGGAGACATTCTGGCCCTGTTGCTGAATACCTGGTAATCACGAGTGAGTCATTTAATGGCTGTGAACTCCTTGTGTAAGATCTCTTCACATGCTGAAATCCTATGATTCCAAAAAATAGCAGACTGCATTAATAAAAGCAAAGGGAAAGAAGTGGAAGGCCTAGTGGACCGCAGAGCTTAAGAGGAAGAGGTAATGGCAAACCTGCCACGTGAAAGCCGGACTGAACATCAAGTTCATTACTTTAACTTTCAATTCTATTTCTGGGGGCTAAACTGATCATTTAAAAATTGTAAAGGAATCATGGTCCCCAGTAACTGAATTAAAAATGACGAGATTCTGTATATAATTCTAAATATTATGATGGTGATTGTGAATGATAAATTATAACTCAAAAAAGAAAGACTGTAAAGAAAGGCTCTTGTGGGATCAGAAAAATAATTCATTTTAGTCCTACCTGGTGTGAGACATGGTCATATATTTTCAGAGTTACATAGGTAAATCCCTAAAGAACTTTCTGGAAATATAAATAATACTAATATTACCTAGCTCTTGTTTACCACCTTATATTTTTCAAAGTGTTCCCTTAGGCATTAGTCCATTTGATCATGACAATTTCTCCCCAGCAGTCTAGAAAATGCCCTGTGATATACCAAGCCAAATTCATAGAGGGTGGCAGGGAACCCCTCTGGGGCATGTGCCAACTATCTTCAGGGGCAGAGACCTTAAAATGCAATTACTTCCAACCTCAGATTAGCCTCAGTCATGTCAAGGGGACTCACAACATTCTCAAACCCAATTTCTTTATCTGGTCCCTGCTACACTTGCCATCTCCATCCTGACACATAACCCCCCTCCTCTACCATGCTCCCCTCTCTTTTCTTACTTCCTTCCCACAGTTACTTTAAAAGTTACCTAGGAGAATTGTTAAACTGTTAGGGAAATGAAAGTAACAACAGTAGTACTGTTAAAGTACTAGAAGGACATATGCTGCTTTAGACCTTTATCTTTCACTAGATGAACCTCCTTTGGACTTGAGTACCTAGCACATCCTTTCCCATGCTTCTTGCAAAGGGAGAGAAATGGAAGGCTTCCTGGACCACAGAGCCTAAGAGGGAGAGATAATAGCAAAGCTGCCACATGAAAGCCAGACTGGACACTAAATTCATTATTATGACTTGGTGTCCAAGTTCATTACTTTAACCTTCTATTCTATTTCTGGGCTAAACTGATTATTTAAAAATTATAAAGGAACCATGGTCCTGTCCTTCTTGCCTCAGAGCCTTGGCTCAAGCATCAGCTATCCACTCTGTAAAACCTTCTTGGTTTCCTGAAGTGAGCTGAACACTCCCTTTTCCTCTTGAGGTCAGACCATCCCATCTCCTGGAGGATTCCTTTTATATCAACTGCCATTGGTTTTATGTTTTTCTTTCAACTGGACTGGACTCTTCTGAGAGCAGAGGCCGCATCTGTTTCATTTTTGTGCTCCTAGTACTTAGGCACAGAGTAGGTGCTCAATGATAAATAATGTTGAATTGAGATGTATGTCATACAATAGTTTAGAAGTTACTACAGAATCAAACCAACATGAGGTTAGTGCTTTCAAACAACACAGGAATCACAAACCTATCTGGCCAAATACAGATATCTCAATTGAAGTATTAACAAGTAATTTATCTTTAATGAAGAATTTCACATTTCTAAGCTACCCACACTTTGGGGATGATTTCTCTTCCATTTCTGCTCTATTTTAAGGATATACTAGGAACCCACCTCCTGTTTCTGGCATAGGCTAAGCAAATAAAATAATGAGACTTCTTGATAAGTATGCAATAGATACGGAGAATAATTTGACACTGGCAATTCAAAAATTCCTAGGAAGAAGCAAATGTGTGTAAGTGAACATCTTCATGTCACTCAAATTTCGTCTCTGCATTTTATGGAATATAAATCTGATTTTATGCTTGAAATATCAGGATATTTTAAATGTCTGTATCCTAAATAGTGAGAACAAAAGTAAAATAAATTAAAGCATATAGACTAGACATCTGTTTAGAAAAAAAATTGCATGCATATTGCCCCTTTAAACTCTTGCAAATTAAAGCTGAGTACCTGAAGTTTGGGGTGATTACTCATTGCTATTTTTTCCTTGATTAAAGACCTCACACACAAAAAAACTGTATGTTTAAAAATTTACTTAAATCTTTGATGTTCCAAACTTCAAAAAGTTTATGCAACATAGGATAGATTCTAATACCTCTTTTCAAAGAGTGCACACTTTTTAGGTATTTTGCAATTCCAGGCGTGATCAGCAAACATAAATAAGAAAATGATATCTGTGGTCTAAATTTAACATTGAATACAAGACATTAGTAAACAATCAACATTAGAATTAGTAACAATATATTAGTCAAAGGCTTTTAAAACACAAATAAAAATGTAAAAACTCTAGTACTTCAACATTAGCATTTGAAAAGTGTTCAATGTTTTTAAATAGTTTTAAGAACATACGCTTTCTACTCTATTCTGAAACACATACTCTATCCAGAGCACAATTTATTACTGCAAAATAAATGAATGTTTAAAAGACAGTCTGTCAATTGAAAAGAACAAAACACATTAAAATAGCACGTTTCCAAGCCAAGTTAAACAAAATATTTTCTCCTTGACATGCTGCTTACATTTAAATGAAAACAAGGCAAATCTGGTCAATAATATGGATTGCATATAATAAAAAGGACCTTAGATCATGTTAATACAAGGATCAGAAAACAGTAACTTCAATTAAAACTACCCAATTATTTAGCAAACTTTCAGATGCAGCAAATAAATTAATCAGTTTTAAATGAAAGTGCTCAGATAGGTAGCTTTTTGACCTATGAGTAAGTCTCACTAGCAGCAGTCACAGCAAAGCAAGAATCTGCTGAAGCAAGGCAAAGCTCCCAAATCAAACATGTTATTGGTAATCAAAAAGCATTTGCAAAACGTATTTCCTTGGTTAACAGCAGGAGGTTCTGTAGCAAATGCCACCTACAGCTCCTCTCATACTTTGATATGTAGTGTATACGGGTTGAACACCCATTTCTCTTACCCAAGAATGACAGAAGTATCTTGGTTTTAACAACAGGGTATTTTCATTTCTCAACTATCCTGTAGAAGGTGCCAGTTGTTATGTCATTAAGAATGCATATATTTCACTTATTATCTACCTATGTTTACCTAGTACTGGGATTTAAGAATGCCTCTTTGAGACAAGCAATATGTCATCATTTTGTTCAGCTAACAGGCCTGACAGCCCTGTCTCCTTGAGTTAAGAAAAGTAAATCTCTATTTTGTACACTGGTGGCAAAAGCTGGCAGAATAAATGAGAATTAGCCAATTGGTAGTAAAAGTTTCTAATCCCAAAGATTCAGACTTTCCTTTGATCCTAGTCCTAATTATTCTCTTTGGCCAGAGGATGGTATTTTTTTTTCCAATAAAAGTGATCTTCTCCACATACTGCAATAATTTATTTGAATGCCATTCTTATGTGTTTTTAACAAATAACATCACTATTCACTATTTCTCTTATCTTTTTGATCCTTTTTTACTACTTATCATCTTATTTGAAACAGATTTTTAACAGATAAACTTGATCGTTACAAGAATATCTTGCTTGCATTTTATTCAAATAATTCTTAAAAACAGCTTAAAAAGCCGTTTGGAATAACATCAAGCTTGCCATCAATCAAACGAAAAAATTCCGCTGGCGGTTGTATAAACATCAGATCAAGTCTGATGTCTTCAAGGATTTCAGAGTGAACCATAAAAAACTCCATTAACTTCTGACAAAGAATGCAAATTAATCACAACATGGGGTGAAATGAAATTAAAGGCTCTTTTCTAATCAATGACAAGGCAGGATGAAATATTTGTTACTCTCTCTGCACTCAGACTGCCTAGGATGTTTGCACTTCCCTTGCAAAGCCCCAAATGTAAGGTGTGAGTACAGATTCACCCACAGTCGCTGTTGAGCGCCCTCCTCCCCGCAGAGCTATCTGCTTACAAGTCGTGGAGATTCACAAAACACACTAATCATCCGAATCTCAGGTGCATCCAATTTGTTATTCACACTCTCCCGTGCCAGTGAAAAGCCTGGCGCAGACAGATGCACCAGGAACCCTAAATGACAGTTTTGGCCTCCGGAAGTACGATCACTACAGCAAAATCTAGTACAGCCTCCAGGTGAAATGTCTGGAGCTCCATATGGAGCAGGGAAAATTAACAACAAGATGAAAATCACTGCAGCAGCGGGGAGTCAGAATTTTTGAAAAAAAAAATGAAATTTAAAGATGAAGAAAGAGAAGTAATAAATTAATGGGGTGTGAAAACATTCAAAGCTTTACAATACCAGGGGCACTATTTGCTCAGACTTTTTCCCTTTTTTTAACTTCAGGTCATTTTGATGTAATTTATTAACCAAGATCAGGAATTGCAGCCAAAAGAAGAACAGTATTTTTATACATGCAAAAGTACTTTAAATACATCTGTGTCTGTATTATCTTCACTTTCCTGTAGCATCTTGCTTGCCAAATTTCCCAATGCCAGAGCTGATGCATCCCCTGAGAAGTCTCCTTAATGGATTTGCTATCATCCTAATGCAGGGCACTGTTGTAAAGTTTGAATGAAGGATGACAATTTTTAGCAGGCAATCCTTTTCATTTCTCCTAAATTATGGTGTCATTAAACAAACCATTGCCCACCATTATGTTTTTTAAGTCAACTGAATTTGGATCTACATGATTAACTATAGGCAGCTCCAGTCCTTGTCTAGACCTTTACATCTTTCCAGATTACGATCAAAGCTAAATTGTTCCAGAAATTGAGAAACTGCAAGATATTTTAAAATGCAATTTTTCATTATCCTGTTGCAGAATATGCTTCACAAACACCCATAATTTAATGGCACTGGGGTCAGTGAGGGCTCTGGGGCCCTCTGGATCTCCCATTATTCTGCTAAATACATGGTAAGAAAAGCAAGAGGGATCTGGGGAAAGGTCTTGTCACCATGCACAATGGCACAACCTTCCAGTGCTCAGCATTTCTCATCTATACAAGAGGCCTCCCTAGGGCAGAGAGGGCAAACTAGAAGGGTTGTAGGGCAGAGTGGAAAGGAGAACAGAGGGGTATGAATAGCCAAATGAATTAAGAAGTTAAAGAACCAGTGAGTTGCCTTATTTGTCTCCAAGTCCTAGACCTAACTGTACCCATTCCTGCCTAAGGCAAGCTACTTTGCCTCTCTGAGCCTGAGTTGGCTCACCTAGAGGCTGGAAATAAGTCCCCGCAGGTAGAATGTACAGCCTGAGTCAGGTAACAGCCTGAGACTGGAACCCTATGTGGGAAAGGTGCTAGATGAAGCCAAGACACCATTGGTTTTCCTGTTATAGGCAGTAGTAATAAGACTGTGCTCCTTATCTTTTTTTTCTTTAGAACCCTAAACCACCTGCCAATGAAGTTATGCAATCCTAAGGCCTAAAGGAAACTAAAATAGTGCTTTCAAATAACAAACAC
This sequence comes from Piliocolobus tephrosceles, assembly GCF_002776525.5. Lineage (NCBI taxonomy): Eukaryota > Metazoa > Chordata > Mammalia > Primates > Cercopithecidae > Piliocolobus > Piliocolobus tephrosceles. Next base: position 140,921,788 of record NC_045439.1, on the reverse strand, counting down.
CTGACCCGCAAAACAATGAAACTCATATAGAATGGCTATCTCAACAAAAACCTGGCCCTTTAACTTTTATGTTGCTCCCAGGGCACTGACTGTCCCTAGAGTCTTCCCAACACTCCTCCCTCTGCACCCTCACTGGGTACACACTGTGTCACCAGCAGGACGACTGGCTGCTAATGACGCTGTCAGCAGCACTAATGCTGAGCTGGGGGAAAGACGAGTCTTGAAGCCAGCCCCTCCTCCCCGCTTTACCCTCTGCTCATTTTATACTCTGCTCCAATTGTGACTGGCATGTTGGTAAGAACATCCTTTTACAACCTATGGTTGATAGTTGGGAAATTGTTTTGTGCTGCAGCCCAACATTTGATCCAGACGGGTGGCCCTTTGTACTTTTCAGAGTGGTTTCATATCCGTAGTTTCATTTGATCAGCCTACCTCCTTTAATCTGATAGGAGAGGTAGGCAGAATCCTCATTTTAGAGACGAGGAAACTGACACCTCAGAGTTACAAAGCAACAATTAAGACCTGCGGTGAGACTGGTAGCACCTAATTCTAATTCTAATCTTCTGACTTGTGGTCCAGGGCTCCTTCCAATAGGCCACTCCTCTTAATTTGCCACTAGTGAAGACAGCTCAGGTCTGGTGCCCTGATTAGACTTTGGGTTCACAGCAGCGATTCCCTGGCACTGTCCCTAGTCCTAGGAACAATCAAATCAATGTGATCTTAAGGATATATGAAAGGCTTTCATGTGTTCTAGGACAAGACTAGTGAGTGACACTTAGGATGAGATAGTTCTCAGCTTGATAAATAGAACATTGCTTTGACCCTGTGGATGCTTTGTAAGATAGTGAGTTTCTTGTCACTGGAAGTGTTCAAGCAGTGTGGATGTCTGCTTTTCAGAGACACTGTACAGAAGTTTGATTTGATGATGTCTAAGATCCCTTCCAACTCTAAGAGTCTATGGTTCACTCCTGCCTACTCCACTTGGGATTCAAAGAAACCAAACCAGCTGTAGTTTTAACAGTGAGCAAATCAGCCATTCTGTTTGTCCAATTTATGAGGGGAGGCTATTTCACAGAGTGGTAGGAGTTCAAATAACATAATGTGGGCCAAAGAGAAGGTGTTATTCCATAACTCAGCCTCTGTGACACTATAAAAATATACACTTTTCTTTATGTGTTTTTTTTTGAGGACATAAGAGAGGGGTAGGAAAGGCATTTATATAAAGTATCCTTTTCCAATCTTCAGCTTATAGTACAAAGCCTTTAAAATAAATGCCAACTCTACCAAAAGTCATTAGTGGTTCTAGCAACGACACACCCAAACTTCTGTTGAAAGACTTGGGAAATAGGCCTAATGGCATCAAAGCTGCTTCTATTATTTCAGAGAGAAGTATCAATTTGGTGACAACATTCTATCATGATTCAAGGAATACAGTTGTTTCCCACCCCCACTCTGGCATAAAGGTTGTTGCTAACTAGGGAGTTCAGCATAGAATTAGAATTTTCCAACTTCCACTTGACTGATAAAGATATATTTAGATATTCAGGAAAACCATACTGCAAAGGTAAATAGCCTCTTCTCAACTTCGACCACAGCCTTCATGTGCTTCAATAGTAAAATGTGATGGCAATTCATTTCTTAGACTCATCACCCATCAAATCTCACTGATTAATTACTCTAGACATTAGGAATCTCGAGAATATTGCTACATTCTCAACGTTTGGAATTTTTACTGGATGGCTTATAAGTTTTCTACTAAGATTTGTTTGAGAAATATATTGTATAGGGTTTGCGTGTTCATTTTCAAAATTTTAGGGGATTTCACAAATTGGCCAAACTGAATTGTTTAGAAATTACTGACAGAACAAGAAGCTTACCAAGATAAATATTCTAATGAGCTATAAATCCTGAAAATGTGATTTTAATTTGATGGGCTACCTAGAGCTAAGCAGCAAGGCTATATACACTAAAATCTCACTAAATGCCAGCATTCATGCCAAGCAACTGCATTTTAGATTTTCTCTATAAGGAAAAGATTACATTTACACAAAAAAGTCTATGAATTTGAAAAGTGAGACTAGGCCGGGTGCGGTGGCTCAAGCCTGTAATCCCAGCACTTTGGGAGGCCGAGACGGGTGGATCACGAGGTCAGGAGATCGAGACCATCCTGGTTAACACGGTGAAACCCCGTCTCTACTAAAAACTACAAAAAACTAGCCGGGCGTGGTGGCGAGAGCCTGTAGTCCCAGCTACTCCGGAGGCTGAGGCAGGAGAATGGCGGGAACCCGGGAGGCGGAGCTTGCAGTGAGCTGAGATCTGGCCACTGCACTCCAGCCTGGGCGACAGAGTGAGACTCCGTCTCAAAAAAAAAAAAAAAAAAAAAAAGAAAAGTGAGACTAACACTCTTGAACCTAACAACTTGGACAATTTCTCTTCCACCTCTTCCACTTATCTGATGGCTTTAACTGTGAAAGCAAAAGAATACAAAAGAGACATTTCATTGAGTAAAGGGTCTTTAAACGTCCACATTGGTACCAGGAGAATTTGCTTAAAACTGCTTATAAAGATGGTAGAGAGAATGAGCCCCATCCTATTATTCAATAACCATGTTTGTGATGCATCTGCATAATCTAACCATGCATAAATTAGTATGTGTAATACAACACTTATTTGCATAATAATAGCAAGTTAATAGATGCTTAAAGAGCAGAGACCAACACCACCTTTAAATCAGACATGCCTCCAGGCACTTTGGCCTGTACAGACCAAGATGCCAGAAAAACAGTGAACATCAACCAGAGGAAAACAGTCAAACCATTCATTTTTCATCCCTCTAGACATTTCACTTATTTCCCCCACACACTGGGGAATCATTTTCAAACCACAAAATAGCTTTATATTTTAGTGCTAGTACCCTTCTATAATAAAAATCTTAAAGAAATTTTAATGAAGATTAGAGTCAGCAATGCTAGTATAATGGACTGTTTTGTTTTCTTGTAAATGTAGACAGGAAGGAGCAAAATACTTTTAAATAATATGTTCAAAATTATACTCATAAAATTGGGGGCCCATCTATTTGCCTAGCAAAAATAATGACCTAGATTAGATGCTTTCACCCTTTGTCTTAATCTTCTAACTCAAAAAATTTTAAGTGAGTTTAAGAGCTTAAAAGGTGTATCAAGAAAAGGCTGGCTCTCTCCTCCATCCTCAAAATGAGTACATGGTATTGGACCAGGAAAAGAAATAATCCCGAATGTCACACAAAGGAAAAGCACAATGATCACTCTCAACCTTTAACAAAGAAGAAAAAATCCAGGAGTTTAAAAAATCAAAAATCAATAGAGATTTCTAAATGACTCCTTAAGATATCACTTTTCAATTTAACAGGACAGATTTATTTGTATGTGGCTCAAATGTTCACAATTGCTCCCTGCACCTTCATACATAGGAATGAATGTCACAGTGGCAAACGGCAGTAATGAACAATCTTACCTGAGGATATGGAAACCTCCCAAGAGCAAGCTGGGAAAGGAAATAATATTTGTCTAGTTATAGATTTGCATGCAGGGCAGATCTCCTTAAGACAGACAAGAACTAAATTTCAGAACTGCATCCAGCAAATATAAAGAAGTTCACAACCTCAAATGTACAAACTAAATTATTGCTGTAATTACATTAAGAGCTGTATTTAGAATGGACATTTTCAATGGACTATGTTGCATCCCTAATATTTTAATTTTAATAACAAAACATTATCCTTATGTGGTTTCCCTTAGTAATATTCTCAGTTGTATGGGTATTATTCACATTTACATATGTGCGACAGTTTCTTCTAGACAGAGACGTAAAAATTCTTTGCTTTTTGTCTTGTAAAATGGGAACATCTAATTGTTACTAACCCACAAAATTTTCAGTTACAAGTATAAATGAAGGGTCGTAGGAAATGGGGAATGGACATTATTATAAAATTGAAAACTGCGCCATTATTTTCACCCATTTGTTAAAGTTTTTTCATCCATTTTCTACCCACTAGTAGGAAAAATGGCCATTTCAAGGTTGTGAAGTCAGAACTGTAGGTCTAAGTCTGAAAGCTTCCAATCTAGCTTGATTTGTAAACTGTTCTGTTTCTGAGCCAGTCACTTAATTTTGATCCTTGAATCCTTTTGATCCCACCTGTAAAAACAAAATGATCCAACCAGGAATAGGTTTGATATAAAGCAAAAAGATACAAACTGTTTTTTTAAGCCAGAGTCTTGCTCTGTCATCCAGACTGGAGTGCAGTGGCGTGATCCTGGCTCACTGCAACCTCTGCCTCCTGGGTTCAAGTGATTCTCCTGCCTCAGCCTCCCAAGGTAGCTGGGATTACAGGCACGCACCACCATGCCCAGCTAATTTTTGTATTTTTAGTAGAGATGGGGTTTCACCATGTTGGCCAGGCTGGTGTTGAGCTCCTGACCTCAAGTGATCCGCCTGCCTTGGCCTCCCAAAGTGCTGGGACTACAGGGTTAAGTCATTGCACCTGGCCAAAAAGATAAAATTTAACAAACATACCAAAACCTATTTAAAGAAAATAGTGGCAAAACTTTGCAATTTTATAATGTGGCCCATCCTCAGCCCTGACATAATTTACATGTATTTGTAACTACTTTCAAAGCAGAATCACAACATCAGGGATTTTAACACTAATGGATCTAAGAGGGCATCAACCCACTTCAAAGGTTAAAACCCAGAGTCCCACTGAAGTAGCTCCCAAATAGTTAATAAGTGGAAGCCTAGGAGCTGACCCTAAGATTTGCAACTTAATCTAGTGTTCCTTCCCGCATATTACACCGCCTTTCTAAGTCTTGAGAAGTTCTGTACTTATTTCAAAGACACTGATCCTGCTCAAACATTTCTGAATTCTCCTTTTGTAATTGTTTTAGAATTATTTCAATTAACAGAATACCTATTTCATTTCATTAGTATGCATCTTATCTTGGATTTAAAATTATACCCCTCAGCTTGTTCATCATGTAAATTATTTGTAGACTAAGGTTTGAATAGCCTATGGATATTACCAAAACCCAAAGCAACCTACAAAAACTAAATATTTTGTTGCTTAGACATGAAGATGCTGAAGTTATCAAAGTTCTAAAACCAATATGAACAATAGCCATGTAACAGGAATAAAAATTATGACCTTATAAGGTGACTACTTTGAAAAGGTCAACACTCATTTGCACATACGCTTGTGTGTGTATGTGTATATATGTATGTTTTAGAATACCTAGTTTCATTACCTTGTACTCATGTCTTGTCCACAAAATATACACTGATATAGGTATGGATTTTCAAGATATAGGTATACTATCATCATTTCATTTGATGGATATCATTAATCTCTTCCATTGTACATAACAAAAACATCACAAGGTGGGGTGAAAGAAAATTTAGACGTTTGCAAAACTCCCTTTCTAAGTTTTGTGTGATTATGTTTGTTGTCCATGTACGGGGAGGGAAAGAGGAGGGACTCAGCTCTCCTGTCCTCTGTCCCCACCCCACCTCCTCGCAATACAGGTTTGTAGGTTTGCCCTACATTTTGAAAATAGTTTGTTTCTGGCCAATCAGAGTGTGCACACTGATTCAGGAGGAATCACTATGGTCTACTGTGGTGGGTGAACGAGGCATTTGCAACAGTCTGCAGTGACTTAACAGGTATAGGTATCACAGTGATCTGTAGATCATGAGTTTTGTATATTCTTCCACTTGGAGTTAGAAAACCAGCAAGAGGAGAGTCTCACATAACTACTACAAAACACTTAGAACATTCTGGCTCAAGACCTTCCACAGGCATTGTGCCATTCACCTGGGTATATGCTCAGCATGTCATTAGGGACCATGGAAGAATACTGTTCACATGGCTTAAAGACAGAGGAAACTTGCCAAACACACATACAGTCAAGTTCTAAACTAGCTGGCAGGTGCCAACACTGACCATTGGTTCTTGCAATTTAAAGAATTAAGCAATGGTAAACGGACATCTTATAAGGGAGTGGGATACACCAAAAAATGTGAATTCTTCCCGATTCGACACAGAGCTTCCAGTTGCAAGTGGTCATGGTTCTACGGAGAGGCCAGGCTCCAGCCAACTTGGGAATGTGCATTCATCTACTTGGCCCTCTCTGTCATGACTGTACCACATAAAAAAGGACGGCTGATGTGATTTGTTTGCTCTGTAAGACAATGCCATGCAAGACAACAGAGAGAAAATTTAGTGCACTTTGGTCAGCTGGGAGCCTCTCTGTACCAGTCTGCTTGGGAACACATGCCAGTGCTTGAACTGGTGAACTCATCATTCATGGGTCTGGCTTTGCTTTCAGTGTTATTTCCTGACATCTCGTGGAACCTCAGTCCTACCTTTTAACTACGTTCCTGGGAGGACTGCTTGTAAGACATCTTGCAGGTCTGACCTCTTTAGAGTTAGAAGACAGAGAATGGTTCTTTGATCTTAACTAGTAGGTACTGTTGCAATTGCAGCATGGTGACAATCACTTCCTCTCTTACAGAGTGTCACCACTGGGCTGTTGAAAGACTTGGGAATCCATGCCAGTGAAAACAGGCAAGAGCACTATTAGGCTGGCACTAAAAGCAGTCATTTTAAGGCCCCAGGAGAAGACCCCCGCCTTCTATGTATGCCTCTATCCTTCTAGGTCTAATGCAGCTACAGTGTTTATGTTCTACACTATTTGTCTTACAGAAAAGTACAAGGAAACATATAGCCAGGCTCTAGAACTCTTTTTATCATGTTTTATTGGGAGGAGGTAAAAAAGAAAACGGTTTCTTAGTAGATATGGCTGCATGAAAAACGAGTTCTCTACAAAAATGAGAGGGGTGTGGTGGCACGTGTCTGGAGTCCCAGCTACTTGGGAGGCTAGGGTGGGAGGATCACCTCAGCCCGGGGAGGTAGAGACTGCAGTGAGCCTTGACCATGCCATTGCATTCCAGACTGAGCAAGAGTGAGACCCTAACTCAAAAAAAAAAAAAAAAAAAAAAAAAGAACGAGTTCTCCATGAGGCTGTCAAAAGTCAAAATAAACATGGGACCCTTATGGGGAAGAAGGAGCACATATGCTCCAAGTGAATATTTCACACACAGGCAGACCTGGGGCCATTCTGTATCTTTTACTCCTACTGGTCTATTAATCTACTTGCATTTCCCCAGTTTTTATTGTCAAGGTATTATAAATTAGGAAACTTACAAAAGAGAGTATGTAATCTTCTCTGAAATGGCCTGCAGATATGTCACTGTACTAAATGTGTTCCAGATTTAATGAAGCTTTAATGTCCTTTTTAATTTTGCCTGTTTCTGTATCACCAGGGGTCGGGCAAGGCAATCAGCACTCAAGAGGGTGGTTTGGTTTAAAACTAGGAAAAAACTCATTTGCTTATGAGTTGCACTGTATTTTCTTAATTAAATTTACTGAGTAAAATGGTTTAAGTTCAGCCAACCAATGACCTTTGTATGTAGATTTAGATTTATAAATAGGTTAACAGTTAAAGGAAAGAAAAAAAAAAGAATCACAACAAAGCAAATAGATTAGGGTTAAGCCAATAGAAATCTCTGATCTCTTTATCATCTTTACAAAAGAAGCATGTAATATAGGCAGCTTAAGTCTAGTTTTTTTAAAAAAAGTGTACTGAAAAATGTAGACACACATAAGTGCCAGCACTTCATCAAATGAGTCTCATATCCTTTTCATTCCCAGGAGGGGAGCAGCTCACATTGTAAAAGATTTGAAAAAGCTTTATTTATTTGGGGCCAGGGGGTGGAGGCAGAGATAAGGGATTCTATTTAACGTTAAATTAAAAAGTACACTTTAATTTCAAATACTTAAGATTTAGCAAACTGCTGAAGACTGTTTGTTGTGGGACGTTTATTACGTAAGAGGCTGAAAAAGAGTGGTCTGAAGTGTTTACCAGTTGGGGATATACTTAAATAGCAGTAAACAACTAACATCTCACTCTAAAAATAGGACTGTTCCTTAGTGTCATCTTATTGACCTTTGACTTGTCCAACCACAGTCTATAAAATGCTCTTCAGTTAGCAGCATTTGAATATGTTGGATTTTATAATTTAAATAACAAATATATTTGTATGTGTGTCTGTGTGTGAAAGAGAGGTCATAACAATTGCCAAATAGATAACACAATAAAAACCTTTGTATTTTAACAAAAAGAACTTATTTATTGATAAAGCAACAGAATGGCTTTTGTTGATAATAAAAATAATTATTGTCATAGAATCATAAATGGTAAAGAGAAAACAAACATTGTAGCCAGAAAACAAGTACAGGACACAAATTCAAGACATGTTTTTAGTAATCAAGTCTCCTACTCAGAATATCAACTACGTTGTGGAAGTAGTTTTAAATTTACAGTTCTACTGATGAGCACTGGAATTTTTTATTCTTAATTTAGACATATTCTATGTTTCTCGGCATAACTACAAATTGAAAATAAGCATTTTCAATATAACCAGTGATCTAGCTGAAGGACAACTTTATAGTCTGAAATGTTCTAAAATTTGTTCTTAATTACGTTGTGCATATTTTACACAATTAAATTTCCATCTAAGGATTTTGCATTTAGATTGTGCGCTGCAGTTAAACCTTCATTTTATAGAAATGCAGCAATCACTTTGGAACACTCAGACACATGGAAACTTTAAAAAATCAGACTTAACTACTGGATTACATAAAATTCCCTAGGTGAGATTTCATCCCAAGACCAATTTACACAGTCCTAGAGAGAGAGTTTAAATCATCTGAAACTATGCTGGTAAGAACCATAATAAATATGAAATACTTCAAAATCTACTCTAAGATTTTACTTTTTCGCCCTATGTATCAATTTCACTGTTTTCTTACTGAACGGTTTAAAAACAATCCAAAGGATATAACAGCAATTTACCAGTGTTAAAGTGCTTTGTAGGTTAAACTGACAACAAAGAACACAGAAACACAAAGCGTCTTGAAGTAGGGTTTCAATTAAATGTGGAGGATTTAGTAATGCAGGACCAAAAAAAAGAGTTACAAATTAATTTAATCTTCTGCCTATAGTTTGCAGCTGCACTCCAAAGTGTCTGGGGCTTAAGAACAAAGCCTTGAAAGGCCTCAGAGTGAGGAAAGCTTCAATTTTTAATGTATAACGCCATTAGCTGATAACTTGTGGAATCTGCAACCCCTGTGGAGGGGCATAAGTGCGAGTAACAGAGACTGATGAAGTGACATATTTGTTCATGTCTAAAACTATGAGGAAGAGGATTATTACTAACACCATCAGGCCTAACAGAAACATGCCCTAATAACCTTTGGGACCCTCCACATTATCAGTACTCACTACACCAAATATATTAAAATCAAAATCTAATTCACTTTAATTAAAGACAATTAGTTTGTTTTACTATTATTGCTTAACTTGCATATTATAATACATTGCAAATTAAAGACGGGATAATAAATGTAACAAAAGCATCAAACTGTGTACACCCTTCCATCTACACTTGTGAAATTAGCTTATCACCGGTGTCTATTTAAGGAAATACAAAGACACCATCATTAAAAGTGATGAAGAAATACTTTACTCTCAAGAGAATACAGTGAAATCACATATATTTTTTCCTTATTCAATTTATACTTACTTTCACAAACTCTTTCCTATAAACTCTAAGGATTTCTTCAACGCAAACAGAATTATGGCCCAATGGAGGCACCGGCAGCTTAATTAATTTGCTGAAGATCATACTGTAAGTTGGTGGCAAAGCTTGTTAAGAGCCTAGGAACACTGGGCTCTGCAAATGCTTTGGCAATGGTAAAGGATCCTGTCTGCAAAGACCTCATAGACTTCTAGTGCAGTGGGTGAGCCACAGCAAATAACTCACTATGCCTATACCAAAAGTGCCAAGTACTCTGAGAGCCTGTAAGTAATATCTTTTTCTTTGTGTAGAAAGAGCCTAAATGTGAGGGTCCCATCAGGAGTGCTCCTTAACAGGTGCCAATATTAAAAACAAAACAAAAAACAACTACTTGTCCTCATCAAAGTGCACTGATATAAACTTACTTAAGGAGCCCAAACAGTAGCACAAACAAATCAATCAAGCACTTATCTACCATTCAGACGGTCCTACACTCTGTCCCAGATTATTAATAATAAGGGAGAAAAGACAGCACTACAGACAAATATTTATTAATAAACCTGCACATCCTGCACATGTACCCTGAAACTTAAAAAAAACAAAAAACAAATAAATGTTTCTAATAGAGTATGTTAAAAAAAAAAAAAAAGAAATGAGCTTATTATAGTAGACACTTAAACAGGGACAGGGCAAGAGTAATTCACAAGTACAATATCCTAATGCTATTCCTTTAATTGCTTTATTTGTTTCACTGTTAAAAATGATTGCCTGCTACAGCCTAACCGTGAATGCTGAAAAGCGTGATACATTGAGGTCTCAACCTGGGCAAACTGTACCTAAACTTACACTTTATTGCAGCTTAGTTCACAATCTTCACCTAATATAGGGTTATATCCCAGTGCAGCAGGAGGATAAATCATCCTGGAATATTACTCCGGCAAAGTTTAGCTGTGACTGGAGCATATGTGCTTTCGAGCCACTGAAGCAAAGGCCCATAAAATACACTAATTACTGGAAGTTATGGTCACTGAGTGATTGATAGCGCTCTGCAAGGCAACTTCCTCATTTTCAGCTCTTCTGACGGGGCTCATCCGCCACATAGCAATTATTAATTCATGACCCACCCCTCAGGCACTGGTACCTTTACGTCTAATTCTCCTGCTACCAAACTACTGCTACAGCTGGACACTGTCTTTCTTCATTCTGATGGCTGGGTAAAGATGATAAAAAGTAGATTTCAGGCTAAATGCTATTGTTTGAATTTTTAAATGTTCCTTGGTCTTTCTAACCCTGCTGTCCCCAAACACGTAATTCTCCTTCCTCTCCCATATGCTATTTCACTTGCATCATTTTCTTTTTTTCCTTGTATGTGTGTGTGTGTGTATATATATATATATAAATATATGTATATACTTATGTCTGTATAAGCATATGTGTGTATATATGTGTATACTTATGTATATATAAGCATATGTGTGTATATATATGTGTGTGTTTGTTTGTGTATGTGTATATCAATCTGTCTATACTACATTAGACCAAAAACCCTAGCTGAGTAACTTTGTGGTTAGATACTATGTTTAAATGGAATATACAGTTTCATCTAGGCCATAGTAAATATAAGGCAGCTAACTGATAAATAAAAAAGGGGAAAAAAAACCCTCAATTTAAAAATACCCATTTTTGAAGCTTTACAGGCACTTTAACTGTTCCACGTTGATTTCCATCAATAGCTCTACTCACAGCAATACTAATGAAAATATCTGGGTACATAACTAAATCTCTAAAAGTCAGTTAAAAACAATGGCAAAGGTATTTTTCCATGGTATTCTGTGCACTAAGGGGAAATTCGTGAGAGACTCGGAGTTAAAGAGACATAAAGTTTAGTCATGATTAATGAAAGCAACCATTTTACTTCCCTAATTGAAAAATGAAAGTTCTTCAAATGTTTGCATAGCTCAAAATGCAACACTGAGGGTAGTTTTCCTATCTGGAATCTGAGATGGTGCAACAGATGAGTAGATACATTTCTAGCCAACCTATTCTTTCAGGACTTGGTTCAAATTGTTCCTCCTTTTCTCGTCTTCTGTCAGGAGTTAATCCCAGAAGATTCTACCCACAGTTTTGTGGACAAACTTCGTACCACTCTCTGTCCATACCCTTCACTGGGCAGTGTGTATCACACCCTCCCCGGTGACAGTTCCCAGTGTTCTACATCTTCCTGTGTTTCTAGTGCCTTACACATTTTAACTTGTTTAAGGGCAAAGTATAAATCATAAACTTTTATGTTCTCCATGACACCAGAAATAGCATTTTGCAGTAGGTTGACAATAAGCATTTGTTGATTATGATATAATCCCCTGATGCTGATCTCTCCTGAAGTCTGGTCAGCCTGGAGGTGCCTGGTTTGCTTGTTTCTATGCCACAGTACCTTAATGAACACGGTACACAAACTCTTTAGTATTAGGAACTGACGGTCTTAACTGACAAGGCCCTCTTACATATCACTGCTTAGACTGATCAGTAGCTACCATTTTCACATATTTAACCATTATGATGAATTTAAAGGACTTATTTCTTATTAAAGATTAAAAGGTTGCCAAGGAGGGAAAAGACTAGAGTTAAATGAATTGAACTCATGGAGATAGAGAGTAGAATGATGGTTACCAGAGGCTGGGAAGGGTAGCTGGCGGGGAGAAGAGTGGGGATGATTAACGGGTACAAAAATAAGGTTAGAATGAATTAAATTATAGTATCTCATGGCACAACAGGTGATTACAGTCAAAAAATTTACTATACATTTAAAAATAACTAAAAGTATAATTGGAATGTTTGTAACAAAAAGAAATGACAAATGCTTGAGGTGAATACCCCATTTACCCTGATGTGATTATTACACATTGCATGCCTGTATCAAAATATCTCATGTACCCCATACATATGGACACCTACTATGTGCCCATAAAACTTTTTTTTTTGAGACAGAGTCTCGCTCTGTCGCTCAAGCTGGAGTGCAGTGGCACAATCTTGGCTTACTGTAACCTCCACCTCCCAGGTTCAAGTGATTCTCTTGCCTCAGCCTCCCAAGTAGCTTGGATTACAGGTGCTTACCACCATGCCTGGCTAATTTCTGTATTTTTAGTAGAGTTGGGGATTCATCATGTTGGCCAGGCTGGTCTCAAACTCTTGACCTCAAGTGATCCACCCACCTCAGCCTCCCAAAGTGCTGGGATTACAGGCATGAGACACTGCACCCAGCCCCCATACAAATTTTTAAAAAATGATTAGAGTTAACTGCCCCAAACCCCATCTCATGTGTTTCCTTCAACAGTCATTTGAATCCTTATAATAAGAATTAAGAAATGACAGCCTCTTAAAAAGTTTGTGTAATGCTGACCTGTGTCCTCTGACAGCAGGCAGCCCTAATCATGACAATGGTCTCTTAGAGACCTAGCTTTGGCAACTTCCAGTTCTAAACCATTCTCTGAAGTCATGAAGCTGTGGGTATTTGAGAAAACAACAGTGCTGGGGTCTAGTCTATTGAGCTCAACTTCACTCACATTTCTATTTCTAGACATCTGAAAGTCAAGGGAATCATAAACAGTTGATATTCTCATACTTCTGGCCTCTGTACACGCTGCTGCTCCTGTTGGAACACTGTCCTCCAAATTTAACCCATTCATCAAAACTTAGCTTAGATACCAGCACTTCTAGGAAGCTTTCTGAAATGTACTATGCTTCCAGTGATGGCCTTAACACAATCTACAGCCCAAGATGCTCTTTTGCAATGTGACCTTGTTGCTTCATCATCAAGAACCTACATTGTGACCAACAGAATGTGGCAGGAACAATCCTGTGTAATTTCCGAGGTTGGGTCTTAAGGGATCTGTAGCTTTTGCAACCACAGCTTAGAACACCAGGTACCACAAAGGAAGTCTAAACTAGCCATGAAGGGGAGATGGGAGAGGAGGGAAAGCAGGGAGATGGGTCCCAGACACTCCTGGCCATCCCGACCAAAGCATCATACACGCAGATGAAGTCATCTTGGATCTTCCATCCTTAACCACTACCCAACTGCAACCTCATGAGAGGCTTTTGATGCCACACAGAATGGCTGAGCCTTGCTAGGATTCCTGACCCACAGAATCCTGAGTAAATAAATGGTTATTTTAAGTCACTCATTTTGGGTAGTTTATTAAACAGTAATCAATAACTGACACGCTTTCTCTGACACTGATGTCAGCCCACACTCTCCTGTGCCCAGTTCTACGTGTTTCCGTTGCACTTTTACTTTTCTTTCTTCCTGTTAGTCAAGGAGTCCCTGAGGGCAAAGTTTATACCCTTACTGCCAACACTGGGTAGCACTGGATAAATATTTACTATAGATGGGATCCTTACCTACCTACTTCCTATTACAGTAGACATACTGGAGATTAGGTTAATATTTGTGTTTCTTTTTAATAAATAAACTAGGCCTTAGTTTCTGAAAAATAACTAGCACATTTTGAAATACGGTGAAACTAAACCAGCTACAGGGATAGTGTAAGGTATAATCCTATGAAAAGCAGTCTTAACTGACCAGCAGAGTCACAACAAACCTGTCTTTTCCTTTATCTGATTTCCTGCTCAGTTCCATTTACCATTCATCTCTTTTTCCAAACTACTTGATTTACTTTTCTGTAGCATAATGGAAGAAGCAGATTTTAATTCGTGAGTCAGAATACCTGACTGCTGCTGCCTGATCTATTCACTTAACCTTTCTAGAAAAGTCCTTTAACTTATCTGGATCTAAGTTTCCTCATTTGCAAAATGGGAACTTTGATGCTCATAAGGTGAAACAATATTTGATGTCTCAAGCTGCTGATTTTTCAGAGTCGGGAGAAGCTTGAAAGAGATAATGAATACCAAATAGCTTTGTTAAGTGTTACATTTTTAAAAAGTGTGATGTTGTCACCCTTCTTGTTAGAATGACACTGAGCAAGAGGATGTCAAGAGCTTGGAAGAGAGGAAAGAGCACTACATTTCACATCAGAAGACCCAGATTCCAGTCCTCTTCTGCACAGTTCCCTGGAGACCAGCTTCCTCTCTGCTAAGAGGAGCGGTTTGATTTAACAAGTTCTAAAGTCTCTCTTTAGGTTAAAAAAAATTCTAGTCTCTAAGTACAACATAAGGCATATAAGAGAATTTTCTAGGAGCAGTGGTTTTTACCACTGGATATCACAAAGTTGGCAGACATGGTTCCCAAAATTATCATAGACTCAGAATTTTAGTGTTGAGACATGCCACTAGAAGACTGGTTCCTTATCTTTCAGATCTCAACTGAAAAGTAATCCCAGACCACTCAGTTACTCCTAGCATATCATCCTGTTTGTTTATTTATTTTCTTTTTTACTTTTAGAGTCAGGGTCTTGCTCGGTCACTGGAGTGCAATGGTATGATCGTAACTCACTGCAGCCTCAAACTCCTGGGCTTGGGGGATTCTCCTGCCTCAGCCTCCCGAGTAGCTGGGACTACTGGTGTGCGTCACCACGTGCAGCTTAACTTGCTTATTTGTCTAAAAAGGTACAAGGATCAAGTATTCTTTTTTAAAATGTAGGCTTCATGAAAGCAGGGATTTTGTCCGTTTTGTTCTCAGCAGTATCCCCAGTGACTAGCACAGGGCCTGCCACATATAGGCACTCAAAAAATATTTTCTCAGTGACCAAATGAATACATGACTGCATCTTGTCTAACCTTGTATCTGTCTCTTCTACAGAAAAATTCTTTAAAAAAATCTGAGACAAATAGCCATTCAGTCCCTACTTAAGTGTACCCAGGGATGGGACATTTTTACCTCTAAAGGCAAATGATTTCACTGTTGAGGAGAAAAGTGTAGAGTTCTATCCATTAGAAAATCCTTCTTTATACTGAATAGAAAGTCATGGGACTTTTTTCCTTTTTTTGGCTTTTGTTTTAGCTTCAGAAGATTCAGCCTTCTTGTCATAAAAGATCAACTTGCTGCTTCTCCACTGACAGTCCTTCAAACATCTGAAAATGGGTTGTCAAATGCCTGCTTTATCTTCTACTTATTCTTCATATCAAGACTTTGTGTTTCTTAAAATTTCAAATTCTGTGTATTTGTGTGTATACATGATATGAGCATGTGCTACCGGAAAAACTTTAAAATCAGTCTGAAATCCATCAAAATAACAAAATGCTTAGCTGGGACTGCTAGCACCTGTTACATCTTGTTTTGTCAATCTCATGGTTGTTCCCGACAGCTCCGAACACAAAGCAAACTCAACAATGCCTTATTCAGTGGGAAACACTTCACTTTGTCTGCCACTTTCAAATTCACTACAAACACTGACAACCTTGGAAAATGCACATTTAGGCATGGTAATCTGAGACAGCTGGATCCCTTCACAAATCTTGCAAAGGACTGAACTAGTCAATCCATCATCTGCCAAAGGTTATCTTAACAACTCCTTTTGCACTAAGTTACACACAATTTTAGACTCCCCCCCAAAAAAAAGATAATGGAAAAAAATCAAGACAGAGTTACAGAAAAAGGAGTTAAGAGCAGGGGAATGAGTGACAGAAACTGTTACATGTTCTTTTCCTCAGCATCCTTCAATGGGAGGGGAGGACCCATGACAAGGATTCCAGAATCACATCCTCCCCACTTTCCTATAAAATCTTCCATGGAAATTTCCTTTGTCTTTGGGCCCTTCAGATCCTTTCACCTTTTGATGGTTCTCAGCAGAAACTTTGGTCAACAGGTAAAATGTTTCACGAGTTGGATCAGGAGACTCCACGTTTAGTGTATACTTTATCTGAACTACCTGGGACCAGAAATATTTCAGATATTGGCCTTTTTTGGATTTTGAAATATTTGCATTATACTTACCAGCATCCCCAATCCAAAAACCTGAAATCCTAAATGCTCCAATGAGTGTGACCTTTCAGGGTCATGTTAGTGCTCAAAAAATTTCTAATTTGGGGGTATTTCACATTTTGGACTTTCAGGTTAGGAATATTCAACATGTGGTAAGATTTCACTTACATTCTTGAAACTAATTTTAAAAAGAAGAAGAGAAAATATCAGTATTTGAGTGAAACACCAAATGGCAAGTTTTTATGGTATAGAAAAGTTGACAGCAGCTGCTTACGGAGCATCCAGAGCCATCCGTCACCCCTCAGACCAGTTCACAATCACCAAGGGCTAGAAAAGCAAACAAAGGCACAACCACACACCCACTAGAAACAGCTGTGTGTCTGGGTGGTTTTTTTGTTATTTTTGTTTTTGTTTTTTTTGGCAGCTGAGTAGGGGAGGGGGAAAATGAGTTCTGTATATTCAGAGGCAAGAGCCAAGTCTAGATAATGTTTCATAATTCTTATTACTTGGTAAGTACTCAATACATACAAGACGCTATTTCAAAAGGCTTACTTCAAGTAACTTTATGTGGTTGTTAATGTTAAATAAAAGTGTTCATGAAAAAGCCTAGAATATTGAATATATTCTAATCTTGCTTTCAGAAAGTATAAGTGTTTATTATTGTTTATCTTCTGCCTTCCTTATTACATTGTAGGCTCAACAAGGAAAGGGAATATGCCTATTTTGTTTGCCAGTGTATCCCCAGTACTTAATTACGTGTTTGACATGTAAAAGGTGTTCAGCAAATATTTAAGGAATGAATGAATTCCAATGTTACCTTCAACTTACACATAAGAAACTGACACTTGGAGTGGCAAACTGAACTGGCTAAGATCACACTGATTATAAGTGTTGGTGCCAATATGTGAACTGAATTCTGATTAATCCAGTCTAAGCCCTTTAATAGTTCAAGAATTAGGATAACAGCACTTGAATCTAAAAATGATATTGGAAAGAAAATGACAAAATGACAAACTCGCCATCAAACTTCTCCAGAAGCTTCTGTCAAGGGTACTGGGCTGGGTGATTCATGCCGCTTTTTCTGTTTTTTGAGATGGAGTCTCGCTGTGTCACCCAGGCTGGAGTGCAGGGGTGCGATCTCGGCTCACTGAAACCTCTGCCTCCCGGGTTCAAGCGATTTTCCTGCTTCAGTCTCCCAAGTAACTGGTTACAGACGCCTGCCACCATACCTGGCTAACTTTTGTATTTTTAGTAGAGACAGCGTTTTGCCATGTTGGCCAGGCTGGTCTCGAACTTCTGACCTCAGGTGATCAACCCGCCTCAGTCTCCCAAAGTGCTGGAATTACAGGTGTGAGCCACCACGCCCAGCCCCTGCCACTTTTTAAATACTTTTATTTACATTTACACAGCTCTACATGGTTTATGTGTTTACTTATACATATAGAAGATCACAATTCATTTTCTTGGTATCTAATAAGTCTTATCTAGCATCCATTAAACAACATGTATATGTAAAAATTAGATGTGTTAAGTTTTTACATTCCAACGAGACAAAAGGTAGTTATATCCAACTATTTGTATTTTTTATAGTAAATTTTCCTAGGAATAATTTCTATTACTAATCCTTAACAAAAACTCACTTTTTCTGAGAAAAAACACTGCCATATGTCATTTGGGGAAAAAATGATTTTTCTTCTATAGGAATACTAAGAGAAGGGCAATCTTGTACAACATATATTTTTCCCATGTTGTAACATTAAAATTTAAATTTTTTCTTTGATGATTTCTTCCCCTTGGTTTTCTCTGTTTTTTCTTCCTGGAACTTCTATTTTTCACGTTACTTCTTGACTTGGTTCTTTGAGAAGTTGTCATGAACTTCTTGACTTGGTTCTTTAATTTTCATTTCTCTCCTATTTCCTGCTGTTCTCTGAAAGTTCCTTTTGCTATAGCAGCCTATTCGTATCTTCTGAGTGCACTATTTTCTCTTTAGTCTTCTGAGGATACTAGTGGTAGTTTATTTGAACTTTTTACCCTCTGCACAGTTTTTTGGCCCTCCAAGTTGCTTTTCTTTTTAGTTGTTGTAGGCCTCTGTTCTCACCCTAAAGGCCTTTCTCAAATGTCTCTGTAAGAGTAAGGCACTGAAAATCTCACTGGATACTCTGTGCTCACGGATGGGGCTTGTAGACTAAGGGCTCTCCTGGGAGCATGATTTAGCTAGGCTCTTTCCTTGGGGAACTCCCAATGTCTGGATCTTTAAGTCTTCCTAGTCAGATTTCCCTAGACAAAGTCTCTGCTAATCTCCTGCCTGAAAAGTAATCTTTGAGTGTAAAGTAATTACGAGTGTCCTAGGAACAGGGTGGGAGGTCTCAACATTCAGAATCTAAACTTTCACTTAATGCCTCTGAATGCAGTAATGGGACACAGACTTCTATGGTGCCAGGTATCACTCATTTTATTTGCTCCAAAAAACCCTCCCACTCAGTTTTGTTAGATTGAGTGTCCACCCATGGTGTTTACTGAAGTACATTAACAATTGTTTTCTATTGGGTTTTCATAAGCAATTCATATTAGTTTGTAATAAATGAAAGGATTAACTAGTCTTATCATAATTGTCAAACTGACTTTAAAGCAATTCTCCTCTCTTGGTCCCACCTTGACTCCTGGTGAAACATATCTGGCCCCACCAATTCCTGAGCCTTTGGGTGTTTACAGTATATCAGATGGCCTGCTTGCTTGTATTCTCAGCCCTGGTCAGTTGTTTACTGTTGTCTCATATTCAAAGCTTGAGTGCTGTTGTCTCCTTTCCCTTTTTCTTTATGGTATCCTTTTGCGTGTGTGTGCATGTGTGTGTGTGTGTGTGTGTGTGTGTGTGTAAATCACGTTATGGCTATTTTTAGTGGAGCTTGAGGTGAAACTGTAGGCTAAAGCTTGCACCATATTTAACCGAATTAGCAGTCTTTCCGATTCAAATGTAAACATTTCAAAGGGTAATTCCTTTTAAAGAGAGGGGATAATGGCTTTTTTCCCTTGCGAACTTTGTCCAAAACCTCTGAAGTAGATCTCCCATCTAAAGAGGAGGAAACTGAGGCTCAGAGAAATTAAGTGATTTACCTAAGGTTCTATAGCTTAGGCTGGCTGAAGTGGAATTCAAATTTGGATCTGATACTCTGGTAAAATGAAAGCTCTTCTTCACAAGCAAAACGCTGTGATTTATTCTCCAAACACTGATGGACATTTATATTAAAGACTCCATCACACTTTAAACTCTGATCTTTATTTTCTGAAACTGCTTTAAAAAAACCACTACAAAAGTAGGAAAAAATTGAGTCAAAAAGATTTCTTGAGTGCCCACTAGGGAAATGGAATTGTACTAAACAGAAAAGAAGATTATGAGAGAATCAGATTTGAATCCTGTCATAAGGAACTATGACATACCTATAAATTACTGTAATACAAAGTGGACAATTTACATGCCACAAGGAAGATGTAGATGAAAGTCAGAAGAGGAAGATATTATCTTCAGCTGGAAATATGAGAGTCGGCATCATGAAGGATGGTTATTTAAACTGTATCTTGGAGAGATGAAGAAAAATGATATTACATATACAGAGAACAGCATATTATTCCATGGGTTTATTTTTAACTTGGTAAAGGTAATTCTAAAACTCACAGTTCTTTTTGTCAAAATAATAGAGCCCAAAAAATCTTCAGAAGATGGCCAGGTGCTGTGGCTTATGCCTGTAATTCCAGCATTTTGGGAGGCCAAGGTGGGTGGATCACCGGAGGCTAGGAGTTCAAGACCAGCCTGGCCAACATGGTGAAACCCTGTCTCTACTGAAAATACAAAAATCAGCCAGGCGTGGTAGCGCATGCCTGTGATCCCAGCTACTCGGGAGGTTGAGACAGGAGAATCGCTTGAACCTGGGAGGTGGAGGTTGCAATGAGCTGAGACTGCACCACTGCACTCCAGCCTGGGCAACAGAGTGAGAGACTCTATCTCAAAAAAAAAAAAAAAATCTTCAGAAGATGATGTTACTTGGATGACAATGACAATGACCTTGTGTTGTTCTCTATGTTCTTCACCTATGTTGAGACAATTTTCTAAGTCATGGTCCTTGCTTTCATCATTTAGCACATCATTCAAACCACTTCAATAAAACACTGGTCATGATGAAGAGGGGTCTCAGAGGACTAGATGATGTACCAATTAACCAAGCACATTGAGCCAGGCTGTTCTATGCCTCAGACTCAGGAGACTGGTTAGAAGGGTGGCAAATAGGCAGAAAGAATGAAGATTCAAGTGAAAAGAGCAAAATGCATATGTTATGCATAGGCTAAAGATGGGGCTTTCAGATGGGTGCAGTGGTGCAGCTGTAGTCCTAGATACTCTCAGGAGGCTGAGGAGGGAGGATTGCTAGAGCCCAGGCATTCAAGGCAAACCTGGGCAACCTAGCAAGACTCTGCCTCTAAAAAAGGGTGGGGAGCAGGCTTTAGGTCTGACTCCTATAGAAATGTCTGTCAGATTATTCACCATCAACCTTAATAAAGTTTATAATAACCCACCACACAGAATCCCAAACCAGAACATGTATTTGTACAGCATACTCAGTGAAAATAAGAATATTACAGGACTGCCTTGGTGCCTTTTTAATGTAGATGCATCATCTTAAATACTGCAAATTGCAAGGCTAGCAGAGAATGTATGTTGACTTATTTTTTGACTCAAGAAGGACCCACTTAAAGTTCACTTTTGCAGATATGACTGTTTACTTCCCAACTACAGATTTATGTTGTGAAATCAAATGACACAAGAATATAAATGGAATAATTACTTAGTAAAAAATGAGAGTGGGACTTTCTCCTTAAGCCATTCTTTAGAAGAGATAAGCACTGAACTGCCTGTGAAATTCAGAAATTATGCCCTAAAATGTTTTAGCCACCCCTAATAAAACTATTAAACTTGGTAAAGCCCTTATTATATACCAAACTCATTTTCATTTTAAAGTTTAGCCCTGAAGTCTTCAACAGAGACTATAAGGTTAATAATCCTAAAATTCTCGTAGGCAACTGAATCAATATGAGCTTTCTAGAAGAGGTAAACAAATATTCCAGGGCAGGATTACCCTCCTAGTTTGTCCTAGTTCAGGAATTTTACATCCTTGTTAGTGGGTCTCACTTCCTTTTTATTCTTTTTTTTGGCATTTTCACATTGATTCTTGCTAATGAAGTTTCAAGGAAAAGAACTACAGTTCCATACGGGTTCTCTTCCCCAGTACAGTGTGAGCCCACACAAACCCCACATGTGGCAATGACCTTTAATTATTCCATAACTAATCCACAGGAGGGGAACTACAACACATTTAAAGATCTGAGTTAAACACCACAAACAATGGAGAAATGGCCCAAATTCTTCCCATCAAGTCAAACTGCCATACATCAGTCAAGGTGAATAATCTTTTTTTCCCTTCCTAAGGATAACTTCCATCTTTTTGTTACATCTGCCAACTCCAAATATTACATGCAGGTGACAAAAACCTGGAAGAGATGACCTTTATCCCCCCAAAAGAGGGATGCTCTACTGAAAGGAGAGAGAAGCAATTCTGTCCCTGGATAAAAGATAGTCTGATATTAAAGTTTCTTTGCTTAAGGCATAAATGTACCTGTCTGTGAGTTGTTTTTTTGTTGTTTTTTTTGTTTTTTTTAATGGCACATTTTAGCGGCATGTAGCATCATCTTTTATGAAAGAGTGTGGCAAGAGGCCTTGTTATGACTCCCCATGGGGGCTGTGACAGCATATTAACAAGGCAACGGGCAGTAGGAAGAAGGCAGGCAAAGAGGAACCCTGTCATTTCAGGGGTTTAAAACTATGAAGGCATTCAGCCGGGTGCAGTGGTGCACCTGCAGTCCTAGCTACTCAAGAGGCTGAGGCAGGAGGATTACTTGACTCCAGGAATTTGAGGCAACACTGGGCAACATAGCAAGACCATGTCTCTAGGAAAAAAAGTGGGAGGCAGGGGGCAGCCCTCAAGTCTGACAGCTGTAGATTGAACTTTCTGCTTCTGGCATCACCACACCTCAGAGATGAGGGTTTACGGAACTGGGGGAAAGGGTGCTAGGGAGACATAGAAGAGACAGAAAACTCTCACGCCCATTTTGTCTCTGATTCTTTTTTTTTTTTTTTTTTTTTTTAAAGACAGCATCTTGCTCTGTTGGCTAGGCTGGAGTGTGGTGGTACAATCATAGCCCACTGCAGCTTCAAACTCCTAGGCTCTAGCAATCTTCCTGCCTCAGCCTGCCACGCAGCAAGGACTACAGGCACACATCACCATTCCCTGCCAAATGAAAAAAAAAATTGTTTTTTTTTTTTAGAGATGGGGTCTTGCTATGTTGCCCAGACTAGGGTTGAACTCCTGGCCTCAAGTAATCCTCCTGCCTCAGCCTCTCCAAGTGCTGGGATTATAGGAACGAGCCACTAGGCCTGGCCTGTATTTGATTCCTGTGTAATTTCAGGGAAATTCCTTTGCTCGGTTTCCCATATTTTTATCATTTTTTTTTCTTTACCACAGCTACCCTAGGAGAATAAACTGGTTAACTTAAAACACTTTGAAGAAGGCATGCACACAAACAGGTAGTGAAACTACACTAGGGGAGACCTTGCATACTTTGACATTTGATCTCTCCTTAAGTGTTTACAAGGATCCATACCTTAGAGTGTGCTGGAAAATGGGGAAGGTATCCTCTATCTTTCCCCTCTTTCTCCTAGTGGCAAACTCTGTTCAAGACCAATCTCCCTTACATGTCAACTCCTTTGTGTGAAACCCCAGCCCCTTCCTCTTGTGGCTCAGAGTCCTTCATAAACATTTCTACTGAAGACTCATCACACTATTCTGGGCTTTAGGTATCTTTCTTTCCTACCAGAGGTGGGCTCTCCTCAGCTCTGTGTGCCCCACTCTCCAGGGCCTGGCACAGGGCAAGTGCTTAAGTAAGAATTATTGAAGAAAGGAAAGTTTCCACTAGAAAGAGAATTTTGTTTCTAAAAAAACAGAAGAGGAGCAATTCTTAGAAAGTGTTGACTATGTTACAGAATGCAGTTTGTTCCTCAGATTCTAAAATGCTATTGAGATTCATACTTCTGTCTATAGTGATTTTAAATTGGATTTGCTACATCTATTCCTAGAATACTATGGTAAAAACAAGAAGAATCTTGGCCTTCAAGTACTTCTTTTGCACGAACTTCCTAATCCCTTCAGGTAATGTTCTCATCATATTGGCCCTTAAAGAAAAACAAGAACTGGCCGGACATGGTGGCTCACGCCTGTAATCCCAGCACTTTGGGAGGCCGAGACGGGTGGATCACAAGGTCAGGAGATCGAGACCATCCTGGCTAACATGGTGAAACCCCGTCTGTACTAAAAATAGAAAAAATTATCCGAGCGTGGTGGCATGCGCTTGTAGTCCCAGCTACTTGGGAGGCTGTGGCAGGAGAATCGCTTGAACCTGGGAGGTGGAGGTTGCAGTGAGCCGAGACTGTGCCACTGCATTCCAGCCTGGGTGACAGAGCAAGACTCCGTCTCAAAAAGAAAAAACAAGAATCTTGGGTTTCTTTTGTAATCTTCACTACTGAATCCCCACAATTTCTCATGTATGGACTCAAAACCTCCTACTTCTCTTCCCTATCACGTTTTTCCTTATCTTGGACCCCAAATAGATTAGGTATAAAAAACACGCCAGAGGCCTTACACTATTCTCTAATGACTTACTGGTCTATTACTTGTGTCAGTACCATGTTGTATGGGGGTAATAAGCCCCTAGAGGTCAGGGGCTACAATCCCATAGTTCCTTCTGAAGGCATTTAGTTAAGCATCATGTACAGAGGTGCTCAACAACTCTCTCTGATGTTCATAATCTGATTTCTCTTTACAACCTCTAACAACATCTCTTCCTCCTGCTGTAACACCTGGCTCCTTACCATCCATTTTAAACTACAAGGAGCATCAAAAGGCCTAGCTCTTCCTGGCCCTCACTCCTGACCATCTGGTTATCTGCTCTCTACCACATGAGCCAACACAGTCCTTCCGGCATTCAGGTGTCCCACCCTCAATGCTGACACTTTTTCACACAGTTCTCTGTACCTAATCCTCTTCGATCCTGAAAATTCAATGAGTCTGTTTTTTTCAGTCTTCCAGAGAATGTTCAATAGTTTATCTCCAGGATAAATGAATATCATCAACAAAACCCAAATATATCAATGGCAATCTCCTTCCTTACACTACAAAAAGTCTCTTTTTATTAATCTTTGCACCCCAGTACCCAGCAAAATACTGGCAGACAGACACATATTTCAATATGCAACATAAATATATTTATTGAGCACCCGTCTTCCTACCTAAACTGATCTCCCTGTTTCCACACCTGCCTCTCTATAGTCATGCTCCACAGAGCACTCAATGATACTGTGAAAATTTAAGTCAGATCATTTCTTCTAAGAGTAATACATAAAGTCCTTAGCATGACCTACAAGGATATATTTGCCCTGGCCCCTGGCTATCTCACTAAATTTATTTTTTCCTATTTTTCCCTTGATAACTCCACTCAAGTCACACTGGTCTCTCCCTTCCTTAAAAATGCTGAGAGTGTACTCTATCTTGGTGCCTTTGAGCTTGCTATCAGGTGGCTCCCTTCTCTCATAGCATTCAAGTATCTGCTCAAGTGGTACTTTACCAGAGAGGACTAGTCTGCTTTCTTTTCTTTTCTTTTTTTTTGAGACGGAGTTTCGCTCTTGTTGCCCAGGCTGGAGCACAATGATGCGATCTCGGCTCACTGCAACCTCCGCCTCCCGGGTTCAAGTGATTCTCCTGCCTTAGCCTCCCGAGTAGATGGGATTACAGGCATGCACCACCATGCCCAGCTAATTTTTTGTATTTTTAGTAGAGACAGAGTTTCTCCATGTTGGTCAGGCTGGTCTCAAACTCCTGACTTCAGGTGATCTGCCCACCTCAGCCTCCCAAAGTGTTGGGATTACAGGTGTGAGCCACTGAGCCCGGCCTAGTCTGCTTTCTTTTTCTCCATAGGACTTATTCCCACCTGACAAACTACATATTTAGTTATCCCTTTGTTTTCTGTCCTTTCCCTCATGCCCCAGCTCTCCCCAAATGGTACTCTATGACAGGCAAGACTTCAGTGTCTTTTCCTTATTCTATCCCCACTGCTTATATAGCAGGCACAGCAGGAGCTCAACACATGAATGCATAAATGAATGTAGAAAGGATGAATGGTGAACATTTATATGTGCTTTAAATCTTAAATCTAATAGTTGCGTGCTCTTATAGTAGTGCCATGCCTCTGCATTGTATGCCATTTTATCACTGTTTCAGTCACACAACTCTAAAGTTGGTGTGTGAAAGCTAAGGAAAGAAAACAACACAATGAGCAGTAGCACAGTCATAGAATGTTAGTCTGGAAAGGGGCTGAGAGATCAATATTTTACAAATAAAGAAACTGAGGCCCCGTGAAGAACAGTGGCTTCCATAGGGTCACCTAAAAAACTAGTAGCAAACCTGGAACTGTAACCCAGGTCTTTCATTCCCAATCTAGGATTTTTATCTCTACACCATGTCACTTCTCAACTGTCTTACACTATATCCAGTCATTTATAAAATAAATGATAACAATTTAAAATATGCAAAAGGAAACTGTATAACAGCAATCCTGAGTTCCACAAATCAAAAACACTAGTTTTCCCTAAAACAGGATAATAGAATAAGCCCTTGAGGATTCTGTTGGGAGACTCAGCTCTGAGATCTGACCACCATTATCGCTAACTTCTCAGCAGATGCGTACATATTGTATTTCCTCTTAGATTCCCTTTTAAGAAGAAGCAGAAGAATATGATTTAATAAACGTTCCACACTTTATTTTTGCTTTCTTTCTACTGTGCAGGTGAATTGAGTTTGAATATTATTTCCTTACAAATACAATTGCATTCATGCATTACAAAACTCACAGAAAAAGTATTTGACTAAAAAAAAAAAGGTTATAAAATCATGATTGCAACTCTATCTATGATATTATCTAGAGTCCTTTCTACTTTTCTATTAGAAAAAGTCCTGGCTGGGCACAGTGGTTCCCGCCTGTAATCCCAGCACTTTGGGAAATCAAGGCAGGAAGAATTTGAGCCCAAGAGTTCAAGACCAACCTGGGCAATATGGCAAGACCCTATCTCTACCAAGAAAAAAAAAGACTCTACCCCAAATCAACAGAATATACATTCTTCTCAGCACTACATTGCACTTATTCCAAAATTGACCACACAGTTGGAAGTAAAGCACTCCTCAGCAAATGTACAAGAACAGAAATTATAACAAACTGTCTCTCTGACCACAGTGCAATCAAACTGGAACTCAGGATTAAGAAACTCAAAACCGTTCAACTACATGGAAACTAAACAACCTGCTCCTGAATGACTACTGGGTACATAACGAAATGAAGGCAGAAATGAAGATGTTCTTTGAAACCAATGAGAACAAAGATACAACATACCAGAATCTCTGGGACACATTTAAAGCAGTGCGTAGAGGGAAATTTATAGCACCAAATGCCCACAAGAGAAAGCTGAAAAGATCTTCAATCGACACCCTAACATCATAATTAAAAGAACTAGAGAAGCAAGAGCAAACACATTCAAAAGCTAGCAGAAGGCAAGAAATAACTAAGATCAGAGCAGAATTGAAGGAGATAGAGACACAAAAAACCCTTCAAAAAAATCAGCGAATCCAGGAGTTGGTTTTTTGAAAAGATCAACAAAATTGATAGACCGCTAGCAAGACTAGTAAAGAAGAAAAGAGAGAAGAATCAAATAGATGCAATAAAAAATGATAAAGGGGATATCACTACCGACTCCACACAAATACAAACTACCATCAGAGAATACTATAAACACCTCTATGCAAATAAACTAAAAAACCTAGAAGAAATAGATAAATTCCTGGACACATACACTCTCCCAAGACTAAACCAGGAAGAAGTTGAATCCCCGAATAGACCAATAACAGGGACTGAAATTGAGGCAATAATTAATAGCCTACCAACCAAGAAAAATCCAGGACCAGATGGATTCACAGCCGAACTCTACCAGAGGTACAAGAAGGAGCTGGTACCATTCCTTCTGAAACCATTCCAATCAATAGAAAAAGAGGGAATCCTCCCTAACTCATTTTATGAGGCCAACATCATCCTGATACCAAAGCCTGGCAGAGACACAACAAAAAAAGAGAATTTTAGACCAATATCCCTGAAGAACACTGATGCAAAAATCCTCAATAAAATACTGGTAAACCGAATCCAGCAGCACATCAAAAAGCTTATCCACCATGATCAAGTGGGCTTCATCCCTGGGATGCAAGGCTGGTTTAATATATGCAAATCAATAAACGTAATCCACCATATAAACAGAACCAAAGACAAAAACCACGATTATCTCAACAGATGCAGAAAAGGCCTTTGACAAAATTCAACAGCCCTTCATGCTAAAAACTCCCAATAAATTCAGTATTGATGGAACATATCTCAAAATAATAAGAGCTATTTATGACAAACCCACAGCCAATATCATACTGAATGGGCAAAAACTGGAAGCATTCCCCTTGAAAACTGGCACAAGACAGGGATGCACTCTCTCACCACTCCTATTCAACATAGTGTTGGAAGTTCTGGCCAGGGCAATCAGGTAAGAGAAAGAAATAAAGGGTATTCAATTAGAAAAAGAGGAAGTGAAATTGTCCCTGTTTGCAGATGACATGATTGTATATTTAGAAAACCCCATCATCTCAGCCCAAAATCTCCCTAAGCTGATAAGCAACTTCAGCAAAGTCTCAGGATACAAAATCAATGTGCAAAAATCACAAGCATTCTTATACATCGATAACAGACAAACAGAGCCAAATCATGAGTGAACTCCCATTCACAATTGCTTCAAAGAGAATAAAATACCTAGGAATCTAACTTTCAAGGGATGTGAAGGACCACTTCAAGGAGAACTACAAACCACTGCTCAATGAAATAAAAGAGGACACAAACAAATGGAAGAACGTTCCATGCTCATGGATAGGAAGACTCAATGTCGTGAAAATGGCCGTACTGCCCAAAGTAATTTATAGATTCAATGCCATCCCCATTAATCTACCAATGACTTTCTTCAAAGAATTGGAAAAAAACTTCTTTAAAGTTCACATGGAACCAAAAAAGACCCTGCATTGCCAAGACAATCCTAAGCCAAAAGAGCAAAGCTGGAGGCATCAACGCTACCTGACTTCAAACTTATCTACAAGGCTACAGTAACCAAAACAGCATGGTACTGGTACCAAAACAGAGATATAGACCAATGAAACATAACAGAGCCCTCAGAAATAATACCACACATGTACAACCATGTGATCTGTGACAAACCTGACAAAAACAAGAAACGGGGAAAGGATTCTCTATTTAATAAATGGGGCTCGGAAAACTGGCTAGCCATAAGTAGAAAGCTGAAACTGGATCCCTTCCTTACACCTTATACAAAAATTAATTCAAGATGGATTAGAGACCTAAATGTTAGACCTAAAACCATAAAAACCCTAGAAGAAAACCTACGCAATACCATTCAGGACATAGGCATGGGCAAGGACTTCATGTCTAAAACACCAAAAGCAATCAATGGCAACAAAAGCCAAAATTGACAAATGGGATCTAATTAAACTAAAGAGCTTTTGCACAGCAAAAGAAACTACCATCAGAGTGAACAGGCAACCTACAGAATGGGAGAAAATTTTTGCAATCTACCCATCTGACAAAGGGCTAATATCCACAACCTACAAAGAACTCAAACAAATTTACAAGGAAAAAAAACAAACAATCCCATCAAAAAGTGGGCAAAGGATATAAACAGACACTTCTCAGAAGAAGACATTTATGCAGCCAACAGACACATGAAAAAATGCTCATCATCACTAGCCATCAGAGAAATGCAAATCAAAAGCACAATGAGATGCCATCTCACACCAGTTAGAATGGTGATCATTAAAAAGTCAGGAAACAACAGGTGCTGGAGAGGATGTGGAGAAATAGGAACACTTTTACACTGTTGGTGGGACTGTAAACTAGTTCAACCATTGTGGAAGACATGTGGTGATTCCTCAAGGATCTAGAACTAGAAATATCATTTGACCTGGCCATCCCATTACTGGGTATATACCCAAAGGATTATAAATGATGCTGCTTTAAAGACACATGCACATATATGTTTATTGCGGCACTATTCACAATAGCAAAGACTTGGAACCAACCCAAATGTCCATCAATGATAGATTGGATTAAGAAAATGTGGCACATATACATCATGGAATGTTATGCAGCCATAAAAAAGTATGAGTTCATGTCCTTGGTAGGGACATGGATGCAGCTGGAAACCATCATTCTCAGCAAACTATCACAAGAACAGGAAACCAAACACCACATGTTCTCATTCATAGGTGGGAACTGAACAATGAGAACACCTGGACACAGGATGGGGAACATCACACACCGCAGCCTGTTGTAGGGTTGGGGGAGGGGAGAGGGATAGCATTAGGGGATACACCTAATGTAAATGACGAGTTAATGGGTGCAGCACACCAACACAGCACATGTATACATATGTAACAAACCTGCACGTTGTGCACATGTACCCTAGAACATAAAGTATAATAAAAGAAAAGAAAAGAAGAGTCCTTCTTTATCTGAATCAATTTAAATGAGAATTTTTGAAGCACTGGTCAGTACACAGGTTCTATACTACCATAATTCAAACTGATCCACATGTTCTTTTAAGTTATATGCATTTTCTTGTAGATCAATGGTCATTTTATTAAAAAATCATAGCATAGAGTTCTAATGGAGCTACATCTAGAACACTAACATAAAGTCCATTCTAAATACAGCTATAAAGAGTAGATATTGCAACTGTCCTAAATGCATACATCCTCTTCCCCCCTCCCTGTCCATCATATCACACCACCCCTTAACCCACATACAGACCTGATATGACTATACTGGAATGAGGTGATTTTTTTTTCTTTTAAAACAAACATATATAACTTACATATCTAAATGAGTAGGGCTGTACCTTTTAAACTAATCACCTTTGGAAGTTACATATGCATTCCAACAGGACACTGAATTTTTCTGGAATCCCTCTTTTAGAACACAGGTTCTCCAGATTTAGTGTGTATAAAAATCACCCAGGGAACAGATTAACCATGCAGATTCTTAGAAATTTGGATTTAATTGGTCTTGAATGGGGGGTTGAAGAATCTGTATTTTTTTTTTTTTTTTTTGAGATGGAGTCTCGCTCTGTCGCTCAGGCTGGAGTGCAGTGGCCGGATCTCAGCTCACTGCAAGCTCCGCCTCCCGGGTTTACGCCATTCTCCTGCCTCAGCCTCCCGAGTAGCTGGGACTACAGGCGCCCGCCACCTCGCCCGGCTAGTTTTTTGTATTTTTTTTAATAGAGACAGGGTTTCACCGTGTTAGCCAGGATGGTCTCGATCTCCTGACCTCGTGATCCGCCCGTCTCGGCCTCCCAAAGTGCTGGGATTACAGGCTTGGGCCACCACGCCTGGCCAAGAATCTGTATTTTTAACAAGGACTCCAGGCAGGTCTTACACAGGTGATCTGTAATAAATAGTGCTTTAAAATAACCTCCAGAGTCAGTTCACAAGCCACACAAGGAATCAAAGACTTTATGGTCAAACTCTGTGTGTACATCTATATAACATGCTGAAGGTTTATTTTAGCTTATTCTTTCAAAATCTTCACTTTTCCTGATTGAATATATTAGTACAGATATGCAAGGACGTGTCTATGTGCAAACAACATACCTCCATAAAAGAGATTCCTAAGCTCCAGACATCAGAATGAATTCCATACTGCTCCCCTGAAATCCTTTCAGGCTGCAAGGAATCAGAAGGGAGCTTGTGAGTTGATGGATGCTACTCAGGAAAACACATACACCAAAATGAGCTCAGAGCCACCAATATCTGCATAGCATTTTGCGGATGACCAAACAATTTTACATGTGTGTATATAAGTATTTGTGTATATAGTATAAAATCTATAGAAATTATATATAGATATATTCTTATTGAATCCTCTCCAAGTCCCTCTGAGGAAGACTTTGGAAGCCATTTCACAGATGAAGAAAATGGAGGCTCAGAGTAGTGAGGTAATTTAGGCAAGGTCCTAAGTAGTGAATGAGCTGAGATTTGAATCCAGATCCTCTCCCTCCAAATCCAGTGATCTTCATTGTGGAGTAACAAATTATACAACATTATATGATATTACTACTTATTTGCATTTTGATACATGGGTCTGGAACAGTAGGGTTTCTTTTAATTTTTTATTTGGAAATAACTTTAAACTTACAGGAAACTTGAAAAAACGAGATGAGAGCAAAGCACATTCCTATTTCCTTTACCCAGATTCATCTTTCATTCCACTGATCAGAGTTTCTTTGTATATGAACCAAGAAATAGTTTGAAAGGTCCATTTGGGACTCCGGGTCCTCCACGCAAGATGTATAGCAAATACCTGGTCTAAAAAAGGCTACATAAACACTCTACTTCAAAAGGAATAATTTCATACTGAGTGGATGCTTCCTGAGCTATCTATCCCTCTAGGATTTAGCATTCAGTACAGTACTTCATAGAAGGCTTTGGAATGAACACATGAACAAATGAATAAGAGAAACTGAAGTTTCACAAAGGTGGAATGATTGTTAAAGGTTACAGGCTAATCATGGCAAGGCTGAGATCATAACTTACACCCCAATATCCAATTAAATAGATACCAGGATGTATTCATACAGAACTGGCTAGCCAGCTACAGGAATAACATTATTGTCACCATCATTACTATCATCAACAACAAAATTATGTGTGCATTTATTAAAGAATTTCTGTATACTAGGCCTTGTTTTAGTGTTTTTCATGCATATCTCATTTCAGATTCACAAACATCCATGTAACGTTCGTACTATTTTATCATCCCCAATTAACAAATGAGGAAAATGAGGCACAGAGAAGTTTAGTTTACTTTACTAACCATTATGAGTGCTGTATCCACTATACAAGAAGGATAGTAATAGTTATCATTTAATGACCACTCACTAGTGTCAGACACTGGGCTAGGTCCTTTGGGTCTTCTACTTCACAATGATTCTGCAAAAGTATTATTGCCCTCAATTTACAAATGTAAAAACTGAGGCTTAGTTAGTGACATGTTCAAGTCTAGAGCTATGGGTTAGCATTAAATGCACAGTCCAGGAGTGGAGCCAGGATTCAAAGCCAGTTTGTCTGACTGCAAAATTAGAGTTCTTTCCAGTGAGTCAAAATGACCCCACAACTAGAAGTCAGAAGAGCCAAGCACAGCCTTGAGTTGGTCAGTATTTCTCAATGTGCAGTCTTTGGAGCAGCCATCACAGAACTGCCTGAGGTGCTTACTATTAATACAAATGAACCTCCAGAATCAGAATCTCTGGGGATGCGGCTAGAGATCCTCACTTAAAAAAGTAATTTCTCTGGGTGATTCTTTGGTACACTTAGCTCCAGTCACTAAATACTTCCATGTTCCCTAGAGAGACAATGACCTTTCAGATCTCCCTGCTTTCCTCTTCTCTGCTTAATGACCATGTCTCACACAGATCCTGTTTGAAGGTGAAACCTTTCTCTACTCCTACAGCAGAATTATAAAGTCCTGCTTCTGTACTTCATTAAAATGTTGTTCATATCTTATTATTTATCACACTGTGTTATAAAATCATCTGTTTTCTAGTTCATTTTTCCTAAGAGGCAAAGAGTGTACCAGGCAGACATACCTAGTACCTTGCTGGTATACTATACTAGTACCTTGCATATCTGTTATGCAAGGATATGCAGTCAATGCATGCTGACTGAAGGGATGTAATACATGTTTACTGCATGAACAAACAAGTTCCTTAGAGAGTTCTAATATAACTTCCTCATACATTGCTATTCATGTCTGTCAAGAACTTCTAACAAACATGAAAATCCTAAAATCCTCTAGAATTATTAAAGAAATAACTAAATGTTGCCCTGACCTTTTTTCCTTCCTCTCTCCATTTCTTCATTCTACTGATTGACAGGTACCAAGCATTTCATCCAGAATACAGAAAAAACACACACACACACAAAAGTGGAACCCACATACAAAATATTTGGGCAGGATCAACAAGGAGGTTAAACACACTCATTACATTTGCCCACTGAACTATCAAAACAAATGCAAACTGTAAGCTGATAATAAAGCATAGAAAAATTAAACTAAATTTAAAAAGAAAAAATAGAAAAAGTGATAATGTTCACAGATACTAGATGGCAAATAAGAGAACTCTTTTAAGGGTCAGATTCTGATGACCTCTTATTGGGGAAATTATTCTTTCAATAAGCTAATGAAACAAGATTACTGCTGTGATGCAGTATTTGAGCAAAAATGTTCAACAAAAACCAACAGCAAGCTCCACGTGTCTATCCTAAACAACTCTTAAGGTGGATAGGGACTGGAAAATGTGCCCAGGCCCCTGGAAGTGATTTAGACACAAGATGAGCACCAAAACATTCTGAATTTATGGAGCCAGGATTTGATGGCCCGAGGCTGCACAATTCAA
The DNA here is from genome assembly GCF_002776525.5 of Piliocolobus tephrosceles. Taxonomy (NCBI): domain Eukaryota; kingdom Metazoa; phylum Chordata; class Mammalia; order Primates; family Cercopithecidae; genus Piliocolobus; species Piliocolobus tephrosceles. Next base: position 140,887,544 of record NC_045439.1, on the reverse strand, counting down.
AGCTGTTCTCACACTTGAAGCCAAGGTGGCCTGCCCTGTCCTCTCCCCTCAAAAACAAAACAAAACAAAACCAACTACCAGGTACCATGTTGTTGACAGAATATCGGTGATGGATATTTAGCAGTTAAAAAGCTAAAACTGAGGTTACTCTCTCACATGACAGCTGTCATCAGTGTGAAAAGCTAAATAATAGGAAAAACATGACTCTTGTCTAAAATATCTTTGCAATGAGGTTTAAGTGACAAGCAAACAAAATGAAACAAAAAAACCCTGACCTGTTCTTAATAAGACCAGTAAAGAGTAGTGATGATCTAATAAGTAGAATTTATAGAGGATCTTAAAGGGCAGTCCTTCTGGCACCCACACTATACTCCCTCCAGATGCCCTCTGTAACTCAGCCTTGACAAGAATTCACATTTAGTTAACTAATTCCAGAACTGTCTGTTTACAACAAGATTTGTCAAAAGCAGGAAGATACCAAGGTATATCCCTTATCTCCTCCAAAAAAGGAATTTCTGTTCAGACTCAGGCTATGTAGAAAATTAACAAAGTAGGCATGAAAACTTCACACTAGTGTATAGTTAAAATATGTATCACAAGTGTTAAGGATTTTTTCTTTTTTTTTTTTTTTTTAACATTGGCAAGATCCTTGTGTAGGCAGACAGAACATTGGTTAAACAGGACTCTGAAGTTAGACTGCTTGAATTCAGATCTATCTTCCAGTTCACCAATTCTCTCTTCTGCTGTGTCCAATATGTTGTCAAATACAGTGAGTTTTAAATTTTAATCTAGAAGTTTTGTTTAGAACTTTAAAAATCTGCTATGTCACTTTAAAAACGTGTGATCTTAAGTCTGTATGCATCTGTTTCTGCTGCCTGCTATTCCTGCTGATCTTTCTCAGGTGGCTTTGCTGTCTTGTGTGCCCGGTTCTCTTTGCTTGCTAGTTTTTCGTCTTGAAAGAAAAACTTCGGAGAGGTTCTCTGAGGCCTAAGGTGGAGACCACCTCAAACCACTTCTCAGTATGAAGTGCCGTGTCCAACCTAGGACATGTATGCATATACCCAGGGTGCAAATCTATACCAGGGCTAGACTATAGTCACAGCTTGTTCCACTTTTCCTGTTTCTTCTGCTTCTCTGCTTAGATCCAGATGCCTCCTCTTCAGTTTCCTGGGACTGGGGGAAGAGGAGCAGTTTTAGATCTAGTTTACCCTTACACTGAGGTTACCCATTTAGGCTTCTAGCAGGGAACAGAGAAGATCTTCTCTGAGACCTTCTGACTTAGGTGGGCTCTGAAGCTTGGCCGCTGACCCTCTTGCCTAACTGTAATTCAGGCAAATGCCCTCAGGAATAAGCAGAGATGGGGATCCCATTCTACTTTCCTCTCTGTAGTAGGATTTCATTCAAAAATTGTGCTGGGAGTAGCCCACTGTCTTTTCAGCTCTTCAGTGCATTTGAGATGGTTAAAAAAAAAAAAAAACTTAGCACATTTAAACAGAAGAGTTTATCTAAATAACTTAGTCTGCTATTAGCAGAAACTAGAAGCTGATGTCCTAATTAAATTGCCTTTTACTATGTGCCAACTCTGAGACCTTGGGTTACAGATATTTTGACCTTTGTTTTCCTCATCTGTAAAATGAAGACAGTAATAATAAATAATAGCAGTAATACGTACACCTCCTGGGGTTGTGTGAAGACTGAATGAATCCTGTAATGTGCTTCAGTACACACCACATGAGAATGCCCAGTTAATGCTAGCCTCCTCCCAGTCACCACCACTACCATTACTACCACTGCATGAGCATAGACATTGAGTTGGGTCATGCAATGTGTATGGGTGTTATTCCAAGTATCCTTCCAGTCACCACCACTACCATTACTACCACCACATAAGCATAGCCATTGAGTTGGATCACGCAATGTGTATGGGTTTTATTCCAAGTAAAGACAATTTCCAAGAATTGGAATAGCTTGGGCAGATAAAAACGTTCTGGAGATAGGAATGGTTATTTAGATTGACTTTCTGATCCCAAGGGCCAAGTATTTGAGTAAGAGTTTTTCATTTTAAAACTTCAGTTAATGATAGCAATAGCGTCAAATTTTATATTTGATTTTTAAAATGATAGTAAGCCAGAAAGACTGAATAGTTAAAGTTTTAGGAATTTCTATCTTAAAAACATAATAAAATTTTTAGTAATTAGAATTGCTGGGCCGAGTGTGGTGACTCACACCTGTAAGCCCAGCACTTTGGGAAGCCAAGGCGGGTGGATCACTTGAGGCCTGGAGTTTGAGACCAGTCTGGCCAACATGGTGAAACCCCATCTCTACTAAAAATACAAAAATTAGCCAGGCGTGGTGCTGCATGCCTGTAATCCCAGCTACTCAGGAGGCTGAGGAGACAACCCAGGAGACAGAGATTGTGGTGAGCTGTGATCATGCCACTGCACTCTAGCCTGGGGGACAGAGTAAGACTCCATCTCAAGAAAAAAAAAAAAAATACAGAATTTCTGAAAAATGGTTAATTTAATATAAGCTCTAAGCTTCTAGACCCCTTTTATAAACCTTACGGATAAAATCCTTTTAAAATGTGGTTGAAAATCTTTCATGCTTCGGATGAAGGTATCTATTAAACCTATTAATTATCTGGCCCTAAAAAAACAGTATGTCCTTGAGCATGACAATTCACTTTTCCAGGTCAGTCTCCTCACTGGTCAATGGGGAGGCTGGATCAAGATGACTTTTCAAGTCTCCTATAAGCACATTGCTTAATGTGCCCATACTTGGTTTTTCTAAATGACTAATGATGTTACAAAAGCTTCCCTGTCCTTTTCCTAATTATCTTTCCTATATCTTATACTTCCGATTACAGAATAAAGTGAGATTATTCACATATGCAGGGCTATTTCATTCTGATATATTTTCTTTTTAATATTTGAGTAGCCTAGCTGGCTGTATTTAAGTAATTTTGGCCTGTCTATACCTTGAAACACAAGCAAGATTCGTAATATGAAAAGTTAATTTGCGTAGAGGTGTTTATAGTATTCTCTGATGGTAGTTTGTATTTCTGTGGGGTCGGTGGTGATATCCCCTTTATCATTTTTTATTGCGTCTATTTGATTCCTCTCTCTTTTCTTCTTTATTAATCTTGCTAGCGGTCTGTCAATTTTGTTGATCTTTTCAAAAAACCAACTCCTGGATTCATTGATTTTTTGGAGGGTTTTTTGTGTCTCTATCTCCTTCAGTTCTGCTCTGATCTTAGTTATTTCTTGCCTTCTGCTAGCTTTTGAATGTGTTTGCTCTTGCCTCTCTAGTTCTTTTAATTGTGATGTTAGAGTGTCAATTTTAGATCTTTCCTGCTTTCTCTTGTGGGCATTTAGTGCTATAAATTTCCCTCTACACACTGCTTTAAATGTGTCCCAGAGATTCTGGTATGTTGTATCTTTGTTCTCATTGGTTTCAAAGAACATCTTTATTTCTGCCTTCATTTAGTTATGTACCCAGTAGTCATTCAGGAGCAGGTTGTTTAGTTTCCATGTAGTTGAGCGGTTTTGATTGAGTTTCTTAGTCCTGAGTTCTAGTTTGATTGCACTGTGGTCAGAGAGACAGTTTGTTATAATTTCTGTTCTTTTACATTTGCTGAGGAGTGCTTTACTTCCAATTATGTGGTCAATTTTGGAATAAGTGCGATGTGGTGCTGAGAAGAATGTATACTCTGTTGATTTGGGGTGGAGAGTTCTATAGATGTCTATTAGGTCTGCTTGGTGCAGAGATGAGTTCAATTCCTGGATATCCTTGTTAACTTTCTGTCTGGTTGATTTGTCTAATGTTGACAGTGGAGTGTTGAAGTCTCCCATTATTATTGTATGGGAGTCTAAGTCTCTTTGTAAGTCTCTAAGGACTTGCTTTATGAATCTGGGTGCTCCTGTATTAGGTGCATATATATTTAGGATAGTTAGCTCTTCCTGTTGGATTGATCCCTTTACCATTATGTAATGGCCTTCTTTGTCTCTTTTGATCTTTGATGGTTTAAAGTCTGTTTTATCAGAGACTAGGATTGCAACCCCTGCTTTTTTTTGTTCTCCATTTGCTTGGTAGATCTTCCTCCATCCTTTTATTTTGAGCCTATGTATGTCTCTGCATGTGAGATGGGTCTCCTGAAGACAGCAGATTTATAGATTCAATGCCATCCCCATCAAGCTACCAATGAGTTTCTTCACCGAATTGGAAAAAACTGCTTTAAAGTTCATATGGAACCAAAAAAGAGCCCGTATTGCCAAGACAATCCTAAGTCAAAAGGACAAAGCCGGAGGCGTCACGCTACCTGACTTCAAACTATACTACAAGGCTACAGTAACCAAAACAGCATGGTACTGGTACCAAAACAGAGATATAGACCAATGGAACAGAACGGAGCCTTCAGAAATAATGCCACACATCTACAACCATCTGATATTTGACAAACCTGAGAAAAACAAGAAATGGGGAAAGGATTCCCTATTTAATAAATGGTGCTGGGAAAATTGGCTAGCCATAAGTAGAAAGCTGAAACTGGATCCTTTCCTTACTCCTTATACGAAGATTAATTCAAGATGGATTAGAGACTTAAATGTTAGACCTAATACCATAAAAACCCTAGAAGAAAATCTAGGTAGTACCATTCAGGACATAGGCACGGGCAAGGACTTCATGTCTAAAACACCAAAAGCAACGGCAGCAAAAGCCAAAATTGACAAATGGGATCTCATTAAACTAAAGAGCTTCTGCACAGCAAAAGAAACTACCATCAGAGTGAACAGGCAACCTACAGAATGGGAGAAAATTTTTGCAATCTACTCATCTGACAAAGGGCTCATTTCCAGAATCTACAAAGAACTCAAACAAATATACAAGAAAAAAACAAACAACCCCATCCAAAAGTGGGGAAAGGATATGAACAGACATTTCTCAAAAGAAGACATTCATACAGCCAACAGACACATAAAAAAATGCTCATCATCACTGGCCATCAGAGAAATGCAAATCAAAACCACAATGAGATACCATCTCACACCAGTTAGAATGGCAATCATTAAAAACTCAGGAAACAACAGGTGTTGGAGGGGATGTGGAGAAATAGGAACACTTTTACACTGTTGGTGGGATTGTAAACTAGTTCAACCATTATGGAAAACAGTATGGCGATTCCTCAAGGACCTAGAACTAGATGTACCATATGACCCAGCCATCCCACTACTGGGTATATACCCAAAGGATTATAAATTATGCTACTACAAAGACACATGCACACGTATGTTTATTGCGGCACTATTCACAATAGCAAAGACTTGGAATCAACCCAAATGTCCATCAGTGACAGACTGGATTAAGAAAATGTGGCACATATACACCATGGAATACTATGCAGCCATAAAAAAGGATGAGTTTGCGTCCTTTGTAGAGACATGGATGCAGCTGGAAACCATCATTCTTAGCAAATTATCACAAGAAGAGAAAACCAAACACCGCATGTTCTCACTCATAGGTGGGAACTGAACAATGAGCTCACTTGGACTCGGGAAGGGGAACATCACACACTGGGGCCTATCATGGGGAGGGGGGAGGGGGGAGGGATTGCATTGGGGAGTTATACCTGATATAAATGATGAATTGATGGGTGCTGACGAGTTGATGGGTGCAGCACACCAACATGGCACATGTATACATATGTAACCTGCACGTTATGCACATGTACCCTAGAACTTAAAGTATAATAAAAAAAAAAAAAAGAAAACAAAAAAAAAAAAAAAAGAAAAGTTAAATATATTCGTAATACGAAAAGTTAAATGTTGTGCTTATAATTAGTGAACAAGACACTTTTGGAATGCAGCTTTCATGAACTAATTCACTCGTCTGGCACTGTGTGAGGTACCTATGTCATAGTGTTGTGAGCATTTAAAAGTTAATGTATGTAAGAAGAGTGACTGGCACATAAAGCTACTTAAATGTAAGCTATTATTATTACTGATGTTATTATCACTGTACAGAAGTACGCATGAATATAAAGTGAGGGAAATACGTAAAATGAGGGTATCAAGTGACTTCTAATTACATATTCCTGCAATTTTTTATTTGTCCTCTTCCCCACTTCTTCACCCTGCCCCATGCCTTCTGAGTCTTTGCTCATCCATTCACAGTGATCTTTCTCTTGTGCAAGCACCCTTTTCACATACTGTTTGAATCATCAAATTCGTACACTGTACATCTCATTTTCTTTTCTTTTTTATTTTTGAGATGGAGTTTCACTCTTGTTGCCCAGGCTGGAGTGCAATGGCGCGACCTCAGCTCACCACAACCTCCGCCTCCCAGGTTCAAGTGATTCTCCTGCCTCAGCCTCCCGAGTAGCTGGGATTACAGACATGCACCACCACACCCAGCTAATTTTTTGTATTTTTAGTAGAGACGGGGTTTCTCCTTGTTGGTCAGGCTGGTCTCAAACTCCTGACCTCAGGTGATCCACTCGCCTTGGCCTCCCAAAGTGTTGGGATTACAGGCATGAGCCGTTGTGCCCAGGCTGTCTTATTTTCTAAATGTATGTTTGGTACAACTTAAGTCTTTATTATGTCACACATAATGCTGCTACATATAATATGTTTCCTGTTTCATCCAAGTCTTATCTAGATTATACAATGGTTCCACTGTACCTGACTGACAGCACAGAAGATGCTCAGTAAATGCTGGTTGATTATTGAAGGTGCTCAGTTTCAGATACAGCTTTCACTGGCATAGATCGGGGCTGGCAAACTTTTTCGGTAAAGGGTCAGCTAGTAAATATTTTTCATGTTATGAGCCATATACTTTCTGTTGCAACTGACACAACTACTCAACTCTGCCACAGCAGTGCTAAAGTGGCCATGCATAATATACAAGCAAATGGGTGTGGACATGTTCCAATAAAACTTTATTTACAAAAATAGGCAGTAAGAGCTTAGAAGAGTGATTAGTACATTGTTCCAGTGAATTGAAATTGGCCTGAGAACTGTAGTTCATGGATATTTGACATAGGACTCATGTAGAACTCAAAATTATAAAATATACCAGCTAAAACGAGAACCAGTTGTGGTAAAAAAAAAAAAAAAAAAAAAAAAAAAAAAAAAAAACTCAGCTCTTTTCTCTCAAGAGACTCTCAACAGATAAAAGGTAGGGATTAATACATGTCCTATAATAATATAGGTTATTTCCACCTCCCCCCCCATCTCCAACCTCACACCACGTAGGTAAGTACTTGGCCTTGGCCAATAAGAGCCTCCTACTGAACTGAGCAAAGCATTCACTCTCCAGCTATCATTGCTCCTTTTCTAGGTATCTTACGCTTTTTATAGCTTGAACTACAAAGCTGACGACTAGAATTCACTCACCTAAGAAGCAAAGCAATTTTAGTTTTGTCAATCTGAGCTAACATTTCATAATTTTAATCCTCATATTTTCAGTTAACAGATGGATGCATCACATTCACCCATAAACAAAAATAAAAAACTAATTTCTTTAATGTACACCTGGGAAAGACAACTGTAATCTGGATTTGTACATTAAAATATAATGCAATTTAATTATCAGAGGAATTTAAAGCTACTAAGAACATGCTGGTTAGTTGAGCAATTGTTTCATTTACAGTCATGTCCCCCCACTTTTTAAAAATTACAGTGTTTCATTATCTTTCAAAGACTTAAACCTTAGCATTCAGTAAGGCTATAAAGGTGGTTCACCAATCTCATCTAACTTGGTAGAGGAAGTAAGGTGATTACATTTTATAAAAACAGATATGATGACTTCAGAGGTTAATTTTTTGTTTTTCCTATTATTATACTTAAACAAGAAAGTATGAACTTTCTTTAAAAACCATGCAAGAAAAAATGAGCTATTTTGGTATCTGAATGAAAAAACAAAGTTTTGTGTTGTTCTGGGAATAAGGTTTAGGTTTAGAATTAGGTTTAGAACAAGGTTCCATCCCTAAATCTTTAATCAAGATAATATATAAACACAGAATACTGAGAATAAGACCCACAATTTTATCCATACTAACATCATTTAATTTCATGATATATTAATGAAGACTATTAGAGATGAAAGCGACTACCTAAATAAATTTAGAGCTTTCTTTTTTTTTTTTTGAGACGGAGTCTCACTCTGTCGCCCAGCCTGGAGTGCTGTGGCCGGATCTCAGCTCACTGCAAGCTCCGCCTCCCGGGTTTACGCCATTCTCCTGCCTCAGCCTCCCGAGTAGCTGGGACTACAGGCGCCCGCCACCTCGCCTGGCTAGGTTTTTGTATTTTTTAGTAGAGACGGGGTTTCACCGGGTTAGCCAGGATGGTCTCGATCTCCTGACCTCGTGATCCGCCCGTCTCGGCCTCCCAAAGTGCTGGGATTACAGGCTTGAGCCACCACGCCCGGCCTAGAGCTTTCATTATAAAAAATTATCTTTCAGTTGTTACAGGAAGACAAAACTTTGCTCCAAAAATAATACTAGATAAGTTTCCTGTTTAATTTTTTTTTTTTCCCTCTGACTCTCAGGGTGACTATGAAAACGCATAAAGTATATTTATGAAAACAAATAACTTCCCTTACTCAAAAGCCAAGTCTACATTGGTCTTTGAAACAGACTTATGCTTCTACTTGTTATTGTTGGTAAGTTTATTTCAGTGCAACTAAATAATCTTACAATAGGCATAAATAACAACTAAACAAAATATAGAGGTATAAGTTCTATAGAGAACTGCCCCCTAAACCCTTACATTCAGAGATCCATAAATATAATTTGGCTACATCAGTAATTTAATTTTGATCTGGTGACAAAGCATGTTCATATTCCAAGAAAAAACAACCAATTTTATTGACTGACATTTGGGTATATTTGAGGGTTAATTAAATAAGAAATGTGGAAAAATGGCCAGTATGCTACAAGGTGCAATTTTTCTGTAGGATTAAACTTCAAACCTCAGCGATTTCACACTTGAACCAACCAGTTAAGTCAACAAAGTCAGATAAGTTGATAGCTCCTGTAAAAACCCTAATGTCTTTTAGAAAGATTTAAAAATCAGACCATGAGTAGATTGACTTCATAATTTATGATCTGCTAGGCTAAAGCTGTGGAATTAATTCAAGAATTATACATTACCAAGTACATAAAGATAAAGATGTTGGTTTTAAATGTTATTTTTGCATAAGTTTACTTACCGCCATATAAGCATTTGTTCCAACATACGTCTTGGCTATAGAATTCACCAGCTATGAGACAAAACAGTCTGTTAGAACAATATAAAGATAATGTGGAAATAAAATGGGCAATTATTCCTCATTTAACCTACAATCATCATTCGTATAAATCAACTAAAAATTATGTAAAAGGGAACAAATTTATCTACAAAGGCATTAAAAATGATTAAATCTCTCTTTTCTTTTGAATGTGATTTCCAATTTAAACAAGCACAGCATTACAGTTTATAGCAGATAACCTTAAACAATTCACTTAAGCAGGATGCTTATCGCTTTAGTACCCCAAACCCGCCTGATATAAAAAGTCAATTTAAAGCAGAATTTGAACACACTCAATTTTTAGTCAGATGGCTCAAGATGTGAATGAAGCCCTATGCATTACTAGAATGAAACGAACACTAAATACGCTGGAGGGATAACAGACTTTGACAACTCATAATACAACGATGACCTTCGCTTTGGTTTTCGTGTTTGGCTGAGAGTAAAGGTGGCTGCAATTCAAATCAACATCACGGCACGCTCACGGGTCACTATCACTGGGTTTCTCAGGGGAGGCCCAAAATGGAAATTAATTAAAATTTGTGCTGCACATTGTAATGGCCCTCCACCATTGTTGCTCCCAATATTAATTTTTATTGTGGGCCAGTTGGGTTCCCCAGGCACAGCTCCCACTCTGCCCTCCCTTTTGTCTGGCCAAAACGCTTTCATATCAAAGCTGCATATCAATGAAGTTTGCTATTCGTAAGTAGTAATTACAATATCAGCAGTTTTTACTGTCATTAAACAATGAACAATCATATTCTGATGAAGGAAACTCGCTCAGAGATTAAAAATGAATAACACACTCCCAGCCGAGGAAAAGATGCGGGGTTTCTGTTTGTCTGGCAGCTAGGTGATTTTTCAATCCAGAGAACAGAATGAAAATATAAAGAGGTTGTTGCAGAGAAAATGAGTACACTGGGAGGAAAAGGGACATACCTGAGTGCTAACTCCAAAATCACACAGCTTGACCTGTCCTCTTGTGTTTACTAGCATATTGGAGGGCTTCACATCTAAAAAGGGACCAGAAAAGGCCATGTAACTAATTCCATATATCTACAGCGTTTGTTCTTTAAAAGCACACACGCACACCACACCAAGTTGCAGAAATGACATCATCTGCTCAATCCAAAATTCAAATCACAAATTTAATGAAAAGCATTTTTTTTAACTGAAGGTAAAATGTAAGGTCTCAACTCCTCCAGTTTCAACACTTTCTGGTTTCTACAGAAGCAAGAGCTTATTTCAAGTGAAAGTGAAATCAAACTTTGGCTTACAACAACAGTAAATACACCCATCATCCTATCCGTAGTTTTTCAGGAAAAGGAGGTAGATAAGAAAAGGTAATCTTCCTGCAAAGAATTTGCACAAAAAGGATGAGTTTTGCTCTATATGTGTAATTATCAGGCTAATCCTCCCATCTAAGTAATCGCAAGGCCAACGGGAGGCCAACAGGGAAAAGTCATTCATATGCTACGGGTAACAGGTCATATCTGAATGAAACCAATGAGGAAATGAATGTAGCACTGCTATTTCCCATGTTTTACAAGGCAAATGTTACTTCAGATAATACTTAGAAATTTATCTAGAAGATGTGCGTATGTGTCTACATGCATGTGCTTATTAGTCTTTATTTCATTTATCCTTCTCCTCCCTTACATTATTTTTGACTGCTGTTACAGTTAACAAAAGAATTGAATAGATTTCACCAAAGCAGTCAGTCAGTCGCTAAGTAATGAAACAAAGGATTTCTGTGAAGCATCGTCAGTGACAACAATGAGTCTTTTCAGGAATTCAGGGAGCCCAAAAAAGCCATCCAAGGAGGACAAGAGCATACCACTTTTGGTGGTATAGAGCAGCATCTGCTTCAATGCATCTTTTATGGCAAAAGTGGTCTAGCAGAGACAACTGGTTATAGTTAAAACAGCATATAATCTCAACTACACTGACACTGAACAGGAGACAATTTTTTGGTGTAACATTTTTTTAAAAATTGTAAATGGGTTAATCTTCTCCTGACCTTCCATCTGGCAAAAGGGTACCACAACAAAGTATTTTGCCAAGAGTAGATACTTAATTCAAATTTCAAGTTCAAACACAGCAACTATTACTGAATCATACTTATGTGACAGGCAATGTGCTAGGCATTTTCTTATACAGTAGTTCATTTAGCCTGATAAATGTTATTAGCCTCAGTTAGCCTGATAACTGACATTTGAATGTAAATTCCATGAAGACAGGGACTTTGTCTCTTTTCTTGACTACTGTACTCCTAGCCCCTGAAAGAGTGACAGATATATTTTAAGTGCTCAATAAACATTTGTTGAATGGATGAGAGAATAAAGAATGGAGACCACAAGTACATGTTGTGGTTGAGGATTCTGTTTCAGTGATGAGGGGTGAACTGTAGAGCCTGTCTCTGTAGCAAGCCCTTCAGATACCACACACTATAACCTCTATTGGGAGGCTCTAGGAATTCAAGTTGGTATGTACAGGCAGGTGTAAGCTCTTTTTATAGGTATCATCACCCCAAGAAATAAGTTCACAGGGTAGGAGTATACTTTATACCTCTTAAAATGTATCCCTTCCAAGCACAGTATCTTGTTCAGTGATGGATGGCTTTTTAAATGATACATTAAATTTACTAATACATGGCCGGGAGCAGTGGCTTACACCTGTAATCCCAACACTTTGGGAGGCTGAGGCAGGCAGATCACTTGGGGTCAGGAGTTCGGGACTAGCCTGGCCAACATGGCGAAATCTCTACTAAAAATATAAAAATTAGCCAGGCATGGTGGCGGTCATCTGTAATCTCAGCTACTCGGGAGGCTGAGGGAGAATTGCTTCAACCTGGGAAACGGAGGTTGCAGTGAGCTGAGATGGTGCCACTGCACTGTAGTTTGGGCATCAGAGAGAGACTCGTCTCAAAAAAAAAATTGCTAAGACAAATGTCCCCTTTACCAGCAAGTCCCTGGTCTCTTGGTGTCTAGTTTTCTCTAATTTTTCAACATAATTCTTATACCACCATCATATTAAACCTTAAATATACCACTTTCACTAAATCATTTCTCTCCTTAAGGAGGAGGTTAAGTATTCTCTGACATGCCCGCCACCAACCAGAACATGAATTCCTTAAGAATAGGGTTGTGCTTTCAAGTGTGCCCCAGCAGTTAGCACAACACATCATAGACAGCCACAGTAGACACTTAAATGTTTGCTGAACTGAAACAAATGTTAGATTCTACATAGTTTGGTCTTATTTTTCGAATCTAGTTCTTATCATGGGCCCTGAGTTTTAAATATTTTTCTTTTGGACAATTTGTTCCTTTATATATTGACATCCTAAACCAGGGGTGTACAATCTTTTGGCTTCCCTGGGCCACATTGGAAGAACTGTCTTGCGCCACATATAAAACACACTAATGATAGTTGATGAGATAGAAAAAAAAATGGCACACACAAAAAAATCCCATAATGTTTTAACAAAGTTTACAAGTTTACGCTGGGCTGCACTACTCAAAGCCATCCTGTGGCTCCTGTGGCCCTGCGGAGCATGAGTTGGACAAGTCTGCCCTAAACCATTCTTAAGCCACCACATCAGATGGAGACAGTTAATGAACAAATATTTTGAGCTCCTGGAAGAAGGTGCTGCCTGGAAATTAAGAGCTATGCTAAAAGCAGCAAATCTTTAGTTTCAATCAGATACATCTGACTTAAGTGGATCAATGGAAAGAGAAAATAATAAAACAACAAAACTGCTAAACTATATTCCAAAAGACAAGGTGTAAATAAGAACCTGACTGCATTTTTCCAGCTTTCCAACATTTTTTTAACGTACATGTAAGCCTACTGTATGACTTCACACATTCTCCCCTCAACCTGGTTTTCAGAAGTACTTTATGTGTGAAAGTAGTAGACATCCAGTCATCCTCAAATCAATCTTTGCATTCCAATGAGACTGTTTTAATCATTCTTTCAAAAGAAAAAAAAAAACCCCTCATTAAGGCTTTGTTCATTCTCTTTTCATCATCTCCCTCCCACTCCCAGGTTTAGAAACCTTTCCTCCATATTTTCCATTTATCTGAATCCTGCCCATCCTTCATCTCAGGCCATCAGTCACTATCTTCTTTGAATTGCTGTAGTGTCTACTGTCTGTACCATTTGGGACAAAGCATATGATTTATGTATGTAATGCATGTATGTATGTATTTCAGAGACAGGGTCCTGCTATGTTGCCCAGGCTGACCTCAAACTTTTGGGCTCAAGTGATCCTTCTGCCTCAGCCTCCCGAGTCAATGGGACTACAGGTGTTTGCCACCACACTTGGCTTTTATGACATTTTATACTAAGAGTTACTTAATGTATTTGCTGTTATCAGTATCATCACTCAAAGAATTAGGTTCACAGGGTAGAGTTTAATTTATACATCTTCAAATGTATCCCTTCTGAGCACAGTATCTCGCTCACTGGTTGACAGCTTTTTAAATGATACATTAAATTTGCTAATATAAATGTCCCCTTTACCAGCAACCTTGAGATAATTTGAACCTAACAGCCCCCTTTAACAAAGTCAATGAATCTGGGCTAGGAGACAGATAACCTGGGTTTTAGTCTTTTTGATGCTGTCACAAATTTGACACATGACTGGCCTTGGCATGTGATGTTATAGTTTCCAACTCTGTAGGGAGATAACAGTTACCATGTCAATATTTGAGAACTGTGAGGATTAGATGAGATAATGAATGTAAAATTGCTTTTTAAACTGTCCAACATTCTATAAGTGTATTATTATTATTAACTGGTAATTAACCAAGCTAGAAAAAGTTGTATATTTCATTCTATTTAGAAAATAACTTCTATTGCTACAGTGGCAATTTAAGCTGTATTTGAGTAAAATACTAGCTCAAAGAAAATAATTTCCAAAGCCCAGTAAGTAGGACTGTAAAACCAATGTGATGTTTATGAGGAAACATTTTTACCAGACTATATGCACCCTTTCCTCAACAATGCTACTGAGATGGTTTCCCTAGTTTTACACTTGCTCTATTATAGTTTGTGTTCAACGCAGCAGCTAAAGTGATCCCTTTAAAACCTAAGTCAGACATGTCACTTCTTTGCCTAAAACCTCCAAAGCCTTTCCAACTCGGTGCAAAAATGGAAAGTCCTCCCAGAGGTCCCCAAGGCCCTTGTGAGCTATCCCATACTCTCACCTTGCCACTCTTTTCCATGCCAACTCTGCTTCAGCTCACTGGCCTACCTGCCAGGTATGCTCTTGTTTTGTGGTTCTGTGTCTGTGAAATATTATGCTTCCACAAATTGTATACCTTTGCTTTAGATTTTTGCCTGAATTTTTCTCCTTTGCTTTAGATTCTTACCTTTTTAAGGGAAGCCTTTCCAAACCACCTGGTATGCAGTAGCAATACCCTCCCACCTAAGATACTTCCTTTCCCTTTTCTTCTGCTTCAGTGTTCTTAACATTTAGCACCATCAACATGCTGTATTTCTACATACAGATCTGTTAATTCTCAGTACTCCTCTCTTAAAGGGAAGCTCCATGAATGCATACTTGGTCTGTTTTGTTCACTACCACATCTAGAATGGTGTCTGGTACATACAGGAAACAATTATTTATTGAGCAAATGGTGAATAAATGCTATCTCTACTAAACAGGTGAACTAACATGCTGATCCATAAAAGCATGAATTTGGCCTGAGAAGGAGTTCCATCTTTTCCCATTTAATGGACTACACTTCAGAATGAATACATTTCAAAATGACACTTAATTCTGAGAAGAATCCATAGTCATTTAAAAGTACTCACTCACAAATATTTACTGATACCTTACCAAGTGCCAGATATGGTACTAGGTGCTGTGGAGAGAAACATGAGTAAGACTCCATCTCTGGCCCCCAGGAGCACGTAGACCAAGAAGCAGTTTGGTATATTCTTTGAACAAAAATACTGCTCATGAGATTTTAGGATAACAATATTGTCTATGTATATTCTAAGTGGGGTTTTCTTTCTGAACAATAGGGATGTTTCTTTTAATAAAGACAATGAAAGTTATGCAAATAAATAGCTCCTAAGCTTGGCTGTGCATATTTAAAAAATAAAGCTTTTTGTGTTCCACTCCAAACTTATTGAATCAGAAACCAATCCAATATAGCCTGGTCTTCAGGCCAGCATTTAAAAGACCAACATAACTTACTGTATTTCCCTCTGATTTAACTTCTAAAAAGTTCAGAATGTCTGAAGAGAAATTTCTTGTTTCACTTTACTTTTTGAAATAAATCTCATTACAAAAATCAATTTTCCTGCGGCCATTTTGAATGTAGTTTGATGAGTCTGACGAATGTCTACATCCATGCAACTACACCACAATCAAGATATAGAACATTTCCATCACCTCAAAAGTTTGCTGTGTTTAAAGTTTAAAAAGTTTAAAGTACTAGACATTCAGTCATCCTCAAACCAATCTTTGCATTCCAACTGGACTGTTTCAATCACTGTCTCAAAAAAAATCATGAAACCTTTGTTCATTCTGTTTTCATCATCTCCCTCCTACCCCCAGGTTTAGAAACTTTTAAAGTTTTTAAGCTCACCTCAAAAAGTTTGTAAACTTACCTCAAAAATTTGCTGTGTAAAAGTTTAAAAACTTTACAGTCAATTGCACCCTGACCCCCAGCCTTTGGTGAATCACTGAGTGGTTTTGTCATTATACATTAGTTTTGCCTCTTCTCATAAATTATAAACCCCACAACATGTTATTATTATTATTTCTTTTTTGAGACACAGTCTCACTCTGTTGCCTAGCCTGGAGTGTGGTGGTGTGATCTTGGCTCACTGCAACCTCTGCCTCCCAGGTTCAAGTGATTCTCTTCAGTCCCCTGAGTAGCTAGGATTACAGGTACCTGCTGCCACCTCCAGCTAATTTTTGCATTTTTAGTGAGATGGGGGTTTCACCACGTTGCCCAGGCTGGTCTCGAACTCCTGACCTCAAGTGATCTGCTTGCCTTGGCCTCCCAAAGTGCTGGGATTACAGGTGTGAGCCATCGCGCCTGGCCATGTTATTATTTTTCTTTCACAATCTGATGATGATTGTTGGATGATATATCTGCCATTATAATTGAAATAGGTGTCTTGAAACACTGTACAGTTGTGTCTTGCTCTTTTAAACAGTTTGACATTTGTGCTTTTGATTGGACTGTTAAGATCATTCACACTTAACGTAAGTATTGATATGGCTGGGTTCAACTCTATTTGCCCCATCTGTCCTTTGTTCCTTTTTTTCTTCTTTTCCTGTTTTCTTTTGTGTTAGCTGGGCTAATTCTTAGCATTCCACTAATCTCTACTATTTGCTTCTAAGCCAGAGGTTGGCAAACTTTTGCTGTAAAGAGTCATAAAGTAGATATCTCAGGCTTTAAGTGCTACAAGCTTTTTGTGGTAACTTCTCAAATTCTGCTGATGTAGTGCAAATGCAACCATAGGCCACAAGGAAATGAATGGCCATGACTGTGTTCCAATGCCATTGTGTTAAAAACAGGCAAAGGCCCAATTTCTGCCCATGGGTTGAATTTTGCCAGCCTGTTTGAAGCTTTATTTATTTATGTCTGTTCTAACATTTACAATATGCTGCTTTAACTTCTTACAGTCTACCTTCAAGTAATATTAGGGTATTTCATTTATAATGTACAAACCTTACAATAATATATTTCCACTTTCTTCTTCTCATCTTTTATTTTCATACATCTTTCCTCTATGTACACTATAAGCTCCATAATATTATGTCTTTATTTTCCCTTTATATAATTATATTTTAAAGACATTTAAAAGTTAGAAAAAATCTTTTTATTTATCCATGATTTGTGAAACTATTTATTCTTTTGTGTAGATCTAACCATCCATCATCAGTTTCCTTCATCCTAAATAACTTCCTTTAACATTTTTTTTTTTGTAATGCTGGTCTACTGGCAACGAATTCTCTCATATTCGTCTTAAAAAGTTTATTTAGCTGTTTATTTTTGGGAAATGTATTTGCTGGGCACAGAATTCTGGAATAACTTTTTTCTTTCAACATTGTAAAGATGTCCTTCCATTATCTTCTGGCTTGCATAGCTTGTGACAAGAAGTCGGCTGTCATTCTTATCTTTGTTTCTCTACTTAATGTGCTCTGTTTTCTGTGAATATTTTTAAGATTTTCTTTTTAGTCACTGGTTATCAAAATTTTGATTTTGATGTGCTTTGGTGTGGTTCTGTGTTCATGTTGGTTAGAGTTCTTGAGTTCTTAGATCTGTGGACTTATAGGCTTCACCAAATTCAGAAAGTTTTCAGCTATTATTTCTTCAAACAAAAAAATTATTTTTTTGTTTCCTTTTCTCTTTCCTCTCCTTTTGAGACTCCACTTACACGTACATCTTAGACTTCTTGATAGTGTCTCAAAGATCATTAAGATTGTACTCATTTTAAAAAATATTTTTTCTAGTAGTAGGAATGAGTAATTTTGTAGTAATTTTGGATAATTTCTAGATCTTTAACTTCAAGATGACAATAATTTCTTCTGTAGTGTCTAATCCAGTTAATTCCATCAATGAAATTTTAATTTCAGATATTTTTCATAATTGAAAAATAAATGTTCAACTTGTTTCTTTGTCTTCCATTTCTCTCATTATGCTCATGTTTCCTATGAATTCCTTGAGCATATATAGTTTTTATAAAAACTATTCTAAAGTCCTGTCTGCAAAGTCCATTATTTCTGGTGTGTATGTGGGAGGGGGGCATCTATTTCTATTGATTGATTTTTTTTTTTCCCGGTTATAGTTTTTCATCCATAATCAGAAGAAAAAGTCTTTGCTTGTCTACTTTTTATGTGGATGTTCAATGTTGTGGATCTTGTGTTGTCAAGTGCTGGATTTTATTGTAATCCAGTATGTTGGACTTGATACTGGCAAGTAGTATAGCTGCTGAATACTGACAGCTAAATCATTTTGAGGCTGATTTTAGAGCTTTTATTTTAGGAGAGTTGAGAGTAACCTCTATTACAGGGCTAGTTTAGCCCCACTGCTAAAGCATAATCCTTCTAATGTCTTTCTTGAGTTCTTCAATGTGTTTAATGAGGCCTCTCTACACTGGATTATTGGAATTTAAGATTCCCAACCTTGTATAAGTTTTGGGAATTGTTCAGCTTACAGTTCCCCAGAAATTTTCTTTTCTAAACAGTAGTTGCTGTCTAGCTTTGCAGGATTTCACTCTATAAATGCAGAGGCTGATATTAGGCCAGACACAAGGAAATGCCTATGCAAATTCTAGAGTTCTTTCTCTGCATGTTCCTGCCTTTCTAGGACTCTGCTCTGTAAATTCTAGCCATTTTTGGTCTCCTCGAACTCCAAATTCTGTCTCTTCAGCTCTTGTTTGGGTTTCTGTGCAGAAAGCTTGGGTGATTATAGGACTCACTTCATTTGTTTCTGTTCTCTCAGGGATCACTGTCTCACATTGTCTGTTGTCTAAAGTTTGAAGATAAATGTTTCACTATTTTGTCCAGTTTCCTAATTATTTTTGGTGGAAGGCAAATCCCATAGCAGTGATTCTATGGGCAGAAGTAGAAGTATCTGTTTTGTTTTGTTTTTTTTGAAACGGAGCCTTGCTCTTGAAACCCAGGCTAAAGTGCAATGATGCGACCTCGGCTTACTGCAACCTCCAATGCCGGGGTTCAAGCTTCTCCTGCCTCAGCCTCCCAAGTAGCCAGGATTACAGGAACCCACCAACAGGCCCGGTTAATTTTTCTACTTTTAGTAGAGACGGGGTTTCGCCATGTTGGCCAGGCTGGTCTCAAACTCCTGACCTCAGGTAATCCACCTGCCTTGGCCTCTCAAAGTGCTGGGATTATAGGCATGAGCCACCACACCTGGCCAATCTACAACTCTTAAGAATAGCTCCAGGGGCCAGGTGCAGTGGCTCGTACCTGTAATCCCAGCACTTTGGGAGGCCAAGGTGGGTGGATCATGAGGTCAGGAGATCGAGACCAGCCTCGCCAACATGGCGAAATCCTGTCTTCACTAAAAATACAAAAAACTAGCTGGGCGTGGTGGCGTGTGCCTGTAGTCCCAGCTACCTGGGAGGCTGAGGGCTGAGGTAAGAGAATCACCTAAACTAGGGAGGCGGAGGTTGCAGTGAGCTGAGATTGCACCAGTGCACTCCAGCATGGCGATAGAACAAGACTCTATCTTAAAAAAAAAAAAAAAATAGCTCCAGGAACACTGAAATGATTTGATTTTTTTTCTTGTTTGTTTTCAGCTTCACTCGAAGCCATAGACAATAGCACAACAGATTAGGCGGAAAGATTACTTTTAAGGAGGTAGTTATATTTATGCTTATTTTAATGCAATATCAAGTTATGGAAAACAAACAGCAATTGAAGGCATACAGCTTTTCATTCAGTTCACTTAAAAACATCACAGCCTTTCTTCTGTAAGCAAAGCACAGAAAAGATGAGTCATTAAAGTGACTGATTATAAATGGCAATCATCAGGGCAGATGTAAGTCATTTTGGTTTAATCAGGCCATTAATTATTAGGGTTTATCAATTAGTTTTATTGAAGGCAAGGGAGCTCAAATGAATACTAGGGCATTGATTTTAACTGAGACATTTTCTCAAAGAAAATACAAATGAGGTGTGTTGAAGCCTGGAATTATAGGTCCTTTTCATAGCACTAAAGAGAAATAAGTTTCTTCTACCGCAGCACATAAACCTTTAGTGAAAAAGCAAACTAACTTATTCTCCTTTTGCATTAAAAATGAAATACCACGTTTAGGTGTTTCCTAATTTAAGGTTTAGGTTTAAGCTATCTTGGCCAAGAGATGAATATCATTTTGGAAATAGTAAGATAAAGGTACAATGCAAAGTGACTCATTTTTAATATCCAATACTCCTTATCTTTTTCATTTTAAAAGATTTAGTCATTTTATGCAGTAGGCTTTTATAGGCATCAAAATAGATTCCTGTGGGTCAGATTCCCTTAAGGGAAGCAGAGTGATGCCCTGGAAAGTGCCCCTGCATATGGACTGTGAGACTGGACCAATCATTTAAACCTCTCTGAGCATACATGTACGTGTGGGTGTGTGTACTCACAACACTCACATGCTCAGTGTTGAGTACACAATTTCACTTAATTCTCATAACAATCCTGAATTCTCACTGACGACCTTGCCAGTGTCGGAAGATATCATCCCTGATCTTGTACATCATATCCTGTACATGATATACTGATATCTGATATCTTGATATCTGATCTTCCTACATTGACAAGGATGTTAAGAGAATGAAGTGAGCCCGTGTGCTTAGCACTGCTGGTACAGAGCTAGAGGTCAGTGAAATGCTGAATGAATCAAACGAATGGGAAAAATATTTTGTAAACTTGAATGTACCAAATATACTACAAAGCTACTGCTTTGTAGAATCGGTAATGATGACTTCCACTCTAGGAAATCAGGATGTGGATCATTTAATATACTGGCTCATATCCAAATGCTAAATGAGGTTAACTTTCATTATACCAGCTCCACCTGAAGGCAGGCTTCTTCTAGGATAGCAAGTGTGTTCAGCTGGGATCACAGAAGAGTTAACATTATACAATCACAACATGTGTCTCCTGTCACATTACTGTCCCACTCATTCAGTGAGATTTCACAGCAAGCTGGGCTTTTTAACGATGATGCAATAAATCTTTGAGTTGCAGCAGTGACAGCCCAAGTAGATAATAGGTGGTTATGATGCAGTTCCATCCAATAACTTGAAGTGCTTAGATGATTATTAGAAAAATATCAGGGAGCAGAAATACTGGAAGAGTTTATTAAAAGGGCCTTCAGTCATGCTAAGGATAACTGTAGGTGGTTTTAGGTAAATAAAAATCAGCCTCAAAGTGTCCTTAAAAATTAAGCATAAACCTATCATATAACCTTTGTAGTCACTATGTGGTCATTTTCCTACTCTGTCTTTAACAAAGTATGAAACAAAGTATGATTCATTACACTAATCATACACTATATACCAACAGCAAAATAATTATTTCTTCTCAAATCTGATATGTGCTAGATGGCCTGATAAACTATGATTTACAAATATTTACAGAAATATACCAATTCCACTCCTAGGTATTTACTCAAGAGAAATAAAAATACAGAATCACAAAAAGACTTGTGTATGAAAAGTAGTATTATTCATAATCGTCCCAAAGTGGATACAATGCCAAATGTCCCTCTACTAGTAAATAAGCAGACAAAATGTGATATACCCATACAATGGAATACTATTCAACAATAAAAAGGAATGAACTGCAGACACATGCTATAACACAGACTCATCTCAAAAACATCATGCTAAGTGGAAGAAGTCAGGCACAAAGATTTCATGTGGTATGATTCTGCTTATACAAAATGTCCAGAAAAGGCAAATCTTTTCTAAGAGTCAGAAAGTAAATTAGTGGTTCCCTGGGGCTGAGGACAGGAGGAGGGACTGACTGCAAATGAGCATGAGGATACTTTTTTGGGGTGATGACAATGTTCTAAAACTGGAATATGGTTATGCTTGCACAACTTCATAAACTTAGTAGAAATCACTGAATTGAGTAGGTGAATTTTATGGCATGCAAATTATATATCAAGAAAGCTGTTTTAAAAAATCAACCTCAAAACACTTGATTTCTCATTACCATTACTAATTAATTACTAATAAATAAATTGATAATCCATAGTTTCTGCAGGTACTTTTGTGGTCACTGTGGTCACTCTCCTACTCTACAACAAAGTATGAAAGATCAGTTAATTACATATAATATACTATATATCAATGGTAAAATGGTTATTTCCTCCTAGAACTGATATGCACTAGGCGTGATAAACTGTGATTACAAATATTTAAACAAAGATACTAATTTTAAAATGTTACTTCTGTGTATTTAAGATTATTTCCAAAAATGACTAAGGCTATGTCTATAAAATGTAAAAACAACTGATTCAAACATGAAAAATTTGATCCACCAACCATAGTTGCCTCAATAACCATAAGTAACTGCTCTGATTTTCAGGCTGGACTGACTGATTTTTTTCCCCCACTGAATTGACCAAATCATCTGTGGAAATTGGTATCATGTTGAGACAACCCATGTTGCCACCCATAACTGCTTCATGCAGGAAACTGTATTTTTACACATTCTGCACCAATTAGCCATTAAACAATCCACAGAAACAGCATCAAGCAGAAGCCTGCTAACAAAGGCCAGAGCCTCAAGAGCATGTGCTTTCCTGAAGTCTTCACAAAAGGGCTCCTCCGCCCACTGCCCAGCCCCTGCCCCCAGCACAATCAGGGGTCAGGGTGGGAGGTTACCCTTGGCTAGGATCTGGCTGGGTGCCAAGAGGGCTGTTCAAAACAAATAAAAGCTCCTTCACAAAACTACAGTTGAAGTTACTTAATGTGCTTTGTATAGGGAGCCAAATGGTAATTTCCTGGAAAGATTCCTTTTTTTTTTTGAGATGGAGTCTCACTGGGTCGCCAGGCTCGAGTGCAGTGGCACGATCTCACCTCACTGCAACCTCCAACTCCCGGGTGCAAGTGATTCTCCTGCCTCAGCCTCCTGAGTAGCTGGGACTACAGGTGCCCGCCACCACGCTCCACTAATTTTTGTATTTTTAGTAGAGATGAGGTTTCTCCATATTGGCCAGGCTGGTCTCAAACTTCTGATCTCATGATCTGATCACCTCGACTTCCCAAAGCATTGAGATTACAGGCGTGAGCCGCTGCGCCCGGTGTCTGGTAAGATCAGTTCTAAAGAAAATTGTGATTTTGTATCAGCTATATGCTTTCTTCTGTTAGAAAAGAAAAACCATACCAACTGAGGATTCTCTTTTTGCTGTGACCTATTCACATCAGGTGCTGTTGGTATCTCCAACTTCTACTTCTTTTTGGTCTTTGTTTTGTTTCATACTTAAAACACTTAATTTGCTCTGAACTTTTACATGTCTCACTGAATGCTCTTAGAAACAGACATGGTACAATTCTTACAGAAACATTTTTAAATGTGGCATGTGGCTGTTGTGGGATGATAATGGAAGCGGAAATAAACTTCTCTTCAACTTTTTCCCCCTATGAAGCAGTTACACTGTGTGAATACCAGGAAGCCACTCTCAGTTTACCAGGAGCCAGAGGGCGCATTAGCAGGTCTCCACTCCTAGTAACCTCTCCTAGCACTGTGCCTGGGATCTTCAGCAATGCTCTTTCATTATGTTTAATTGTCTTATGAAAAGAAAAAAAAAACAATATATCTATCTAGTTATTTCTTGGGGACTGTGTTCTAATGAATGAGAACAGCAGGTACAATTAAATATAGACTATGCTGACATTCTGCATTACAAATTCATCTGTGCACAACAGGAACATACTTAAGAGAAAACCACAATGCAATATAAAAGTTATTCTAATGACTCCATCACATAATAAAGGGTAGGTCATCCAAATATTCTTGCAAAGCCTTAAATAAAATTAAACAACATAATTAGCCATCCTCAATGGCAGTTATTGCCTAGAGTCTCATGATTCGGTTCAGAATGGAGGCAACAAACGTGGCTTTCCTTCTTCAATAAAGGCAGGGGATCTGGGGCAGTTACAAGATTAATAACACGGGCAAAAAGGCCTGAGCTTCTCAATTCTCCCTCTCTTAATCCTTTTGTAGTAAGTAAAAGAGATTTCCTTCTAAAGTGGTGAATCTTAGATTCCTACCTGTGATATGTACATATTCTGGTCAGTGTTTAGGAAAAGCCAGGTCTGGAGGAATGTGTACCTGCACAACTACTTCCCCAAGTCTAAGATACCACTGACTGTTAAGATTCCTCTTGACTATAAAAGCTTTTTGGGGAAAAAGGAAAGAAAACAAAGGAATACCACATTATACGCATAAATAAGATGTAAGACAGAAGACTTGACTTGGAGTGCTGTGTCCAGAAGACTAATCCTGGTAATTTGTTTTAAAGAAATAACAAAAAATTATGGTAGATAACACTTACTTGGCACTTAATATATACCAGGAACTGGGCTAAATACATTATTATCATATGCATTACCTCATTTAATTCTCATTATAACCCTTGAGATAGGTACTATGATTAACCCCATTTTACAGAGGAGGAAATTGAGGTTCAAATTAATGAAATTACTTGCCCAAGGACACAAAACCAGAGGCTTCAACTAGTTAAGCTCTTAAGCCTTAACAAACTGCATTATGTTTATGAGCTAAATCTTATTGAAACCAATAGGATGGATTATCCCAGCTTTGGCAGTGAATAGTTGGGTGATCTTGGGAATTTCACAAAGAAAATAGCCCAGATGTTTTAAGTTCTTTATACTCACAGGCTAATTTTCTAAGAAAAGGAGATGTAACAGGAAAGTTTGAGGAAGGTTCTAACTATTCCCTCTCACTTAACCTCTTGCTTCTTTTCTTGAGAAATAATTATTTGATATAATAATAGCTGTTATATGCCAGGCACGATGCTATGACCTCAAAGAAGTTAAGAAGCTGACCCAAGGTCACATAGCTAAGATGAATTAAGAGGAAGAACCAGAACTTAAACATGGGTCTGACCCTAAAACTAGAGCTTTTCCATTAGGCCACCAACCACTTTCCTATGACTTTTTCCTATGATATTTCCTATAACTAAGCAAGTGTTTTAGGCTGCTTGAGCCTTGATTTCTTCACCTAAGAATGGGGATACAATGATACCTCCTCAAAAGGTTATTATAACAAATAAAATTATACATACAATAGAGCTAACACAGTAGCATATACAAGGTACTCAATAAATGAAAATATTAGTAAAATGATTAATATTGTTATCGTTATGATTGTACCCAATCCAGAAGGAACTTAATCTTCCACCAGGAAAAGAGTAGATTGGATTTCCATGGTGCTGATCACCTTTAACCATGCCTTTAGAGAAAGGAAGAGACATGGAGAGCTCTTCCAACTGCTAAAGCTGTCTGTCCATTCTGCTTGGCAAAATGTCCCAAGGATAAATCTCTTACTTTAATACGAGAAAGGGGAACAAAAGATGACTTCTAATTTAGCCATATTACAAAAAGTTTCAGGAGAAAAACATTGTCCTCAGAAAATTATGATTCAATGTATTCATCCAACAAATATCCACTGGCATACAATCAATGCCATAAATTCCTCTACCAACAGAAATGACCCTATCATTCATCATACAGGTGCTCTCTCTCTCCCTCTGATAAGCTCCTAAACTTCAGGCTTGTGTCAGAGACAAAGCAATGATCAGAGCTATCTGTGGGGCTTGGTGAATCAAACATTCATCCACACTCTGGGGGCATCCTGCTGGGTGGATGGACAGAAGCTTACCCTAATGGATACTATAAAGACTGGTGAGCCAAAACACACAACGATCACACAATCTGCTTCAAATCCCAATCCCCTGCAAGGCAGAAAGCTTTCAGAGATGGGGACTGGGGAAATAACTACCCTCTTCCATTTGCATTTGTTCCTTGAATGACACAGGACGTCTTTCCTTCTTTCTCCTCTAAGGCTTCCATTGATACTCATTTTCAGAATGGAAGAGGGTAATTTCCCTCTTACTGATTTCCTAAAAGGGATGACTCTGCTTATGATCAAATCCTACCACAGAAGCATGGGAGAGAGAAAAACTAAGTCCAGGACAACCCTCTCTGATTAAGCTGTCCAGAGTCTGAATACAAGCAACTATAGAAAGATGATATATTCTCTTTTGTTGTTTACATTAAGCTTTTAATTTTGAGATAACTAGAGATTTACATAGTTATCTCAAAGTTTACATTTACAATGGTAAGAAACAACCCAGAGACCTCCTGTGTACCCTCCACCCAGTTTCCCCTAATGGTAACATCTTATAAAACTATAGTATAGTATCACAACCAGGGTATTGACACTGATGGTCAAGATGGAGAACATTTCCATCACCATGAGGATTCCTCGTCTTGCTCCATTTTAAACATTCCCTCTGTTTCCCATCCTCATTAGCCCCTGGTAACCACTAACGTGCTCTCTCCATTTCTATAATTTTGTCATCTCAAGAATATTATACAAATGGAATCATACACTACGTAACCTTCGTGACTGGCTTTTTCACTCAGCATAATGACCTGGAGATTCATCCAGGTTGTGTGCATCAAGAGTTCACTCCTTTCTGTTGCTGAGCAGTAATCCATGGTATAAATGCCCACAGCTTGTTTAACCATTCACCTGTTGAAGGACATCTGAGTTGTTTCCAGTTTTTGGCTATGATGAATAGAGCTGCAATAAACACTTGTGTACAGGTTTTTGTGTGAACAGAAGTCTTCATTTCTCTGGGATAAATGCCCAGGGATACAATTGCTGGGGTCATATGGTAGTGGCATATCTAGCCTTCTTTTTTTTTTTTTTTTAAATGTCAGCAGTGGAGGTGTATCATTTTACATTCCTACCAGCAATGTATTAGTGATCTAATTTTTCTGCATCCTCATTTGCTGTTGTTACTATCTTTTATTTGAGCCATTCTGATAGGTATGTAGTAATATCTCATGGTGGTTTTAATTTGCATTTCCCTAAAGGCTAATGATATTGAACATCTTTTTCATGTGCTTATTTGCCATCTGTGTATACTCTTCAGTGGAATGTCTCTTCGTGTCTTTGCCCATTTTCTAATTGGATTGTTTGTTTTTCTACCATTGAGTTTTGAGAGTTCTTTGTATATTCTAGGCACATATTCTTTTAAAAGAATATTTTTAAGACATGTAGCATTTCTTGTTTCTTGAAAATCACAACGTACTACAAAGACGGAAATACCCCGTGATCACCCAAGGTGAATAGAATGAATGAACAATATGAGGAAAGAGGCTTAATTTCTCGAGATGTTCATTTGTGTGGGAAGTGTCAGAGCTGGAGAAAAATCAACAACCTAGAGTCACAGTTTGTTTACCCTGTTAATGGGCTAAGTCTTTTTTTCTTTTCAAAAACATAAACATTCACAAGTTATAATCTACTATAGCGGTGAATGTGATTAATATTTATTATATTTAAAGGACAACGTGGAAATGATTTTTACACAGGAGATAAGGTGCTGTCAACACTAGCACTTGCATAACATAAATGCCTCCTTCCAGACCCATCTGATTAAACAGCCTCAGAGCTCAGGGAAGGAAGTACGCACATACTAGCTCTCTCATCATTACACATGGCAACATAAAACCTGCTGGGAATGACTCCTTTTTTTTTTTTTTTTTTTTTTTTGAAACAGAGTCTCACTCTGTTGCCCAGGCTGGAGTGCAGTGACACACTCTTGGCTTACTGCAAGCTCTGCCTCCCAGGTTCACATCATTCTCCTGCCTCAGCCTCCTGAGTAGCTGGGACTACAAGCGCCCACCACCACGCCCGACTAATTTTTTGTGTTTTCAGTAGAGATGGGGTTTCACAGTGTTAGCCAGGATGGTCTCAATCTCCTGACCTCGTGATGCGCCCGCCTTGGCCTCCCAAACTGCTGGGATTACAGGCACGAGCCACCGCACCCAGCCGGGAATGACTCCTTTTAAATTGACTTAGGTTACTCAAACACTAACCAGTTCTTTTAAAAAACTGTTTGGGGCCGGGCATGGTGGCTCACGTCTGTAATCCCAGCACTTTGGGAGGCCGAGACTGGTGGATCACGAGGTCAGGAGATGGAGACTAGCCTGGCTAACACGGCGAAACCCCATCTCTACTAAAAATACAAAAAATTAGCTGGGCGTGGAGGCACGTGCATGTAGTCCCTGATACTTAGGAGGCCAGAGCAGGAGAATCATTTGAACCTGGGAGGCAGAGCTTGCAGTGAGCCAAGATTGTGCCATTGCCCTCCAACCTGGACCACAGAGTGAGACTCTGTCTCAAAAAAACAAACAAACAAAAACTGATCCTCCGGAAAGCAAAAATATGTCATAGGTGATTTCAAAATTCACTATAATGTATAGTTAAGCACAAATTATGTAGAGCTCTGCAAAAAAGACTGTTACAAAGCTTTATGCAAATTATATCTTTTAATAAATCATTAAAAATTAATCAGGTTAGTTTTCTATTGATAGCAATGCTTTCCAAGAATTCTTTTGTTTAAGAATCATTTTATCCAGAAAATAATCATTCCCTAATTTATTTTTGTCACAAATCCCAACTCTTACACGCACTAACATATTATTTTAACTACCACCTTGACATCGAAATTTCTTTCCTAAGGAATTCAAAGTCTTACCTCTACCAAACCATTTCTCTTTTCCCATTTAATAAATATAACAACATAATTTTGGAATATAAAACGAATATTCTTATAACATTCTTAATCTTAAAATGTATACTGATTTCGCTTAAAGGACAATATCAAATATATAACATTTATCTGCCTACACTCTTTTGAACTGTTAACTTCTCACCTTCCAATTTTCTTCAAAATTCCTTCCTTAAAAAGGATGCCCTTAGATGGGACTGTCCTGTGCATTTTTTTTGCAACTTCCTGTGAATCTACAATTATTTCACAATAAAAAGATTTAGAAAAAAAAAAGGTGTTCTCGCTTTCTATCCAAGTTCTGACTTTACACGTCCTTATTATAATTCCTTATTAATTATAATACTTCATTTTCCGTGTCCCTGATACTTTAAAAACAGTTACCCTTAAAGACGCCTTTTGATTTGATTACATCAGTTTGGTTTAGAAAGTAACATTTTCTTAGCTAAGGTAATTTTCTTAGCTAACGGCTTTAATTCTCAATTATTTATTTTATACTTTAATCTCTTATCTTCAGTTTTAAAACATTTCATATTTCCTAGAATTTCCCCCTTTGAAGGAATACCTTAAATAATTTATATACATTAAGCACCTAGAACAGTGCCTGGTATAGAGTACATGCTTAATAAATAGTCATTATTGTTATTATTTTCATCACAAAATCTACTCTTGGAAATTCTCCCCTTTTCTCTTTCTTTTCCTTTATGTCTCTCTGCTTTGCTTTGTTCCCCACCTTATCAACACGTCACACTTCCTTCAGCCACGAAATCACAGAACCCAGAACCTTAGCTCTTGAAGGAATCTGAGTGATCACTCAGCTACTCTTTCATAGTATATATGAGGGAACAGAGGCAAAGAGAACAGGAGTGATTTGCCTTTCTGGGGTCACCCAGTGAGGCAGTCAGTCAGTAGGACTGAATTGGGAATGTCGAATAAATCCTTATTCCTTCTTAGAAACTGAGCTTTTAAAACTGTCCAACAGGTTAAGTCAGCTCTGCACATACGCAGTTCTTGGTAATATCTCTGGTGAAAAAATTGGCTTAACTATGGAAAGAACTGTCCAATTTTCCAGATGTTTCAAATTGTGCCAATGATAACAGCAACTTCTAAGTTTCTGTTTCTCTCCGCACTATCCTCCCTACTCTGACCCTGTCTCTCTCCTTCTGGCATTGTAGATATCCTTTAAACCACGAGGGTTGGTTTTTTTCTTGGGGTGGGGGTGTTGGCTGGCTGTTTATTAAGCTACTGAGTTACTAGATCAAACCTAGGTAGGATTTGTCAGGAGCCATGAAGATACAGAAACAATGACAGAGTCACTAAGACGCTTCGAAAGAATGCTTTGTCCTTTTGGAAGGGGAAACTTCTTTCTAGAGTGTCTGCTGCACTGCTAAGATGTAAGAGGAGCTTTTCTCTCTAAGTCTGGTTTACTTTTTAATTTTAAAATTTGGTTTACTGAGGCATAATTTATACACAGTAAAATTCACTCACTCTTTTCAGATGCACAGGTCTTTGTTTGCTAAAAAACCCATATAATCATGTAACTACCACCAAAATCAAGATACAGAACATTTCCCACATACCAAAATGTTCCTTCATGCCTTTACAATCAACTCCTCCTCCACTGTTTGTCAACCAGTGACGTTGATGTTCCATCCCGTAGGATGGAAGATTGTATTTTGCTTTTTCCATGTATGTATTTTGCCTTTTCCAGAATGTCATATAAGTGGAATCACACAGCTGGTAACCCTTTGAGTCAGCCTCCTTCATTTAACATGAAGTATCTGATATTCACCTATGTTGTTACATGTATCAGTAGCTCGTTTTATTGTTGAGTAATATCCCACTCTGTGGATCTATTACAGTCTGTTTTTCCATTTACCAGCTGAAAGACATTTGGGTTGTTTCCAGTTTGGAGATATTATGAATAAAGTCACTATAAAGAGTTGCCTAAAGTTTTTGTGTGGACATATGTTTTCATTTATCTTGGGTAGATATCTAGGAAGGGGACTGCTGAATCATGTTGCAAGAAATTGCCAAACTATTTTTCAAAGCAGCTGTACCATTTTATATTTCTACCAGCAATGTATGAGAATTCTAATTGCTCTGTATTCTTGTCAGCACTTCATATTATCAGGTTTCTTGTTGTTATCTCTTTTCAGGGAAAGAAAGTAGCAAGAAGTATTTTTAGCATACTAAACTGTTAACAATTTAAGCAACCTTGACTCCTCTCTTTCTCTTAAAAGTCACAAACAATGCATCAGGAAATTCTATTGACTCTACATTTAAAATATATCCAGAATCACCACTTCTCCCCATCTTTATAACTATCTCCCTGATCTGGGCCCCTGAAACTTACCTGAAATACCAAAACATTTTCCTAACAGCTGATTCTACCTTTGTCCCCCACACTCAGATACAGACACACTGGCCTCTCTGCTGTTCCACTAATACTCCAGGCACATCCTGTGGTGTCTACTCTAACTCTTCCCCATATATCTACTTGACTACTTCCTCCCCCTTTCAAGCCTTCCTTCCAAACTCATCTTCCCTGTGAGGTTTCCTGATTAATATGCAACCTACTCTTTGCCTCCCCTAAGTTAAATCTACTTTTTCTTTTTTATTACTAACAACCCTCTAACACACTCTGTATTTTACTTATTTATTGTGTATATTATTGTTTTGGAACGTTTCCCAACCCACTCTATCACTGCTAGAACATGAGTTCTAGGATCATAGAAATCTTTTGTTTCATGTCTTGATGTGTTTCAAGTACTGTGAACAGTGCCTAGAACGTAGTAGGTATAAAATAAATCGCTGCTGAATGACCAAACTAACACTGGCTTTGGTATCTAAGGTAGCACTAATTGGAAAGTCTGTGTGAGGCCAGATTTATAAAAGAGAAAAGCCAAGGGTAGAAAATAAAATTTGTAACATGTACACTGAAACTACAAGGCTTAGTTTCTTTAAACACAAATCTATTTGGGCAGTGTTTGCCTACAGAATTTCTGCAAAAATGTATTCTTAAAAAGTTCTTCTATTGGAGAAAGTAAATGAAACTAACCAGGTTCATATATACAAAAAAACTCCTGGCACACTAACTATACAGGTTTTTTTTTCCTTCTCTAAACTTCTGCATCTGTGTAAGATGGCTCCAGAATGATTGCCAATTTTATTTTCTTAATCTAAGTTATATTCTCCTTACCCTTGCATTTCTATTTTTTATCCTCAGGGAAAGACAGAGCAGTTACTCCTAGGGCATTCTCACATCTTCCAAAGAAATGGCATAGGTGTTAATCTTGTATTTATGTTTGATGTGGGTAATGATGGCTACGACTGGAGCTGTAGGTTTATTAATATGCAGGGCTCTCACCTCATTAGTGGTGACGTATGTTTTGAAGTGAAGCTGCGATGTTTCCTGTAATGTTGGATCTGGCCTAACAGATTTTCTCACTGTTCATTTTCTTTGTTTTTACCCACAGTCAGCACATGCTATGCTTATAGTGCTCTCACATATGCCTTTTAATAAAGACAACTTTTCCACAGTGGTTAATTTGGTGGGCATTTCAAACATTTTTAATAATTACGTCCTCATATGGAATTACCATGTTTGGTTTATTTTGGAGAAAAGATTTTCACAATTTTTGACTCAGTAATATAAAGTATAATAAACTCTCTCCCTGGCTTGGTTTTGGAGTGGTTTATTCTTATTAACTGAATAAAGTGATTAATTCATGGTTATAATAAAAATATGCCACATTCTTAGCATTCAATAGTTTATGAAGCCCCTGCACATATATCTCAACCAAATCTTAAAGAGAGCAAAATAAACAACAGTAACACCTGATTGAACATAACATCTGATGATCCATTATGAATAGCAACTGCTGTGCTTCAATTTCCAAAACAATTTCCAATTAACATAATATACTATCAAATAAACTAACTTTTACCAGACTAACAAGCCTCACGGGATGGGTAGTAGGTATGCCACTGCTTATTGCTCAGATTTCATTCTACTCTACAGTCCTCACTGGATATATACTATGGGAGAGACTCCAGGTTTTTAAGAGTTTGTTTGGAAGCCATTAACTACCTATAATAAATTCTGTAATATACTATTTATATATCCACTTTCTATAGCTAAAATCCAGAACCACTGTATTCCAAGGAGGCCATTTAAATGTGAGAAATAGTTTGTTCTCTTTTCTCATTAGATACTGAACACGTCTCCATTTCTTAATCTTTTGAAATTTGTGCCCGTAAGTACAAAGCAATTTCTTTTTTTTTTTCTACTCTGCTTTTTAAGAACAGCATTAGAAAATGATGATTAGAGGAGAACACAGGTACTTAGACCAAGACAAAGGAGAAAGAGGTAAAGATCACTTATTAGTATTTCTCTTTCACCATCTTCTTTTCACTATCCTCTCACAATGCCTAAACCGGGGTCCCCAGCCGCTGCAGAAGGACCCCTGTCTTTGATTTGACAATGTGACACATGTTCAGCTAGAATTCCCATCATCATTCATTTAGAGAAAGCAAAAATGAGTACATGTGCTTTTAAGAAGGAACGGCAATGAGCTTATATAGCAAAAGTGCATAAACAAGTATATTACCTATTTAATTGCCTTAGCTGAACTTAAAAGCTCTGATCTTTAATTGCCTGATTGAACTGATCTAAAAAGCTACAATTTTTTAATCAAGAAGAAAATTAAATAGCTTTTTGGTAAATAAAAAGGCATCTTTAATCTTATTTTTATGGAATCCAAGTTATTAAATATGGACAAAACCTCTAAAATATTAAGTTAACAACTACTCAATCTAGGGTAAATTTCTCATTACAATGCTTTACAAAAGTCTTCAGGGACATCTGGCTTCTTTGACTCTTCAATAAAAACACATGCTTTTAAGTCTAGAAAGTAAAAGTTTCCATGAATAGCTGGGAAACTCAAAAGCTAAATATGAATATATTTAATGAGGTGTATTACCACAGCATATTTACTTCTGTAGTTGAGTGGCCATAACTACTGGGACATAACTGTTCATCTGCACTGCAATTCGTTAGTCTTTCCATCAAGACAGATGTAGGTGCATACTCATTCACTGAAATTCCTTGAGAGGACTTGTCAGCCCTCTACCACTGCTCCTAATCTGTCCCCAACAGATATCTTCCCACAACAAGTGGCATTTTATAGCAGGCTATTCTCTGTAGGAATTGGGCTGGCTGGCACCAACTGAAAAAATAAGTACAGGCCCAGGATTCCCTTTTGAAACCTTTATGCTCTCCATTAGTCAAACCACTGCAGCCCTTGTCCATCACTAACAAAAGAGCTCTTTCTTAGCCCAAGTTGCAACCAGGGATGAAAAGAAGGACCTGACAGGCTCTGGTCAACCAAGTTTGGTCACAGTGATCATAAAGTGATTATACTGAGAATCTGACCTTCGAAATTATTTTGAGATCCAGACAAATCCAAAAACACGTCTATCAAGATCCCATTTCAAATGAAAATTTTAGTTATTTCCCCCAAACCCAGAGTAAAAATTAAAATTAAAAAAATTTAGATATAGGAATACGAAAGGTACATCAACTTATCAGCATGATTTCTAATTTTAAAGAAGGAAAATCAAGATAATGGCAGAATAACTAAAACATATTTCCCTATCCACCATAGTTCTTTGTGCTACTAAGATTCCTTGCACAAAGTTACAGCTAGAGAGGGATTTCATTATAAGCCAGAATTAACCTGTATGCCCAGAGTACATGATGATCCTAACATTCACTTTCTAATAACACTCGAATTTCCATGGCACTGTCCGTTTAAAGAAAGCTTTGCTATTAAGAATGGATGTTTTCCCTTTAGTTCTTTTGTCAAATGGATGGCAGATGTCCATTTTTAAAAAATCAATAAAATTTTGAGAACTGACCATTGGGTTAATTCTTATTAAAATGGCTATCACCACTTTATGGGTTGCTGGGTGTGGGGAGGTAAAAGTACAGGGAATGGAAACAATATAAGTTATATAATGTTAAATATTGTTATCTCTTACTCTTGGTAGTCAAAAATGCTCAATTTTTCTTTCATCCATCAAATGTGTTTACACACTTATTTATACCCAGAAAAAGTAATACTAACAAAACTCACTCTCCCTACACTTACCTTTCGTATCAACTATACTCTAGAAATGGAGTGGACTGGCTTTAAAAAGAAATCTAGTTAATGATTTCATTTAGTCAGAATAAATACCTTCAAAAACCTGAATATTTTATTTGTCAAAATCTAGATACTCTCATTAAAAAGAAGGAGGAGGATTTCAGAAGAGATGTGGAATCACTAGGATATTAAAACCACCACAAAAGAAAACAATCCGTAGTGACAGATATGACATCACAGTTGAAAATATCAGTTGTTTTCTCCATCTCACAGTTTACACTCTTAAAAAAAACTTTCCTTTAATCATATCTAACGTGTATGCTGTTCCATTCCCCAAATGCACACAAAGCTAAGATGAGCAGATGTGTAAAATTAAACAGCACTGTTAGTAACACTAGGCCTTGAAGTTGCTTTGTTATAATATCTTTCTCACTTAATAATTTGCTCCAAATGAATTAAGATATTTTGGGAACATAAAAAAAAAAAAGGAGATTCCTTTGGCAATATTCAACAGTTATCTGATTATTCTCTCATGTGTTCTGTTACTGGACAAGGGGACTATTCCTGATGCTTTCACCAATATCTTAAAGTTTTACTTTTGGCCAGGCGCAATGGCTCACATCTGAATCCTAGCACTCTGGGAGGCCAAGGTAGGAGGATTGCTTGAGACTAGGGGTTTAACACCAACCTGGCCAACATAGCAAGATCCCATCTTTAAAAAAATTAAAAATAAAGTTTTTCTTTCCAGGTATGTGAAACAATCTCTTAAGGAACAGTGTGTGATACTATCTGAAACGTTAATAGAAGGAAAGATGTAACTGTACAGAAAGCAAAGGTTTTGCATTAACAAGAGTTAAGTAAGACAAACAAGATCCTGTTATTTTCAAATACTATGAAATATCTTTTTACAAGTTTGACAAAGGTGATTCACAAAAACACGCTACCAAGTTTATAATCTAAATGAGAGCAGTTGATGGAGAAAACAAGAAAAATAACATTTATAAAGCAGCCATCTTTTTGAGAACCAGATGTATCAGCTGGCTTAAATGTCAGAACACTTACTCACTTTAAAAATCAAGGTATCTGGAGAGACCCAACCCCACCCAATTAAGCCCAAGCTTATAAGCCCAGCACATACCTCTATGTAAAATCTTTAAACTCCACAAATAAGTAAGGCCTTTAACAACCTAAATTTAAGAAAAAGAAAACAGCGGAATTATCATTTATGGTTTTTATAAGGAACTTTCCATATTTAAATATATCAACATTTTTTTTTTTGAGACAGGGTATCACCCTGTCACCTAGGCTGAAGTGCTGTGGGGTACAATCACTGCTCACTGTAGCCTTGACCTCCTGGGCTCAAGCAATCCTCCCCCTTCAGCTGCCTGAGTAGCTGGGACCACATGTGTGTACCACCACGCCTGGCTTTTTTTTTTTTTTTTTTTCAGTAGAAACAGGGATCTCACTAATGTTGCCTAAGCTGGTCTTGAACTCCTAGGCTTAAGTGATCCTCCTGCCTCAGCCTCCCAAAGTGCTGGGATTACAGGCGTAAGCCACCACGCCTGGCCTAACTCTTCCTTTAAAACTCTGTCAATCAATAAGCATTTACTGAACATCTCCCATTTCTGTGTGAGGCTTTGCGGGAAAACCAAATGCAAAAGCCACAGTTCCTACCTTTAATGAGCTTATAATCTCCTGAATATAAGGTACTCCAAATGAAAGAAATAAGTGCATGTGTATATAAAATAATCTGGAAGTACCTATGCTGAATTCATAATGATGCTAAGCCAGGCAAGGAGACACACAGGAAAAAGGGACAATGGCTTTCTTAATTTTCTATACTTCTCTGTGTAAAACTTTTTCTGAAGTCAGGACACTTATGACCAAGGAGAAACTTTTCCTCTGAGACAGGATCTCACTCTGTTGCCCAGGCTGGAGTGCAGTGGTGCAATCATAGCACACTGTAACCTCAAACTCCTGGGATCAAACAATCCTCCCATCTCAGCCTCCTGAGTAGATGGGACTACAGGTGCACACCACCACACTCTGCTAATTTTAAAACATTTTTTGTAGAGATGTGATCTTGTTTTGTTGTCCAGGCTGGTCTTGAACTCCTGGCCTCAAGGGATCCTCCTGCCTTGGCCTCCCAAATCCCTGGGACTACAGGTGGGAGTCACCATGCCTGGCCTGGAGAGACATTTAAAAAAAGTCAACTGATGAAATAAGGCAGTGGGTAGAATAGAAACTGCTTTTCCCATCAGGAGTCAGAAAGGCTTACTAAAAGTAATGATTTAAAGTAATGGATTTAACTTAAATGAAAAAAAGAGAAGGAAGTGTTTAGGTCAAGGTAAAAATATATAATCAAAGTATTGGGGCAATATACTCTTCCAAAATATCAAAGTCATGAAAGACAAACACTGAGGCATTAGAGAGACATGACAACCAAATGCAAAGAATAAGCCTAGACTTCCAGAACCAGAATTTTTTTTCTTTGGTCTATACAGGGTATTATTTGACAATTGGTGAAATTCAAATAAGGGCTGTTGAGTAGATAATAATATTGTATCGATACTAGTTTCCTGATTTTAATCAGTGATTACGTAAGATAAAGTGTTTGTTCTTAGGAAATAGATACCTAACATATTTTGGGATAAAGGCCGTGGTATCTGTAACTTATTCTCAAATGTTTCAGGAAAAAATATGTTTACAGATTTTTAACCAAATGTGGTAAACTGTTAACAACTAGGGAATATAGGTGAAGCATCTGTGGGAATTTTTTGTATTAGTCTCACAACTTTTCTATAAGTTTAAAATAATCTCAAAACAAAAATGTCCCCCCAAATTTATAAAGTATATTGGAGTAGGAAAGAACGAAGTATATCAAGATGGTCCTCACAAGCCAGTCTGGCTGGTGCAAAGCATATATGTTGACAAGGCAAGGTATTAAAAAGGCAGGTCGAGGAAATAAAATGAGAAAATACAAACATCTGAATTAGATTTGCAGTTTTCACTTTCATAGCGTGAGTTAAGAGTAATTAGTTGAATGAGATACTGAAAAAAAGGTGTTTTCATGACCCTAAGTATATGGGTTACAAGTACTCCCTTCTATGTGGAAAATTTAATCAGTGGTCACCGTTAAAAACTTAAAAAAATCTTTACATATAAATTGCTGTAAAAGGAAATGCACATGTTTTATTCATAACCATTGACCCTATATGCACATGAGTGTGAACTTACCAATTTCAAGGTTGACTATTCATAATGTGACACCAGATACACTGAACAAATCACTACTAGTCAAAATTTACTGTAAGATTTAAAAGTATTCATCATTATAGAGAATTCTGGGTAAGTCAGGACTATAAGAACAAGAAAACCTACCATTACCATGAGAAGTAACTGAGTAGTTTACATATCTTGAAAGTGGTAAGAAGAGTGTTAGGGGCTAAATATGCAAGGATTCGAGTTGATCAAGGAAGCCTAAGAGCAACTGTAAAATAAGAAATGCAATGGGAGAAAGACAATTTCCAAAAGATCTAGAAGACAAAATCTATATCAATTAATACTGAGCAGAGGTTAACATATTTTAATTGTTCTCAAAGGGTGCAATGTGCTCCTGAAAGATTTGCTTACATAGATTCATCAATTCCGGTGTATGTTTGTCTATTCTAAGAGAACAGTATACATTTTTATAGTAAATGACTTCTTCTAGAGTTTGGAAATAACTGGCATTACAATAAAACACATGTATTCTGGACAGGAAGACAATACAGCAAGAAAATATCAAAATATTAATAATGATAATTTTATCACAGAAGGAAACAACAAAAATATTGCTTTAAATGTTTATAAAAAGTAACATCCATAATGATAACAATTTTCTCTCTGAGTGATATGAGGAGGTCATCTTATTTAGCATGGAGGTGATCATCTTCTCCGTTCTGAGGAAGTAGGGTTAAAATTTTCAACTTTGAAGCTTAGCTGCATGTTATAAAAACTATCCATTAAAGATAGCTCACCACTAAAAATTGGTTCCATACAAAATGAATTTTCAGAAAACATGTAAGGGAAGGCAATCCAATATATTCTGATTATCAGGTAGGAAAAGTAAAACAAATGCTGATTTTATAATATTTGCTAAAATTATTCACTCTGTTAGAGATTCAAAAAGAAAATATTCTTATTCTTTGTCAAAATACACTACATTTTCCTTTAGAAACATGTAAATTCTGGTGAAAAAGGAGCTAGAAATCTGTGAACTGAAAAATCTAAAGGATATTATTGGTATTCAGTAGGCTGGGTTTCACAACAATGACTTGACAAAGCCTTGACACTAAAAGTACTTATATCTGTTGTCAATCACTCGCTCCTTGACATGTCAAGTGCACCTCCTTTCAGGGACAACTTCAATCAACATTAGCACTCAAAATACAGTACACAATGTCACTGATTCAGAAATGAGAAGAAAAACAGAATGTGTTAGGTGGCAGGGAAAGGTAGAAAGGCATTCATTCCTCTTTATAGGAGACCATATTCAAATGGATAGTAAAGAAAAACCACTGAATCACTGAGCAAGTTGGAAGGCTGAAACCAGGTATGTATAAATTCCTTTGGGGCGGGGAAAAAAAAAAACTCTCTTGCCATACATTTTACAGGAGAAAATTTGAATAACATATCACAGAGGTCGACAGAGGTCCATGCTGTAATGAACCTTGGACCTATGAATCTGCCTTGCATGCCAGATTATTAGACCCTGGAAAATAAAGTTAATTTGGGAAAAGAGAGATACCTAAAGAGATGAAACGAATCTGAAGCAATTGTGTTGCTCCATTATTTTCTCATTCATAAGTCTCTGTTCTTATTTTTTAGCCTAGCTCTTTCTTTCACTCTTGCCTCTATTTTGTTTTTTCTCTCATTCTGTTAGGAGAACACACTGAGAAAGCAAGGCGTCTGGTGTCAGACAGCCCTGTGTTCAAATTTGTACTGACTAATTAGATGATAACTCTGGGCAAGCTGGCTAACTTTTCCAAACCTCATCTTGCATGTGCACAGAGTATGTCCAATAATCCACACTTTACATGGTGGCTGTAAAGGCTAAATGACATAATATTTGTATAGACAGCATGCATTAGTGATTAGCACAGGAAGTATTCAATATACACCGATTTTCCCACTCTCTCTCTCTGATTCTGTTGCTTTTCACTTGGCAATAGCACCCTTGTGCTTTCTTGGCCTCAATGAGGGAACTCAAGGGAAAGATGTTGATGCCATCATCTTCAGTACACTTTTGGAGAGATGACCAAGGATACTGGGAACACAATCAGACTATGGGAATATTTAGTTTACACACCATAACCCACAGCCCATCAATTTGCTAGTCTTATTTTGACTAGTACAACCCTCCTAGTGTCA
Source organism: Piliocolobus tephrosceles (assembly GCF_002776525.5). Classification (NCBI taxonomy): domain Eukaryota; kingdom Metazoa; phylum Chordata; class Mammalia; order Primates; family Cercopithecidae; genus Piliocolobus; species Piliocolobus tephrosceles. The sequence goes on along the minus strand of NC_045439.1, from coordinate 140,847,378 downwards.
GGTATTAGCCATGGGCCAATCTGGTGTTCGTTAGCTGCAACAAATGATAATCCAAATTTGTAGCCTATTCAGGATACATTAAAAAAAAAATACACTTTGGAGGCGTTACATAAACCCAGGCTCCTGCAGAATTTATAAAAAGTGGCAGACAAAAAGCAAAATTATTAAAAGCATTTCTTCTACTGCAGCTGTAAGTAGTTTTCATTACTATGACCTGATGAGTCATAAAAGCTGGAGAAATTGGACACATATTTAGGGGGAAAAACCCCTAATAAAAAAAAAAAATGTAAGGGCAAATATAAACAATCCTTTGGAGTAGCACTTACTTTAATGCCTTTCACTAAAATAATTTGTGTCATATTTTCATTCACTTAATAGGCAAGCCCTGTATTTGATGCTGAATTGTTTTTTCTGCTGACTCTATTCACTTCAGTCTTCCTACTCGAGTAGAATTGAAAAGATTGGGGGCCTTGTGTGGATGCCCTAAACAAGAGGGAAGTAAGATTTATGAAGTTCAGGAAGAACATGCTTCTCCACTGAAGATGGGAGATTTCTATTTTTGCCAAGTTCCATAGATAATTGAGTATATAGAACTTGTATACCTTTTTCTTTTTCAATTGGTATCCTTGCCTTTTTTTGCCCTTTATTATACATGTGATTAAACTTTACAGCCAAGAACTGCCAAAAGCCACAAAGCATTCACTCTCTCCTGGGATTAGAACAGGAAATGAAACATTTTTATTTTCATCTAAAATAGTGATTTAAGTACTCAAATTTCATACTAATCTACCTACACATGTAGATGAGAAGCTACTTAGCAGCAATAGCATCAGAAAAGAAAGTTCTCATCACCCAAGGCAGTTCACACTAATAATTAGAAAGAAAAAAGGAAAGCTGTGAATTACAATGAACTAAGACTAAATAAGTGTCCATGTTGGATTAAAGAATTTGAGTTGTCAGTTTGATGCATAATGAATGTGAAAATCAGCCAATTAATTATATGGTACATGGTACAATCACTTTGTTCTGCAATAAACCACTGAAGTTACCATAGTGCCTTTAGTTTAGCAATTGATTACTATTACATCACCCCATGACTTCTCTCAGACACTGTTTAACCTATATTATTATAAATGTGAAATACAGAACTTATGAGAACATTATAGTAACGTTAGTTTAATTTCATCAGTATATTAGTGTATATAGAAAATACACGAATATGGAAAAACTGCTTTAAATCACAAAGGGAATAAATTTCTAGATATAGTTGATGAAAAAATTAAAAACCAAGAACATAAAAAAACTGCAAAAAATCTTTACTAATACTACTTTGTTCTTAACAAATTAGTGTTTTCTTGTAGACTGCTTTAATAACTCAGACTTTTTAAGTATTTGCGAAACATATGCTAATCATAACTACAAAATATAAAAACAAAACAAAAAAGGATTTTTTTTTTTTTTTTTTAAGAACAACTTGGAAATTTTACGAGTCAACAAGAACAGCAAGGTCCCTGCAAACACATGAAACTAGAACAGGTTGGAATACATAAGTGTGTGACTACGTTATGACGGTAGGTGGGCTGGTCTATGAAAAGAAGAAAGAACAAAACAGGAGAAAGTCAAGAAGGTCTTGGGAGCCAACTGGGATTGAAGAACAAGAAAAGACATTGAGAATATAAGAGTGAGCTTGATTAGAAAGATTAAATCACTCAAATTTTCTAAAACTGAAGCCATATACTTACTGCTACTGCAATTCTTCCAAGGACGTGTTCTGGCATTTTCCTATATACATCCAAAGATCCCCCTGTAGAGATAAACATGCCATATTACTACAAATGAAACTACCAGAACAATGCACTGGGCTCCTCCTGTGTATTCACTGTGAGACTATGTTTTTACACTTCCTACACCACACATTGGGTGTGTAGTATAAAACTTGTTTTTAGTCCAATGTTTTCTATAACGTAATCATACTTCCTGATGAAGTATAACTAGATATTTTCATTTTATTCTGAAGTGTATAGTTGCATACATGACAAACTGAAAGAAACTAGTCAAAGGCAAGCTAAGAAACTATACTTTATATAAACTTAAATACATACACAAAATTATAAAGATCAATATGACAATTACATTTAGGTGCCTGCCTTTTGTAACAGTTTTTCTCAAATGTAAATTAGGGTAACATCTTACAATTTTCACATTAATCCAACAAAAGCTGGAATATATGCAGAGAACCACTACTTTGCTCATTAATGATATGATTATGAGATCTATTTTAATAATATGTAATCATCTTTCTTTAAGAGTCAAATTGAGGTATACAGTCTTTCAGTTCTACAAAAAAATTATTTCAGAGTATTTGACAAATATTTTTACATGCATATAGACACATGCATATATTATATATATGGCTACTGGCTTTATATTTATCCCATTTAAAGCAGATACAGAAAATGATCACTCTTAGTTAACCTTTGCTTGTAGTTTGCAGATTTGAACAAGAAACTGGGAAACCAAAGTGTAACTAAACATTACACTTTGGCTCTGGGTGCTACTGGGAAGATAATGAAAAAACATCTGATATGAACTGAACCATCCTTATTTACTAAAATGACATTTTTATTACAGATGTAGTAAAAGTGAGAATACAGCAGAAAAACATTTTATGTTCTCATTAATCTTTCAGATAAATTGGCAGTATGAAGGATAAACAGAATAAAAAAAGATCAAGCTTTACATGCTGGTATTTGCAAGACTGACAAATGCAGCTTATTGGACCAATCCCTTATGAAGTGAATGACCTGAATGGCTTAAAACTAGGAGGTGAAAATCCATCCAGATGTACCAGTAACAACTTCTAAGAGAATTCACTTTTACAAAGGATATAAATCAGGGCTTAATTAACTAAATGGACAATGGTTTCAACAAGCTAAACCCAAAAAACAAAGATTACCTTACCACCATCATCAGTAGAAGAAGCCAAAAAGGAATCTAATTTTGAGGTAGTTCACTGGTTTTTAACCTCAGTTAGACCCGCTTTCCTTAACTATCCATATGGCTAAAATCTTTACACAGCCGGCTCTGTGCCATCACTGATTCATCTTGTCCTTTTCATGTCCATTAGAGAAAAATGTCATCAGTGAAAAAACAATGTGGCAGATCCACTCAGGATTAAGAGTTCCTGTTAAGTTTGATGAGTTCTTTTTCTGCAATTCAGTAATTCTTATCAGGTTAAAAATGGCAGAGGGGGTTGGTTTAATTTTTCTCTGTTTTATTATCATTTCTATCCTTCAGATCTATCAAAAATGGCAACTCTACATTTGTGCAGAAAAGGACATTAAAGATCAGTCCAGCGACCTTACTTGACAGGTGGGGAAAATAATCCCAGCGATGCGAATGTTCTAGTTAAAGCCAAGAGTCAGCTGATGGCAGAGCTCAGAGAAGACCTGAACCTTTGAAGTTTCAGAAGTTAAAGATTTAAAAGGTGGCCAGGCACAGTGGCTCACACCTGTAATTCCAGCACTTTGGGAGGCCAAGGTGGGAGGATCACTTGAGGTCAGGAGTTTGAGACCAGCCTAGGAGACATGGTGAAACCTCATCTCTACCAAAAAAATTAAAATGAGCTGGGCAAGGTGGTGTACACTACTCTTTAGTCCCAGCTACTCAGAAGGCTGAGGCAGGAGAATCGCTTGAACCTGGGAGGCGAAGGTTGCAGTGAGCAGAGATTGCACTACTGCACTCCATCCTGGGTGACAGAGCGAGACCTTGTCTCAAAAAAAAAAAAAAAAAAATTAAAAGGTTTCCCCATGATGTGACATAGCTTGAGAATCACATGTGAACTTTCTGCAGTTTAAAAAGTCTCATGCAATGTGATACTACTATGATGCAAACTGACAGAACTTAATTTTAGCTGAGATGGTGGTATTCAAGGCATTTAGAAACTCATTCATCTGTGGCTCGGTAGGTTTGAACTTTTTGCTCGTGATTCCAAAGTTACTGGTTTGTTCTCTGTGATCTGTCACTTTTCTTTGTTCCTTGAAGTCATATGTATCCAAATAGAATTCTGAAGTAGAAAAGTATAATAACTGAAATGAAAATTTATTAGAGAGGAACAACAGCATATCTGAGAAAGCAGAAGAAAGAATCAAAGGGGGTAAAGATAGGTCAATGGAGATTATCCAGTCTAATGATGAAAAGAAAAGAAAATGAAGAAAAATGAACACATTCTCAGAGACCTGGAGAACACCATCCAGCATACAAACATATGCATAATGGGAGATTAGAAACGGAGGAGAAAAGGAAGGAACGGAAAGAATATTTGAGAAAACAATGAACCTAAACTTCCTAAATTTGATTTTAAAAAGTGAATTTACACATCCAAGAAGCTCAGTATACTTCACCTAGGATAAACTCAAAAGAGATCTATACCTATACACATTATTATCAAACTATCTATAGCCAAAGACATAAAGAAAATCTTGAAAGCAGCAAGAGAAGTGACATTTCAGTTACAAATAATCCTCAAAAAGATCAAGAGCTGATTACTCATCAGAAACCACAGAGGTCAGAGGCAGAGGAATGACATATTTGAACAGCTGAAAGAAAAAGATTGTAAACCAAAAATTCTATATCCAGCGAAAACTACTTTACAAAACTGAAGGAGAAATTAAGATACTTTCAAATAAACTGGAAAATTTATCTCAGAATACTGAGAATTAATCATTAGTTGACCTGCCCTACAAGAAATAAAATACAGTCTTTCAGACTGAAGGATATTTAGGTTGAAGTTAAAAGACAGTAACTCAGATCCACATGAAGAAATAAAGAACACTGGTAAAGGTAACTGCATAGGCAAATATAAAAGACAGGATAAATGTATGTTTTGTTTGTATCTCTTTTGTTCTCCTATATGACTTAAGAGACAACGGCATAATTTTAAGTTTGTTTTGGACACACAATGTGTAAGAATGTAACTTATATGACAATAACAGCATAAAAGAGATGAGAAGAAATTGAGCGACACTGAAGCAAAGTTTTTGTATATTATTATTATTATTATTATTATTATTATTATTATTATTATTTGAGATGGAGTCTCACTCTGTCGCCCGGTCTGGAGTGCAGTGGTGCGATCTCGGCTCACTGCAACCTCCGCCTCCTGGGTTCAAGCTATTCTCCAGCTTCAGCCTCTCGAGTAGCTGGGATTACAGGCATGCACCACTGCATCTGGCTAATTTTTGTATTTTTTTTTTTTTTTTTTAGTAGAGATGGGGTTTCACCAAATCGGCCAGGCTAATCTCGAACTCCTGATCTCAGGTGATCTGCCCACCTCGGCCTCCCAAAGTGCTGGGATTACAGGCATGAGCCACCATGCCCGGCCTTTTGTATACTATTAAAATAAAGTTAGTATCAATCTCAAGTAAATTGTTATAAGTTAAGAAGTTAATTGTAATCCCTAGGGCAACATTAACAATATAACTCAAAAAAATAGAGCAAAAGAAACCATGAGAAATTTAAATGGTACATTTGAAAATATCTATTTGACATAAAAAAAGCAGTAACAGAACATGAAAGGCATGACGTATAGAAAACAAATAGAATGGGAGAGATATATCTCACCTTGTTAGTAATTAAATTAAATGTAAAAGGTTTAAGCACTCTAATTAAATAAGAGATTGGCAGAATTAATTTTTTAAAAAATGATCCAACTATATGCTGTCTACAACAGAGATATTTTACATTTAAAGACACAAACAGGTTGAAAAATGATGAAAAAAGATATACTATTCAAATAGTAACCAACAGGGAGCTGGAGAGACTATACTAGTGGAAAAATAGTCTTTTAGATAACTATTATTAAATATTGTTACTAGAGACAAAGACATTTTCTAATGATAAAAGGATCAACCAACCAAGAAGATATAACAATTATAAACACGTATGCACCTAGCATGCATGCCAAAATATATGAAACATAAACTGAAAGAACTGAAAGGAGAAACAGACAACTCAAAAATATTAGTTTTTCAGACTTCAATATCTCACTTTCAGAAAAGGACAAAACTACACAGAAGATTAACAAGAAAATACTGAACAGTATTATAAACCAATCAGAATTAACTGACATGAAAAGGATACTTCACTTAACCACAGGAGAATACATTCTTCTCAAGTGCATATATGTGGAAATTAAACAGCACATACCTAAATAAAAATGGGTCAGAAAGAAATCACAAGAGATTTCTGTCATAGAAAAATGGAAAATACTTTGAGATTAATGAAAATAACACAACATACCAAAACTTCTAGGATGCAACTAAAGCCATGCTTAGAGGAAAATTTATAACCTACATTAAAGAAGAAGAAAGATCTCAAATCAATATCCTAACTTTCTACCTTAAGCAGAAGGAGAACATCAAGCTAAAACTAAACTCAAAGAAAGCAGAAAAAAAGAAAATAATAAAATTAAAGTAGAAATAAAACAGAGAATAGAAAAAAAAAAATAGAGAAAATCAATGAAACCAAAAGTCGGTTTCATTTTAAATGAAAAAAATTTTTTTGGCCGGGCATGGTGGCTCACACCTGTAATCCCAGCCCTTTGGGAGGCCGAGACAGGCAGATCACCTGGGGTCGGGAGTTCAAGACTAGCTTGACCAACATGGAGAAACCCTGTCTCTACTAAAAATACAAAATTAGCTAGCCGTGGTGGCGCACGCCTGTAATCTCAGCTACTCCGGAGGCTGAGGCAACAGAATGGCTTGAACCTGGGAGGCAGATGTTGCGCTGAGCCGAGATTGTGCCATTGCACTCCAGCCTGGGAAACAAGAGCGAAACTATGTCTCAAAAAAAAAAAAATTTTTTTTTTTTTAAACAGAGAAACTGACAAACTTTTAGCTATACTGACCGAGAAAATAAGTGAGGAGACTCAAGAAACTAAAGTCTGGAGTGGAAGAGGGAACATTACTACCGACTCTGCAGAAATAAAAAGGATTATAAGAGAATTTTCACAACTGTGTATCAATAAATTAGAAAACCTAGATGAAACAGATTAATTCTGAGAAAAACACAAACTACCAAAACTGACTCAAGAAAAAATTAAAAATCTGACTAAACCTGTATATAAAGTGATTGAGTTGGTAATAAAAAAAAACTAACCACAAATACTATTCAGCTTTTAAAAGGAAGAAAAACTCTGATACATACTACAACATGAACCTTAGGACATAACGCAAAATGAAATAAGCCAGACACAATAAGACAGACACTATGTGATTCCAATTATATGAGGTACCTAGAGTAGTCAAATAGAGACAGAGTATAATGCTGTTTGCCAGGGGCTGGGAGCAGGGGTGAATGAGGAGTTTTTATTTAATAGGTATAGAGTTTCAGTTTTGCAAGATAAAAAGAGTTCTAGAGATGGATGGTGGTAACAGTTGCACAACCATGTTAATGTACTTCACACTGCTGAATTACACACTTAAAATGGCTGACACAGTCTGAATATTTGTCCTCTTCGAAACTCATGTTGAATCTCATTCCCGCCAGGTGCGGTGGCTCAAGCCTGTAATCCCAGCACTTTGGGAGGCCGAGACGGGCGGATCATGAGGTCAGGAGATCGAGACCATCCTGGCTAATGTGGTGAAACCCCATCTCTACTAAAAAATACGAAAAAACTAGCAGGGCGAGGTGGCTGGCACCTGTAGTCCCAGCTACTGGGAGGCAGAGGCAGGAGAATGGCGTAAACCCGGGAGGCGGAGCTTGCAGTGAGTTGAGATCTGGCCACTGCACTCCAGCCTGGGAGACAGAGCCAGACTCTGTCTCAAAAAAAAAAGAAAAGAAATCTCATTCCCAATGACGAAGATGGGGCCTAGTGAGAGGTGTTTGGGTCAAAGGGGTGGATCCCTCATGAATGACTTGGTGCCATTCTCACAAAATTGAGTGAGTTCTCACTCTAAGTTCCCATAAGATTTGGTGTTAAGAAGGGTCTGGAACCTCCCTCCTCTCTCTCTTGCTCCATGAATGGAAGCTTCCTGAGGCCCGGACCAAAAACAGATGCTGGGCACCATGTTTCTTGTACAGCCTGCAAAATCATGAGCCAAATAAACCCCTTTTCTTTATAAATTACCCAGTCTCAGGTATTCCTTTATAGCAACATAAGATGGACTAATAAAATGGCTAGTAAGGTTTAAATTTTTGTATGAGTATTACACCATAATTTAAAAAAAAAAAAAAAACCACACTAATTACACACCCCAAAAACACCAGAACCAGATGATTTCACTGGTGAATTCTATCAAATGTTTAAAGAAGAATTAACATCAGGCATTTGAAAAAATGTTCAACATCACTAATCATCAGGGAAATGCAAATCAAAACCACAATGAGATGTCCTCTCACTCCAGCTAAAATGGCTTTTATCAAAAAGACAGGGAATAACAGATGCTGGCAAGGATATGGACAAAGGGGAACCTTCATACACTAATGATGGGAATGTAAACTAGTACAGCTACCATGGAAAACAGTATGGAAATTCCCCAGAAAACTAAAAGTATAACTACCTTATTATGATCCAGTAATTTCACCATTGGGTATATATCCAAAAGAAAGGAAATCAGTAAATTGAAGAGATATGTGCACTCTAATGTTTACTGCAGCACTATTCACAATAGCCAAGATATGAAATCAATCTAAGTGTCCATCAAAGAAAAAATAAAGACAAAGAAAATGTGGTACATAAACACAATGAAATATTATTCAGCCATAAAAAGAATGAAATCCTGTTATTTGCAAGAACATGGGTATTATTTTAAATGAAATAATCCAGACACAGGAAGACATACATGTTCTCTCACTGATATGTGGGAGCCAAAAACAAATGATGATGGAGACATAGTAGAATGATGATTATCAGAGACTGAGAAGGGTAGTGAGAAAGGTAGGACAAAGAGGGGTTGGTTAATGGGTAAAAAAGTATAGTCAGATAGAAAGAATAAGATCCAGTGTTTGGTACCACAACAGGGTGACCACAATTAATAATTTCTTGTATATTTCAAAATAACTACTCAAGTGGAATTGCAATGCTCCTAACACAAAGAAATGATAAATGTTTGTGGTCATGCATATCTCCATTACTCTAAGTTGATTACTACACAGTGCATGCTTGTATCAAAATATTATTATATATGTACTCCATAAATATGTAAAATATTATGTCTCCATAAAAATTTTTATTTATTCATTTATTTATTTATTTATTTTGAGACAGAGTCACTGTCACCCAGGCTGGAGTGCAGTGGCATGATCTTGGCTCACTGCAACCTCCACCTCCTGGGTTCAAGCGATTCTCCTGCCTCAGTCTCCCAAGTAGCTGGGATTACAGGCATACGCCACCAGGCCCAGCTAATTTTTTTTGGTACTTTTAGTAGAGATGGACTTTCACCATGTTGGCCAGGCTGATCTCGAACTCCTGACCTCAAGTGATCCACCTGCCCTGGCCTCCCAAAATGCTGAGATTACAGGCATGAGCCACCCCGCCCAGCCCATAAAATTTTTTTAAAAAAGAATTAACATGAATCCTTCATAAACTCTTCAAAAAAACAGAAGAGGTGGCAATACTTCTGAACTTATTCTATAAGGCCAGAACTATCCTGACACCAAAATCAGACACTGACATCACAAAAAAAGAAAACTAGTCCAATGTCCCTCATAAATATGAATACAAAAATCATCAAGAAAATACTAGCAAACTGAACCCAGGAACATATAAAAAGAATTACACATCATGACTAAGTGGAATAATTCCAACACTGCAGGAATGGTTCATTTTGCAAAAATAAATAAATACAGTATACCATATATTAACAGAATAAAGGACCAAATATGCACAATTATTTCAATAGACATAAAACAGGCATTTGACAAAATTTAATACCCTTTCATGATTAAAAAAAAAATACTCAACAAACTAAAAATAGAAGGGAATTTCTTCAGCCTGACAAAGGACAACTACTCTAAACCCATGGCTAACATCATATTTAATGGTGAAAGACTAAAAGCTCTCCCTCTAAGGTCAGGAACAAGAGAAGGATGTCTGTTCTCATCAGTCTATTCAACATTGTACTGAAGGTTCTAGCCAGGGTAATTAAGCAAGAAAAGGAAATAAAAGACATCCAGAATTGAAAAGAAAGCATTAAAACGACCTGTTTGCAGGTGGTATTATCTTGTATATAGAGAACCCTAAGGAATCCACAAAAAGCTATTAACGTTAGTAAACAAGTTCAGCAAGGTTGCAGAATACAAGATCAATATATAAAAATCAATTACAGTTCTGTACACTGGCAATGAACAATCCAAAAATGAAATTAAGAAAAACAGCATTAAAAATACTCAGAAGTAAATTTAACAAATAGTTACCACTCATACCCTAAAAATTATTTTAAAATCATTGACAAACAATTAAAGAAGACCTAAGTAAGTTGAAAGCCATCTGTGTTCTTGGAGTTGAAGATTAAATAATGTTAAAGACAGCAATATTCACCAAGTTGATCTAAAAATTCAATTCAATTCTTATCAAAATCCCAGCTGGATTTTTTGGAGAAATTGCCAAGCTGATTCTAAAATTCAAATAAAAATGCTAGGTATTCAAAATGGCCAAAACAAAGAACAAAGTTGGAGCACTTACACTTCTCAATTGGGAACTTAAAAACTGTAATAATCTAGAGTTATCAAGTACGAGTAATCAAATACGGTGTGGTACTAGTACAAAGACAGACAACTAGATCAATGCAAGATGTATATGCATTGATCTAAAAGAATAGAAATATATTTTATGGTCAATTTTCAACAAGTATAACAAGAAAATTCAATGGGAAAAATAGTCTTTAACAAATGGTACTGGAACAAATGGATATCTACATGCAAACGAATAAATTTGGACCCCTATCTCATACCATATATAAAAATTAACTCAAAAATAAATCAAAGGCTTATATAAGAGCTAAAACAATAAAACTTGAGGCTGAGGTGGGAGGAATATGATACCACAGCTCAAAAAAAAAAAAAAAAAAACAAAAAGACAGAAAAGAAAAGAAAAAAGAAAGTGAAAACATAAACAATGAATGAAAATATTTGGAAATCCTACATCTGATAAGAGCCAAGTATTAGAATACATAAAGAACTCTTACAACTCAACAATAAAAGCCCAATAACTCATTTAAAAAATAGACAAAGGATATGAAAACATATTTCTTAAAAGAAGTATATGAATGGCCAATAAGCACATGAAAAGATGCTCAACATCATTAATCATTAGAGAAATCTAAATCAAAACTAAAATGGGATACCACGTCACACTACGAGGCCGCAATTTTAAAAAGACACATAATGACAAGTATTGGCAAAAATATGAAGAAAACGGAACCCTTATACAGTGCTGGTATGAATGCAAAGTGGTGTAAAATCAATTGGAACAGTTTGGTAGTTCATTAAAAAGTTAAACATAAAGCTACCATATGACCTAGCAACTCCACTCCTAGGTATATACCTAAAAGAACTGAAAACATTGGCTGGGCACGGTGGCTTACACCTGTAATCCCAGCACCTTGGGAAGCAAAGGCAGGCAGATCACGAGGTCAGGAGATCAAGACCATCCTGGCTAACACAGTGAAACCCCACCTCTACTGAAAATACAAAAACTTCGCCGGGCATGGTGGCACGTGCCTGTAGTCCCAGCTACTCGGGAGGCTGAGGCAGGAGAATTGCTTGAACCTAGGAGGCAGAGGTTGCAGGGAGCCGAGATTGCGCCACTGCACTCCAGTCTGGGCGACAGAGCAAGACACTGTCTCAAAAAAAAAAAAAAGAAAAAGAAAAAGAAAACATATGTCCCCACAAAAACTTGTACACAAATATATAGAGTAGCATTATTCATAATTATGCGTAAAGTAGAACTATCCCAAATGTCCATCAACTAATGAAAGAGTCAACAAAATGTAGTATAGCCATACAATGAAATGTTATCCAGCAATAAAAAGGAATGAAGTTCTCATATATGCAATAGTATGGATGAACACTGAAAACATGCTAAATAAAGGAAGCCAGACACAAAGGCCATATATTATCAGATTCCATTTATATGGAATGTCCAGAATAGGTAAATCCATAGAGACAGAAGATAAATCAGTGGTTGCCAAGGACTAGAGGAAAGATAAAGTAGAGAGTGAGTACTAATAGGTAGGAAGTCTCTTTCTGAGGGGTGGTAAAAAAATGCTTTGGAATTATACAGTGGTGATGATTGCACAACCTTGTGAGTATATCAAAAACCATGGAATTGTACACTTTTAAAAGGTGAATTTTATGGTATCTGAGTTATAGTTCAATAAAAAATTTTAATTTATTTGTTTTTTGATACAGGGTCTCACTCTGTTGCCTAGAGTGGAGTGCAGTGGCACAATCACAGCTCACTACAGCCTTAATCTCCTAGGCTCAAGAAATCCTCCCACCTCAGCCCCCAGAGTAACCTGGGACTACAGGCATGTACCACCATGCTTGGCTAATTTTCTTTTTTTTTTCTTTTTTTGAGACAGAGTCTCACTTTGTCACCCAGGCCGGAGTGCAGTGGCGCGATCTCGGTTCACTGCAACCTCCACCTCCCAGGTTCAAGCAATTCTCAGTCTCAGCCTCCCAAGTAGCTGGGATTTCAGGCATGCACCACCATGCCTGGCTAATTTTTGTATTTTCAGTAGAGACGGGTTTTCACCATGTTGGTCAGGCTGGTCTTGAACTCCTGACCTCAAATGATCCACCCGCCTCGGCCTCCCAAAGTGCTGGGATTACAGGTATGAGCCACCACGCCCGGCCATATTTTTTAAATTATTTTTGTAAAGATGAGATCTCACTATATTGCCCAGGCTGGTCTCAAACTCCTGGGCTCAAGCAATCGTCTCACCTTAGTCTCCCAAAGTGCTGGGATTACATGTGTGAACCACCATGTCTGGTCTCAACAAACATGTTTGAGTAGAACTGAAAAATTGAAGACTTCAAAGAAAGAATGATAAAAGTTACAACACAGCAACATGTATTGGCTCAGTGAATCCACTTTTTCTAGTCAGTCTCCACAGTTATCATACTACCTTACCTATATGGCTGTAAGATATTTAATTCTTGACATTCTACTGTAAGTAATTTAGAACATGTTATACACCTTATTATACTATCAAGGTATCAACGTTGGCTCATTAAAGTTTTGCAGGGCACAAACTAATTGCTTTGGTAATGTACTGAGAATCTCCACAAGGAACTAACTATAGTTTCTAAAGTTGTGTTTTAATGGACTAGATTATGGAAAACTGAATATGCAAAATTTAAAGACTGCTTAGGTTTAAAATTGGTAAACAATAATAATGATTACATCATTTCACTGATATGTCCCTAGAAATCTGTATTTTGTCATAATATTCAGGTCAAGAAAGAACTAACAAAATAGAAATGAATAAAAAAATAGAGAGGGAAGGAAAGGGCTAAAGTTCAAAGAAAATTAAACACATCTTGGCTAAACAGCTGTGTTGAAAAACAATTTCTTATCTTGCAATTAAGAACCGATTTTTTTCTGAAAGACACAGGACATTGGGTTAATAGATTTCTTTAAAAGAAAATCTGTTTTGGCTATTGAAACATTAAAAGAACAGAACATCTGTTTTGCAAGTAAAAACAGATTGTGCAAAAGAATCAAATATCAAACCACCGATTAGACTAGCATTTAATCTGTTCTATTTAAATTTTCAATAAAAATGAAGTTCAATTCTTGAAATTATAGTTCAGCTGGAGGGGCGGAGCAAGATGGCCGGATAGGAACAGCTCCAGTCTCCAACTCCTAGTGCAAGCGACACAGAACACCGGTGATTTCTGCATTTTCAACTGAGGTACTGGGGTCATCTCACTAGGGAGTGCCGGACAATCGGTGCTGGTCAGCTGCTGCAGCCCAACCAGTGAGAGCTGAAGCAGGGCGAGGCATCACCTCACCTGGGAAGCACAAGGGGGAAGGGAATCCCTTTTCCTAGTCAGGGGAACTGAGACACACAACACCTGGAAAATCAGGTAACTCCCACCCCAATACTGCGCTTTAAGCAAGCAGGCACACCAGGAGAATATATCCCACACCTGGCCGGGAGGGTCCCACGCCCACGGAGCCTCCCTCATTGCTAACACAGCAGTCTGCGATCTAACCGCAAGGCAGCAGCGAGGCTGGGGGAGGGGCGCCCGCCATTGCTGAGGCTTAAGTAGGTAAACAAAGCTGCTGGGAAGCTTGAACTGGGTGGAGCTCACAGCAGCTCAAGGAATCCTGCCTGTCTCTGTAGACTCCACCTCTGGGGACAGGGCACAGCTAAATAACAACAACAACAAAAAAGCAGCAGCAACCTGTGCAGACGCAAATGACTCTGTCTGACAGCTTTGAAGAGAGCAGTGGATCTCCCAACACGGAGGATGAGATCTGAGAAGGGACAGACTGCCTGCTCAAGTGGGTCCCTGACCCCTGAGTAGCCTAACTGGGAGACATCCCCCACTAGGGGCAGTCTGACACCCCACACCTCACACGGTAGAGTACACCCCTGAGAGGAAGCTTCCAAAGTAAGAATCAGACAGGTACACTCGCTGTTCAGCAATATTCTATCTTCTGCAACCTCTGCTGCTGATACCCAGGCAAACAGGGTCTGGAGTGGACCTCAAGCAATCTCCAACAGACCTACAGCTGAGGGTCCTGACTGTTAGAAGGAAAACTATCAAACAGGAAGGACACCTATACCAAAACCCCATCAGTACGCCACCATCATCAAGAGGCAGATAAAACCACGAAGATGGGGAAAAAGCAGGGCAGAAAAGCTGGAAATTCAAAAAATAAGAGCGCATCACCCCCTGCAAAGGAGCACAGCCCATCGCCAGCAACGGATCAAAGCTGGTCAGAGAATGACTTTGACGAGATGAGAGAAGAAGGCTTCAGTCCATCAAAATTCTCAGAGCTAAAGGAGGAATTACGTGCCCAGCGCAAAGAAACTAAAAATCTTGAAAAAAGAGTGGAAGAATTGACAGCTAGACTAATTAATGCAGAGAAGGTCATAAACGAAATGACAGAGATGAAAACCATGACACGAGAAATACGTGACAAATGCACAAGCTTCAGTAACCGACTCGATCAACTGGAAGAAAGAGTATCAGCGATTGAGGATCAAATGAATGAAATGAAGCTAGAAGAGAAACCAAAAGAAAAAAGAAGAAAAAGAAATGAACAAAGCCTGCAAGAAGTATGGGATTATGTAAAAAGACCAAATCTACGTCTGATTGGGGTGCCTGAAAGTGAGGGGGAAAATGGAACCAAGTTGGAAAACACTCTTCAGGATATCATCCAGGAGAACCTCCCCAACCTAGTAGGGCAGGCCAACATTCAAATTCAGGAAATACAGAGAACGCCACAAAGATACTCCTCAAGAAGAGCAACTCCAAGACACATAATTGCCAGATTCACCAAAGTTGAAATGAAGGAAAAAATCTTAAGGACAGCCAGAGAGAAAGGTCGGATTACCCACAAAGGGAAGCCCATCACTGACAGCAGATCTCTCGGCAGAAACTCTACAAGCCAGAAGAGAGTGGGGGCCAATATTCAACATTCTTAAAGAAAAGAATTTTAAACCCAGAATTTCATATCCAGCCAAACTAAGTTTCATAAGTGAAGGAGAAATAAAATCATTTACAGATAAGCAGATGCTTAGAGATTCTGTCACCACCAGGCCTGCCTTACAAGAGACCCTGAAGGAAGCCCTAAACATGGAAAGGAACAAACGGTACCAGCCATTGCAAAAACACGCCAAAATGTAAAGACCATTGAGGCTAGGAAGAAACTGCATCAACTAATGAGCAAAATAACCAGTTAATATCATAATGGCAGGATCAAGTTCACACATAACAATATTAACCTTAAATGTAAATGGACTAAATGCTCCAATTAAAAGACACAGACTGGCAAACTGGATAAAGAGTCAAGACCCATCAGTCTGCTGTATTCAGGAGACCCATCTCACATGCAGAGACATACATAGGCTCAGAATAAAGGGAGGGAGGAAGATCTACCAAGCAAATGGAGAACAAAAAAAAGCAGGGGTTGCAATCCTAGTCTCTGATAAAACAGACTTTAAACCATCAAAGATCAAAAGAGACAAAGAAGGCCATTACATAATGGTAAAGGGATCCATTCAACAGGAAGAGCTAAGTATCCTAAATATATATGCACCCAATACAGGAGCACCCAGATTCATAAAGCAAGTCCTTAGAGACTTACAAAGAGACTTAGACTCCCATACAATAATAATGGGAGACTTCAACACTCCACTGTCAACATTAGACAAATCAACCAGACAGAAAGTTAACAAGGATATCCAGGAATTGAACTCATCTCTGCACCAAGCAGACCTAATAGACATCTATAGAACTCTCCACCCCAAATCAACAGAGTATACATTCTTCTCAGCACCACATCGCACTTATTCCAAAATTGACCACATAATTGGAAGTAAAGCACTCCTCAGCAAATGTAAAAGAACAGAAATTATAACAAACTGTCTCTCAGACCACAGTGCAATCAAACTAGAACTCAGGACTAAGAAACTCAATCAAAACCGCTCAACTACATGGAAACTAAACAACCTGCTCCTGAATGACTACTGGGTACATAACTAAATGAAGGCAGAAATAAAGATGTTCTTTGAAACCAATGAGAACAAAGATACAACATACCAGAATCTCTGGGACACATTTAAAGCAGTGTGTAGAGGGAAATTTATAGCACTAAATGCCCACAAGAGAAAGCAGGAAAGATCTAAAATTGACACTCTAACATCACAATTAAAAGAACTAGAGAGGCAAGAGCAAACACATTCAAAAGCTAGCAGAAGGCAAGAAATAACTAAGATCAGAGCAGAACTGAAGGAGATAGAGACACAAAAAACCCTCCAAAAAATCAATGAATCCAGGAGTTGGTTTTTTGAAAAGATCAACAAAATTGACAGACCGCTAGCAAGATTAATAAAGAAGAAAAGAGAGAGGAATCAAATAGACGCAATAAAAAATGATAAAGGGGATATCACCACCGACCCCACAGAAATACAAACTACCATCAGAGAATACTATAAACACCTCTACGGAAATCAACTAGAAAATCTAGAAGAAATGGATAATTTCCTGGACACTTACACTCTTCCAAGACTAAACCAGGAAGAAGTTGAATTCCTGAATAGACCAATAGCAGGCTCTGAAATGAGGCAATAATTAATAGCCTACCAACCAAAAAAAGTCCAGGACCAGATGGATTCACAGCTGAATTCTACCAGAGGTATAAGGAGGAGCTGGTACCATTCCTTCTGAAACTATTCCAATCAATAGAAAAAGAAGGAATCCTCCCTAACTCATTTTATGAGGCCAACATCATCCTGATACCAAAGCCTGGCAGAGACACAACAAAAAAAGAGAATTTTAGACCAATATCCCTGATGAACATCAATGCAAAAATCCTCAATAAAATACTGGCAAACTGGATTCAGCAGCACATCAAAAAGATTATCCACCATGATCAAGTGGGCTTCATCCCTGGGATGCAAGGCTGGTTCAACATTCGCAAATCAATAAACGTAATCCAGCATACAAATAGAACCAAAGACAAGAACCACATGATTATCTCAATAGATGGAGAAAAGGCTTTTGACAAAATTCAACAGCCCTTCATGCTAAAAACGCTCAATAAATTCGGTATTGATGGAACGTACCTCAAAATAATAAGAACTATTTATGACAAACCCACAACTAATATCATACTGAATGGGCAAAAACTGGAAAAATTCCCTTTGAAAACTGGCACAAGACAGGGATGCCCTCTCTCACCACTCCTATTCAACATAGTGTTGGAAGTTCTGGCTAGGGCAATCAGGCAAGAGAAAGAAATAAAGGGTATTCAGTTAGGAAAAGAAGAAGTCAAATTGTCCCTGTTTGCAGATGACATGATTGTATATTTAGAAAACCACATTGTCTCAGCCCAAAATCTCCTTAAGCTGATAAGCAACTTCAGCAAAGTCTCAGGATACAAAATTAATGTGCAAAAATCACAAGCATTCTTATACACCAGTAACAGACAAACAGAGAGCCAAATTATGAATGAACTTCCATTCGCAATTCCTTCAAAGAGAATAAAATACCTAGGAATCCAACTTACAAGGGATGTAAAGGACCTCTTCAAGGAGAATTACAAACCACTGCTCAGTGAAATCAAAGAGGACACAAACAAATGGAAGAACATACCATGCTCATGGATAGGAAGAATCAATATCGTGAAAATGGCCATAATGCCCAAAGTTATTTATAGATTCAATGCCATCCCCATCAAGCTACCAATGAGTTTCTTCACAGAATTGGAAAAAACTGCTTTAAAGTTCATATGGAACCAAAAAAGAGCCCGCATTGCCAAGACAATCCTAAATCAAAAGGACAAAGCTGGAGGCATCATGCCACCTGACTTCAAACTATACTACAAGGCTACAGTAACCAAAACAGCATGGTACTGGTACCAAAACAGAGATATAGACCAATGGAACCGAACAGAGTCCTCAGAAATAATACCACACATCTATAGCCATCTGATCTTTGACAAACCTGAGAGAAACAAGAAATGGGGAAAGGATTCCCTATTTAATAAATGGTGCTGGGAAAATTGCATAGCCATAAGTAGAAAGCTGAAACTGGATCCTTTCCTTACTCCTTATACGAAGATTAATTCAAGATGGATTAGAGACTTAAATGTTAGACCTAATACCATAAAAACCCTAGAAGAAAACCTAGGTAGTACCATTCAGGACATAGGCATGGGCAAGGACTTCATGTCTAAAACACCAAAAGCAACGGCAGCAAAAGCCAAAATCGACAAATGGGATCTAATTAAACTAAAGAGCTTCTGCACAGCAAAAGAAACTACCATCAGAGTGAACAGGCAACCTACAGAATGGGAGAAAATTTTTGCAATCTACTCATCTGACAAAGGGCTAATATCTAGAATCTACAAAGAACTCAAACAAATATACAAGAAAAAAACAAACAACCCCATCAAAAAGTGGGCAAAGGATATGAACAGACATTTCTCAAAAGAAGACATTCATACAGCCAACAGACACATGAAAAAATGCTCATCGTCACTCGCTATCAGAGAAATGCAAATCAAAACCACAATGAGATACCATCTCACACCAGTTAGAATGGCAATCATTAAAAAGTCAGGAAACAACAGGTGTTGGAGAGGATGTGGAGAAATAGGAACACTTTTACACTGTTGGTGGGATTGTAAACTAGTTCAACCATTATGGAAAACGGTATGGCAATTCCTCAAGGATCTAGAACTAGATGTACCATATGACCCAGCCATCCCACTACTGGGTATATACCCAAAGGATTATAAATCATGCTGCTACAAAGACACATGCACATGTATGTTTATTGCGGCACTATTCACAATAGCAAAGACTTGGAATCAACCCAAATGTCCATCAGTGACAGACTGGATTAAGAAAATGTGGCACATATACACCATGGAATACTATGCAGCCATAAAAAAGGATGAGTTTGCGTCCTTTGTAGGGACATGGATGCAGCTGGAAACCATCATTCTTAGCAAACTATCACAAGAGTAGAAAACCAAACACCGCATGTTCTCACTCATAAGTGGGAACTGAACAATGAGATCACTTGGACTTGGGAAGGGGAACATCACACACCAGGGCCTATCATGGGGAGGGGGGAGGGGAGAGGGATTGCATTGGGAGTTATACCTGATATAAATGATGAATTGATGGGTGCTGACGAGTTGATGGGTGCAGCACACCAACATGGCACAAGTATACATATGTAACAAACCTGCATGCTATGCACATGTACCCTAGACCTTACAGTATAATAAAAAAATAAAAAAATAAATACATAAACAAAAGAAAAAAAAAATCCTCATATTCCCTGAAAGAATGAAGGTTATCTTGATTTGCTAGTGACCTTAACCTTTTGCCAGGGAAAAAATAAATTCTCTGTGAAAGAAAATAAAATAACCATATACTTCAAGTTAAAAAAAAAAAAAAAAAGAAATTAAAGTTCAGCTAAAAATACTTAACCCCAGGAACACTTAACACAAAAATAATCTTAGAGTATAAATGAGGTAATTATTAGCATATTTTAATTATTTTTAATTCTACTTGATATCTATATCAAAACCAGGTTGTAAAGCACTATATACTCTAAAAATCATTTAAAAAGTATTATAAAAGGGAAAACTCACCATCCATGAATTCTGTACATATTGAAATCCTATTTTCTACAAAAAATGCTCCATAAAATCCAATGATATATGATGAATCACACTGTAACAAAAATAAGACAAAAGTAGTTATAAACCTGCAAGTCAATAACATAGGCATGCTTTACAAATAAAAACTATGAAAACAATTACCTTATAAAGAATTTCCAATTCAGACATAATTTGCTTCTGAAGTTCCAGTGTAATATCTAGTAGTATGACCTAAATATAGAAAGGTATTAATATTTATTCATCTTCTAATTATATTAGCTATAATCACTATGAAATATAAGAACTAAAAAAATAGTAGTTCCTTTATTCTTCCCCACTTCCTTCTTCTTACCACTATAATTCCCAGTAATACAAACTGTATCCGCATCTGTCTAACCTTTTGTCCTTCTGAACTGGGGGAGGTGGTACAGAAGTGATTGATGGGACCAAAGAAAAAAGCCAGGTCTCAAAGGTCAACAGTAATGGCTTTAAAAGTCAGTTAAGTTATAACACTCTTAATTTATGCACTCTATTTTGGCCACACTGGCTATTTTCAAAAGAGGAACATAGGAATGACCCTCAAACCAATATAAAAGAATTGTCTTGGCCGCATGCAGTGGCACACGCCTGTAATCCCAGCACTTTGAGAGGGAGGCTGAGGTGGGAAGGTACCTGAAGGCCAGGGGTATATGGCCAGCCTAAGCACCATAGCAAGATCCCATCTCTACAGAAAAAAAAAAAAAAAATTACCTGGGTATAGTATGATCAGGTAGTCCCAACCTACTTGGGAGGCTGAGGTGGGAGGATCACTTGAGCCCAGGAATTTGAGGCTGAAGTGAGCCATGATTGCACCACTGCACTCTCACCTGGGTGACAGAGCGAAATCCTGTCTTTTAAAAAAAAGAACTATATTGTGATTTGTGATCAGACACTAGGCAATAAGCAGGGAGGATGATGAATAAAAATGACATTTTATTTATTTAGAGACACAGTCTCATGCTGTCACCCAGGCTGGAGTGCAGTGGGGCGATCTTGGTTCACTGCAACCTCTGCCTCCCAGGCTTAAACAAACCTCCCAACCTCAGCCACCGAGTAGCTGGGACGACAGGCGTGCCACCATGCCCAGCTAAATTTTTGCATTTTTGGTAGAGATAGGGGTTTCATTATGTTGCTCAGGCTGGTCTCGAACTCCTGAGCTCAAGTAATCTGCCCACCTGAGCCACCACACCTGGCCAAAAAATGACATTTTTTTTCTTGAGACAGTCTTGCTCTGTTACCCAGGCTGGAATGCGGTGCCACGATCTCTGCTCACTGAAACCTCTGTCTCCTGGGTTCAAGTGATTCTCCTGCCTCAGCCTCCCGAGTAGCTGAGATTACAGGTGCCTGCCACCACACCCGGCTAATTTTTGTATTTTTAGTAGAGATGGGGTTTCGCCATGTTGGCCAGGCTGGTCTTGAATTCCTGATCTCAATGATCCGCTCACCTCAGCCTCCCAAAATGCTGGGATTACAAGCGTAAGCCACCATGCCCAGCCAAAAATGACATTTTAAGTGGGGCTTTTAGTTATGAGACAAATAAGGAGTTTTTAAAATATATCATCTTTTTTTTTCCCCCTCAGTCAGGTAATGTTCTTTGCTGATACTGTTATAGAAAGTTAAAGCTTAAAGAAATCTTATTTCATTAACTCCCTTCTTTTGAGTGAGGAGGAAACCAGGTTTCCTTCCCAGGAGCCACAGAACCTGGGAATGGTAGGACCCCCTCATCTGGACTCAGTCTCATGGGCTTTTCAGTACTTTATGGTTTATTTAAAATATCAATCACTGAGTGATATTACCCATAGTGATTTATAACCCATACATGTAAAACATTTATAAACTTATCTAGAATAAATTCTAGTTTATTTCAAACACATATTTTTTAAAGAAAGAAGACTACACTGTTCAAATTCTACTCAGCACATCAGTGAAAATAATTTAAGAGTAATTGTTTTATTTATTTATTTATTTATTTATTTAGAGACAGAATCCTGCGCTGTTGCCCAGGCTGGAGTGTAGTGGCACGATCTTGGCTCACTGCAACCTCCACCTCCTAGGTTCAAGCCATTCTCCTGCCTCAGCCTCCCGAGTAGCTGGGATTACAGGCATGTGTCACCACACCTGGCTGATTTTTGTATTTTTAGTGCAGACAGCGTTTCACCATGTTGGCCAGGCTGGTCTTGAACTCCTGACTTCGGGTGATCCACCTGCCTCAGCCTCCCAAAGTGCTGGGATTACAAGCGTGAGCCACAATGACCAGCTTGTTTTTACTTTAAAAAGGCAGTGAGGAGAATAAAACAGGTGGAAAACAATTTTTATGATTTGTGGCAGACTCTAGACATTTCTAGACAAAAACTTAACATTCAGAATTATTATGATAGTGTAGTTATATGCCATTTGACTTTGAATTACATTTTGTATTACAACTGAAGAACATATATATAATCATACTGAAGAAAAAAACCACAAATGATGCATTGTAAACTGCTGATAGAGCAAGGAAAGAAAAGGACAATTCTAAAGTACATTTTATAGCCCTGACATTGGCCAGGTGTTGATTTGGGGTAGGGGAAGGTGGGGGGAAAAAAGGCAAAGGTGGTTTCTATCCAGAGTTTGCGGCCGGGCGTGGTGGCTCAACCCTGCAATCCCAGCACTTTGGAAGGCTGAGGCGGGAGGATCATGAGGTCAGGAGATTGAGACCATCCTGGCTAACACGGCATACCTCGTCTCTACTAAAAATACAAAAAAATTAGTCAGGCATGGTGGTGGGTGCCTGTAGTCCCAGCTACTTGGGTGGCTGAGGCAGAAGAATGGCATGAACCCGGGAGGCGGAGCTTGCAGTGAGCCGAGATCATGCCACTGCACACCAGCCTGGGCGACACAGCGAGCCTCTGCCTCAAAATATAAAAATAAAAAAAGTTTGCTTTGGGGTTATTTATAAAAGCTCTCAGGAAACTAGACTGTAAGTGTAATACAAAACTGCCAAGAAACATTTAAACACTTCTCCTGATCAATAGTCATTTGCCAACAATATTCACTTACATTTTTGTTCTTGTGTAAAACTTACCAACAAAATTAATTCATCTAGCGTCAGTTCAATCCTACGGCATAAAATATTATGGCTATTCCTACTATGATGACAAGTACCAGGGATCTCTCACTCTAAAAAGCTCTGCTAAAAGGAGTGAAGTTATTACTGACCTTAAATCAATGGTTCTCAACCCTGGCCTCAAATCATAATACCTAGGGCACTTAAAAAAAAATTCCAAGGTGCAGGCTTTACCCCAAAACAACAGAATGATAATCCCTGGGGTTGGGCCCACATATTTGTTATTTTGTAAAGCTCCCTGGGTAATTCCTAACCCAAAGTAAGCTTGAGAACCACTTATTTAAGGTTCAAAAATGCCATTTATTCAGTGCTAAGATATATGACTATTAAGATATATTGCATCTCCAGGCCACCACCAACCTAGAAATGACATGATTCCACATTGCTAGCCAACATCCTGGAATTAACCCCAAACTACTGGCTGTGAATATATCATTCCCTTAATCAAGAACCTTGATGGGTTCTTCTTGATCAAGAACCCATCGCCTACAATAAAGTTAAAACTCTAGCATGACATTCAAGGAATTCTTCCATAATACAGACAACTTATTCTAACTCCTCTTCCCACTACTCCCACCACAAACCCACCCTTCATGTGAAATCAGATGACATTTCCTGGTGTACACACATATCCTGTGTTTTCCCCTACTTCCAGCCTTTGCTCCTGCTGTTCCCTCTACTTGGGGTGTGCTTCCTCTCTCCACTCCAGGCACTGACTGAAAAAATCCTGTTGTATCTTTTAGACCCAGCTTGAATGCCACCACTGCCTCCATGAAGCTCACCTCAAAGCCCTCCATCAAAATTAATGTCTAGCTCTGGCCTTCAATATGTACATTCTGCATGCATCCCTCATCTCCCAAAAACAGAAGTCTCAAGATTAGAGTGGCTATGAGCCTCTCAAGGGCAAGGGCTGAGTCTTGTACATTTTTCTATCCCCCGCTCAGCAATCCACACAGGGTCTAACTCACAGTAGTGCCTAGTAAGTGATGTGGGATTTAACTAAAGTCTTTACAACTATAATCCTCTTTATAAGAAGCTGTTTCTAGACAGAATAAATAGATTGCTTGATTTCTACAATTGAATTTAAAACGAAAAACATACACCACCAAATAAATAAAAATGCCACACTGACCTAAAATGTAGTAAGGAATACTGTATTTGTGGAGCTAATCCGCTGTACTCTAATTTGTTTTGATCATTGTTGGTATTTGCTTTAGTCTAGAATAGTGGAGATTCGAAAATGATGAAAAAACTAATAAAGTAATTTCTGAGAACTTGAGAGGAAAAGTAAAACCCTCCTTAAAATAACTCTACTCAAATGCTCTCTATTTTCTGGGAGACTTGGCACTCTGGGTGGAAGGTTAATTCTCCTTCCCCTGGGTATTCTTGTGAGTGAGCTTTAAAACTGCTAAAAATAAACAAATCCAATTCCTTATTTGAAGGCAATGGCGAAAGCATGGCAAAGACTAATTTTCTTTTTGAAGTCCAAGAAAAGTACGGACTTCCTGAGTCTTCATTATTTTTTTTCTCCTTAGGAAGTGCTAAATGTTTCAAACTGGAGAGAATTTGAATATGAAGCATTCCATGGAGAAAGGGTTAAGTGAGAAACTGAAATACCTTAGTGCATTTCCACTGCTCTCCACTACACCTCCAGGACAAATAAGGATGAGTTGTCAAGTTAAATATAAGCAGTCAAGTGACTGAATTATAATTTACTCTGTGCTCAATTTAAATTAGTGTGAGGCTATTAAAATATACAGTATAAATACGGCAATTCATCACAAGCTGTCATGGATGACTTCATTTATTTGCTGGAGTGGCACACACTTCACTAAAGGGAAAGAGAGTAAAATCACAGGTCAAATTAAGCTGCTATTCTGTTTTAATTCACTTATTTAATCTGTGGCAACATAATTGTCTTTTACAGTATGTACAACTCAGAAAGGAAATTTGGGAGGATTATAGCCAGTATACAAATGATTAATCAAATGGTCCATTTAAATGCTAGTTTAAAAGCAGCAGAAACCCAAAGCAGTCAAAGAATGATAATCAGCACATGCAATATACAATGCTAAGAAATTTCCTGTTAGATGGATTTTTCCCACTTAGAAAACAAACAATACTGGGAAATATATTAAATCCTCCAAGCATTACTACTTGAAAGATTTTATAGAATACATTAATGGTATAAAAAGGTTCTGTTTACAAGATGGCTAACAGTATTTTTGTTTTCTGCTCTACTTATCTGCAATTGTCTTGACTACCTACACCAAACAAACACACAAAAAGGTAAAAACACATTTCATGAATTACATATGGTCATTATGAAATAGTTATCTTTAAAATGTGATTAGCATCATTTTCAAAATGTTCTCTTTGAGGCAGAACATTTTCTAAATTCAATAGTGTAGAACAGAAATTCATGGTGCATTATTCTTTCCAAAATTCAACTTCTTTAAAAAATATCTTGTAATATATTCCTACCTCAGAAGTCTAAAAAGGGAAATATTTACAATATGCTTTTTTGTCTAAAAAATTAGAACATTTACAAGCATAACATCAGAAACATTTTGAGTAGGAAAAGTAACAGATTTTCAAGGACTCATCTAATTGTGCCCACAGACATTCAAACTGTGGGTCAAACTGACTACTTTACTTGGAAAATTAAATTTCCCTCATCATTCCATGCAGGCGTCAGACCCTGCAGATGATTCTGTTTGGACAAGGACTGTGATGTGCTGCTCTTCGCAATCCCTCTGTGACACCAGGCAGCCCCGTTTCACAGCTGAGGTCACTGGGAGGTTCAAGTGACATGCTTGAAGTCACACAAAAGTCAGGAGAGGGTCAGGAAAAGATCAAATACGCTTCTAACTCTTAACCTTCCATTTCACCCTTTAATATAAAAAAAAGCTACAAAATATTCTGGGTGAGAGCAATGGTCCATATAAAGAATGCTATGAGATATTTCGTATGTGAGCTGAACTTGCTTTTAAGATGTTACTTTAAAAGATGAATGAACTAAAGAACAAACAGAAGAACAAAAATTTATTCATTCAGTCATTCAACAAATTATGTGTTGAACACTTACTCATTATGTGTAATACTTTGTACTATACCCTGTACGCAAGGATCTACAGGAATCACGGAGTAAGGCAAGAAGATAAATAAGATTTGTTTCCCACTTACAAAAAGATTTCAATATAATAGGGGAAATGTACAGGTATACTAATAGCAAAATACAAGGCAGTTGGTGATAACACCCTTAAAAGGCATATACAGGGAATTCTAGAAAGATTCAAAGAAGAAAATGAGTGAGTGAGAGATAGACCATATGTGACAAGGCTTATCCAGAAAAGTTCAATGGAGGAGCAGGCTTTTCAGCTGATCCTTGAAGGGTGTTAAAGATTTTGATAGGTGGAGATACAGGTGAAAGCATTCTAATTAGAGAGGAATACGCGAATCAAAGTGTTGAAGTGAGAAAGTACCTGAGTTCAGATAAGGCAATGAGTTCAACTTAAAAGACATACAGGACTGAAACATGTAAGATAATGCTATAGAAGCTGACTGATGACATATAGTGGAGGATCTTGAATTCCATCCTCTAAAGTCTTTAGTTTATCTGGGAAGTGACGTGAAGCCACTGAAGACTTTTGAGAGGGAAAGAAATGTGACCAGGATGATCCTTGGCAAGGCAAATCTGAGAGCAGTGAGCAGCACCAGCAGGGGGTTACAGGCATTTAGGACAAGACTACCCAGGTTTAACTCCTGGCTCTACTACTTATCAGATGTGGGACCTTGGTCAAGTTATTTAACTTCTCTGTGCCTCAGCTTTTGTAAAATGGGAATCAATAAGAGTTACAAAAGGTTGTTGTGAGTATTAATTTAAAAAATGCATGCAAAATGCTTAGCATTGCATAAATCATCAATAAATGGTAGCTTCTATTTACTGAGAACAATTCAAAATCTGGTATACATGTCTGACAAGAAAAAAGCCAAGCATCTGGATTAGAGTAGTGTAAGGAAAGCAAAGGGATATTAGATCTTTATCAGACGCATAGTTTCCAAAAATTTTCTCCCATTCTGTAGGCTGTCTGTTCATCCTGTTTATAATTTCCTTTGCTGTGCAGCTCTTTAGTTTAATTAGATCCCATTTGTCAATTTTTGCCTTTGTTGCAATTGCTTTTGGTGTCTTCATCATGAAATCTTTATCCCATTCCTATGTCCGGAATGGTATTTCCTAAGTTGTCTTCCAGGGTTTTTGTACTTTGGGTTTTACATTTAAGTCTTTAATTCATTTTGAGTTAATTTTTGTAATAAAGGGGTATAAGGAAGGAGTCTATAGAAATTTGTAAGAAAAAAAACCCCATTAAAAAGTGGGCAAAAGGCATAAACAGACACTTTTCAAAAGAATATATACACGAGGCCAACAATCACATGGAAAAACGCTCAACATCACTGATCATTTGAGAGACGCAAATCAAAATCACAATAACATACCATCTCATATCAGTAAGAATGGCTATTACTAAAAAGTCAAAAAATAACAGATGCTGGCAAGGTTGTGGAGAAAAACGAATGCTTCTACACTGTTGGAGGGAGTGTAAATTAGTTCAACCATTGTGGAAGACAGTGCATTGATTCCTCAAAGACCTAAAAACAGAAATACCATTTGACCCAGCAACCCCATTACTGGGTATATACCCAAAGGAATACAAAGCATTCTATTATAAAGACACATGCATGCAAATGGTCATTGCAGCACTATTCACAATAGCAAAGACATGGAATCAACCTAAATGCCCATCACTGGTAGACTGGATAAAGAAAATGTGGTACATACACACCATGAAATACTATGCAGTCATAAAAAACAATGAGATAATGTCCTCTGCAGGAACATGGATGGAGCTGGAGGTCATTATCTTTAGCAAACTAACACAAGAACAGGACACCAAATACTGCATGTTCTCATTTATAAGTGGGAGCTAAATTATAAGAACACGTGGACACATAGGGGGAAACACCACACACTGTGGCCTATCAGAGGGTGGAGGGTGAGGCAGGGAGAGGATCAGCAAGAATAATAGGTACTAGGCTTAATACCTGGGTGACAAAATAATCTGTACAACAAACCCCCATGGCACAAGTATACTTATATAACAAACCTGCACATGTACTCCAGAACTTAAAAGTTAAATTAAAAAAAAGAAAGGAAGAGGTACTAAAACACACACACACGCACACGCACACAAATCAACAGGCTTCCAGACATTGGACATTAGCCAGAATGGGGCAGTGATCCCTGAAAGATGAAAACAAATGAGATGAACCCTATGATTCCCCAGCTTGCTGACCAGAGAGTTTCCAGGCCCCAGTGCAGGGAGGGGAACCCAGGCAGAGATAAGCCATCTCCCTAAGGTGAGAAGACAAAACTGAGAGTCTGAGGAGGCCAAGGAAGCTAGAGAAGCAGAGGGCAGAGAGCTGGCAGAGGGCCTGAGGGAGAGTGCTCCAGAGATCTGCCGAGCGGGTCCTGGAGTCTTCAGCTGAGTAATGAATGATCTGTACATAGATGTCAGGAGATCACCTGAGGCCAGGGAGAGAACCACGAGAAAGGCTCAGAAGAAACAATCTTCAGATTAATACTGGGCAAGAAAAGTTTGTATTCCCACCAGTCAGTGTGGAAAACCTTACAATTCCCAAGGCACTGGGTAGAGTACTCAGAAGAGTACTACCTCAGTTGCACAGGGAAAATTAGTTCTAGACTAACCACTGGGCTGGTACTGTCTAATAAAACTTAAAAGCAAGCCTTGAAAGAATCAAATTATTTAAAAGTCACTAAATAATATCTCTGTATTAGTCAGGGTTCTCTAGAGGGACAGAACTAACAGGATAGATGTATATATGAAGGGGAATTTATTAAGGAGTATTGACTCACAGGATCACAAGGTAAAGTCCCATAATAGGCCATCTGCAAGCTGAGGAGCAAGGAAGCCAGCCCAAGTCTCAAAACCTCAAAAGCAGGGAAGCCAACTTCAGTCTATGGCTGAAGGCCTGAGAGCCCCTGGCAAATCACTGGTGTGGGTCCAAGAGTGCAAAAGCTGAAGAACTTGGGAGTCTGATGTTTGAGGGCAGGAAGTATCCAGCATGGAAAAAGATGAAGGCAAGAAGACTCAGCAAGTCAAGTCCTTCCAACTTCTGCCTGCTTTTATCCTAGCCACACTGGCAGCTGATTAGATGGTGCCCACCCAGATTGTAGGTAGGTCTGCCTCTCCCAGCCCACTGACTCAAATGTTAATCTCTTATGTTAACATTAACTCAAATGTTAATCTCTGTGAATGTTAACACCTTCACAGACACACCCAGAAACAATACTTTGCATCCTTCAATCCAATCAAGTTAACACTCAATATTAACCATCACAATCTCAGAATAAAGTTCAAAAATATTTAAAGCAGAGCAAAAATATCCAGCACCCATGCCACATGTCTGGTATCCAATAAAAAAATTATAAGGCATGACTGCTCTGCCTAAGCAGAGTAGTCCATTCTTTTATGCCTTTACTTTCTTAATAAACTTACTTTCACTTAAAAAAAATTATAAGGTATGAAAAAAAAAGCAAAAAATACAACCCAAAGTGAGGAGAAAAGGAATCAGTCAAAACTGATCCAGATATGACACATATGATGGAATAAGTAGATAAGAAAGCAGAGGAGGCCAGGTGCCCTGGCTCACACCTGTAATCCCAGAACTTTGACAGGTGGAGGCTGGTGGATTGCTTGAGCCCATGAATTCCAGACAAGTCCGGGCAACGTGGCAAAACCCCATCTTTATTTATAAAAATTAAAAAAAAAGCAGAAGAAGTTTTGAACATGTTAAGCAGAGACATTAAAGATGTAAACACCAGCTTAACACCAGTGATAAAGAAAAAATCTTGAAAGCAGCCAGAAATAAAGCCAATTCTAATGTACAGAGAAACAAAGATTTAAAATGGCAGTAAACTTCTCACTGGAAAGAAAGAAAACAGTGAAACGAAATCTTTAAAAAACTGAAAGAAAACAACAGTCAACCTAGAATTCTGCATCCAGCAAAAATTAAAATACTTTCCAAAAATGAAAGTGAAATATAGATTTTGAGACATACAAAAGCTGAAAGAATACCAAAAGACCTACACTATATGAAATGTAAAGGAAGAAATCATTCAGACAGAAGGAAAATAATATACATGGAAATCTGAACCACACAAATGAATGAAGAGCACTGGAATTGGTAAATACATGAATAAAAATAAAATACTATTTTTCTTACTTTTTAAATGTCTTTAAAAGATAAATATCTAAAGCAAAAGCAGTGACAATGTATTTTGGGGTTTCCAGCATATGATGATGTAAAATGCATGACAATAAAACAAAGGCTGGAATGAGGGAAATGAAAATACACCATTGTAAGATTTCTAAACTATAAAGTGGTACAGTACTATTTACATAGGGAGACTATGTTAAGTTATGAATTCTAAAGCCATCACTTAAAAAGGAGGGCATACAGGCAGAACAAATAGAAAACAAAGAGCAAAGTGACAGATTTGAATCCAACCATATCAATAATCATATGAAATGTAAATAGTCGCAATCCACTCACTTAAAAAGCAAAGACCATCCAACTGGATTAAAAAATAAGACCCAACTATATGCTGCCTACATGAAATACATTTCAAAAATAATGACACAATAGGTTAAAAGTAAAAAAAAATCATGCTAACACTAGTCAAAATAAAGCCTATAATTTAATATCAGACTATAAATTTCAGAGCAAAGAATATGATCATGGACGAAAGTTACTTCATAATGTCAGTGAGGCCAATTCATCAAGAGGACCTAACAAACATAAATGAACCTAAGAATATATCTTCAAAAACATTAAGTAAAAAATAGCAGAACTGTAGGCCATAATTATTGTTGAGTATTGTTCTTTCAATAACTGATAGAACAACTCGATAAAAATCAGCAAAGCTATAGAAGAGTTGAATAACACTATCAGTTAACTTGATCTAATTGACATTATACAATACCCTACACAGTGGATGATACATCCTTTTTTTTTTTTTTGAGATGAGGTCTTACTCTGTCACTCAGACTAGAATGCAGTGGTGCAATCATGGCTCACTGTAGTCTCAACGTCCTTGGCTCAGCGATCCTCCCACCTTAGCCTCCTAAGTAGCTGGGACTACAGGCACACACCACCATGCTCAGCTAATTTATTTTTTATTTTTTATTTTTTGTTTTTTGTAGAGATGGGGTTTTGCCATGTTGCCCAAGCTGGTCTCGTACTCCTGAGTTCAAGTCATCTACCTACTGAGCCTCCCAAAGTGCTGGGATTACAGGCACAAGCAGGTTATACATTCTTTTCATGTTTACAAGGACTGTTTACCAAAATAGATCATATTCTGAGCCATAAGTCTCAACAAATTTAAAATAATTCAAGTCATAGGAAGGGTGCTCTGTAACCACAATGGAATTAAATTAGAGATCAGTAATAGAAAGATGGAACATCTCCAAATATTTGGAAACAAAATAACACACTTCTAAGAATTAAAAATTCTGCCTGTTTTGAAGAAATGGTAAATTTCTTTTTCTTAGATTATGACTTATTATACAAGTTACATAGTTTTTGCCTAAAAGACCAACAAGCTCAGGGCTACACAAGCGTTTAATCACAATAATCCTATCTGCTCTTAAATCATCCATTCATTCAACTCAGTGTGAGTATCTACTATATTTTATAGAATCTAGAGATACAAAGTGATACAGTACAGTTCTTGTCGTAAAGCCCAGTTTAATGGTCAGGTCTAGTGAACAGTACATTTGTCAATCTCAACTATTTTCATTTACTGACAGTCTCTACTTTCCTAACAGCTATTCTGTAAATATGGCCTTTCTTTAAAATTGCTTTTAATCCTTTCAGAAAAAGCTGTTGGCCCCTTGCCACACCCAACTAATGCATAATAATTTTAATATTAGTCTATATAAACATAATTCAAAATGTATCAAATTATGAAAAATGTATCATGTACTTGGCAAGGCCAAATAATGATAGATTTCTGGATGATTTATAACACGGTTCCCCTCTCCTGGAGTAAATAACCTAGAATTGACTATCTTTAAATATATCATCAGCAACAATCTAAGACTTCTGACAAAAAAAGGAACAGAAAAGTAACTCAATGGATGGGAAAATAGTGCTCAAGTTTTAGTGAAAGTATTCTCTTAGTGAAAAGGGAGCTCAGGAGGTACAGAAAAGTTAATCCAATGCCAAGGCACACAACAGAGCTACACACTCAGCACCAAGGTGGTACGATCGAGCCACACTCAGTGAGTGCCGAGGTAGTATGACAGGGCCGCGTTCAGTGAGCACCGAGGTAGTATGACAGAGCTGCATTCAGTGAGCTGAGCGCCTCTGTAAAATGTGGGGGCTGTAACCCGTGATCTCCAAGGTCTCTTCCAGTTGTACAATTCTATGGACCTATATGGCTGAATTGTCAAAGAAAATATCTCAGAGGAAGCTCTGTTGTACCCCCTCACAAGTTATTTAACTTATTAAAACTAAACTTGATAAGGCCACATAACACATTCTAGGTGCTGTACTAGATGTGACATGGAAGAAGAACTCCGGATTTCATCAGCAGTCAGAGGCTCTGAGTCTTAGTTTCGGTTTCAACTTACTAAAAGGTATAAGCAAATCTAATGTAATTGCTCTGATTCTTAGTTTCCTAGATGAGAAAAAAGATGCAGAAATATATGCTATACAACTGTTAGAGAAAGAGACCAATTTCTCACTGTGGATAGCTAAAAAGGTGTCTTGGAGACAAACCATGAAAAGATAGATGGACATCAGAGGGATGAGCAGTGTTAGTAAGTTATATAAAAGCTGCATGGTGTAACAGAGATGGGCTTTGGAGGCAGATGAACATTTTACAACCTGGCCTTATCCCTTCCAACTCTGTGATCTTTGACAATTCAGCTTTCTGAGTTTCAGTCTCCTAATCTAAAATAGACAGGCTTACTGTGTAATTTAAAGGATTAAATATAATAGTTATAAAACATCTAGCATAGCTGGGTGTGGTGGCTCATGCCTATAATCCCAGGACTTCGGGAGGCTGAGACAGGAGGATCACTTAAGCCCAGGAGTTCGCGACCAGCCTGGGAAACATAGTGAGATCCCGTCCCTACAAAATATAAAGAAAATTAGCCAGGCATGGTGATACACACCTGTGGTCCAACTACTCAAGGGACTGAGGTAGGAGGATCTCTTGGATGTGGGAGGTGGAGGCTGTAATGAGCCTAGATCACGCCACTGCACTCCACCCTGGATGACAGAGCAAGACCCTGTATCAAAAATAAATAAATAAATAAAAAATTTAAAAATCTAGCATAATACTCAAAAAATAAAAACTTTAATTACTAAAGGCCTGGAGACTGGAGATAAAGGGCATGACAGGAAGTAACAGATTGGTAAAGCAGAGGGCATGTTTATAAAGGTAGGTGGGTGCCAATATGTAGAGGGCCTGAACAATTTGTGGGGAAGGTCGGGGGCAAGGCAGGCCTGACCAGTTAGTTAGCTAACAGCCCAGAACTGGAAATGGGGTTCTGTGGGGTTAGGACTTCATTAGCAAAGGCTTCAGTCGTAAGTGCAATTCAAGACAGAGTCCATTAAGGAAATCTGAGATTTAAAATAACAGGAAGATCAAGCACCAGCAGTGGCAGAGATTAAACCCAAAGTGGCATGGCAAGACTGGGATGCTGAAGTTTGGCAGAGATGAAGTGTGAATTACAAACTACATGGGAACAAGTGAGGAGCATCCTAGGTAACTGCCTGGAACGTCCCTGAGTTGTGTCTAGCCTGACTCTATTGGCAGGTGTGGTGCTTGGGTATTTCAGTATGCTGAAGGAGTCAGAAGCAAAGCAGACATCTTAGGCTTTATGTTGTACATGATTGAGGAAGGCAGTTAGCAAGACACGGTCAGATCTGTGATTTAACTTCTCAAATCTATGGCAGAGTAAAAGGTGCATAGGAAAAGAAAAGACCGAAAGTACAGTGAGGAAGTTATTTCAAAAGTCCAGGTAGGAGGTAATGTGAGCTCGATCCAAGACCATGGTAATGAGGATGGGAATAGAAAGAAAGTAGCAAATGGATATATTTCAGGGAACAATTCTAACAGGATACAGCCATTCATAGGATGTGGCATATTTAAAGAAGGAAAAGGAATACATTACTAGTAAGGTTTTGAGCTGCATGACAAGGAAGATGGTGATGCCACTTAGCAGGGGACACAGAAAGAAGTCTTCTCTTCTTGGCAAGAAGAATCACAATACACGGAGTTTACAACTGACTATTTTAAGGCATACTTAAAAGATCTTCAGGTGCCTGAATGTCACCAGAGGGCCACAGCTTCCCCTACCCACCATCTAAACTTTAAACCATTTCATCTCCTCTTTGACAATATCTGTGACTCAGGCTAACAGAGGAAAGGAAAGAGGTGAACATCAAGAATTTCATAAAATGTATCCCGTACTTACCTTTACAGCTAATATTTTCCCACTTGGGACATGATATGCTCTATGGGAAGAAAAAAAAACCAAAATCATTTGGGATCACTAAACAACCTACAAAACGGTTAAGGACATAAATGTAAATCCAAACATTTCTGCAGCAATGGGATAATGGTACTTTCAAAGAACACTAAAAACAGTAGTAATTTATATTTATATGGAGCTTAATGGTTTACAAAGTGATTTACTACACATTACCTTAAAACAACTCTCTGAGGTAATGCTGATACATTATTATCCTCCTTTTATAGATGAGAATTCTGAAGCACAGAGAAGTTAAACAGTTTGCCCAATGGCACAAAGTAACTAGTAGCAGAATGAGACCTCAAACCTAGGTCTTTTGGCTCCAGATCCCTTATGACTGTCACTGTGTGTGTAGGTTCTCTATGTCAAGCAGTATACAGAGCCATTTTGCTTTCTTTTTTTTTTTTTTTTCAATTTTTTTGCTTGTCTTTTTGCCTATTTTTTTCAGTTACACATGCAGATAAACTACATCTTAACAGTTCATCAAAACAAGCTCAAAGGAACAGATACAGTGAAATAACTACAACTTAAATCAAGAAATATAAGTGTATTCATTTATGAAAAAGAACGAGAATAGGGTTTACAGAAATAAAATACCATTACTATCCATCAAGACCTTTTGTGTTTATCTGATTGAGTGAGTGACTGATTCAGACAGGGGCTCTCTCTGACACCCAGGCTGGAACGCAGCCTCAAACTCCTCAGCTCAAGCAATCCTCTCACTTCAGCCTCCTGAGTAGCTAGGACTATAGGCACATGCCACTATGCCCAGCTACTTCTTAATTTTTTTTGTAGAGACAGGGTCTCTGGATGTTGCCCAGGCTGGCCTAGAACTGCTGACCTCAAGTGATGCTCCCACCTCAGTCTCCCCAAGTGCTAGGATTACAGGAGTGAGCCACCGTACCTTTTATGTTTAAATGAAATGTGGCCTTTACACATATACTGTGGGGACTAGATATTCTGAACATTATTTAGAAACCATCTGCAACACATTTTTATACAATAATAATTTCAAAATAAACCACATAACATAAACAAGCGTTGTTATTGCAAGTCCATGAAAATATTAATATAAGGAAGCAAGTTAGTTTCGAAGAACTAAAAATCTTGCCCTGTAGAGGATTTTATACACAAGCTAAGATCAGACGGCTCTTCCTCTCATCTGGTGTTAAGATAGGAATGGTACAGGGAAAACGGGGAACAGAAGTTAGTGCCTCAGGAATTCCTCATCTTCACCTGCCCAGTTGTAAAACATATTTAATAAGCCCCCAAACTTCCCCTTTCTTAAAACAAAAATAAAACCAAAATTTACATAATCCACTACTGCCAACATGGAAACATCATTTTCTGCTGTTCTGCAGAAAATTTGGTTGCTCTGACATTTTTTTTTAAGACATTTATTCAGCATCATGATCAGACTATTACATTTAGCAATCAATAGCATGGGTGCAAAAAAAAATCTACATTAAAACACTTTGTTGGAATGCTTTAAAGTTTCCACAGAACAGGAACTAAACTAACCTGTTACACAATTAGAAAAATACAGTCCTTGAGTTTTTTGCTCATCCACATGAGCATCTGTCTAAAACATGTCTTCTTTGTAGCAGCTAGGCCCTGCCACCACTGTGCTTGGCTGAGTTCACAAATGTGTTGTAACCTGTAGCTTCCCTGTCACTTCTCTGGCTCTCCTCTTTTGCTAAGCTTTGTTTCCTGGCGGTAATTAAAATCTTCTGCCACTGCCATAGCTACTGCTCCTACTGGAACCACCATAGCCACCTTGGTTTTGTGGCTGGGCAAAGTATTGGCCTCCGTCACCATAGAGGCCAGAGCTTTTGCCTCCAAAGCTTCCTCCCTTCATGGGTCCGAAATTTGAAGACTGATTGCTGAAACTGCCAAAATCATTGTAGCTTCCACCACCTCCAAAATTGCTTCCATTGTTACTAAATCCATTATAGCCTTCTCCACTGCCAGCTTATTCACCACCACCACAGCTGCCATTAAAGCCACCAGGACCACTTAAGTTTCCTCCATTACCAAAGTTGTCATTCTCACTAAAACCACCTCCACAACCACTACCAAAGTTTCCAGAGCCACTTTGACCTCTGTGGCTGGCTGAAGCACTAGCCATCTCTTGCTTTGACAGGGCTTTCCTAACTTCACTGCTGTGGCCATTCACAGTATCGTACTTCTGAATGACAGTCTTATCCACGGAGTCATGGCTATCAAATGTTAAAGGCAAAGTCCCTTTTCTTGCCACTGCCTCAGTCAGTCATGATTTCAATCACTTCAATTTTCCCATATTATTCAAAATAATCTCTTAGGTGATAGTCTTCAGTGTTTTTGTTTCTTTGTTTGTTTTTTAGACGGAGTCTCGTTCTGTTGCCCAGGCTGGAGTGCAATGGCATGATCTTGGCTCACCACAACCTACACCTCCCAGGTTCAAGCAATGCTCCTGCCTCAGCCTCCCGAGTAGCTGGGATTACAGGTGCCTGCTACCACAACCAGTTAATTTTTGTACTTTTAGTAGAGACAGGGTTTCACCATGTTGGCCAGGCTGGTCTCGAATCCCTGACCTCGTGATCCACCCATCTCAGCCTCCCAAAGTGCTGGGATTACAGGCGTGGGCCACCGTGCCCGGCCTTCAGTGTCTTCTTTAACCAACAAATATCTTTTTCACAGTTAAGTGGGCACCGGGTCTTTGAGAATCTCCTCTTGAGACAGCTCTCTTTGCTTCCACAGCTCTTCCATCCACCTTGGGTGGCCTTGCATTTCCGGCTGCATCCACTTCCTCCACAGTGGCATATGTGACAAACCCAAAGCTCCTGGAGCGCTTGGTGCTTGGATCTCTCATGACCACACAGTCCGTGAGTGTTCCCCATTGCTCAAAATGGCTCCTCAGGCTCTCGTCGGTTGTTTCAAAGTTCAGCCTCCAATGAAGAGCTTCCTCAGTTGTTCAGGCTCTTTAGGAGACTCTGACTTAGACATGACAGCAGGGGGAAGAGAGACTTTAAGGATGTTTCCTCTGCAGTGTCCACAGGCAGAAAGGACTGACACAATTTTTTAACAGCTTCATTGAGATATAATTTACATATGATAACATTCACTTGTTTTAAGGGTACATTCAATACTTTTTCGTACATTTACAGAGTTGAACCATCACTGACAAGTTTTTGAAGGTGACTGACTTATAGAAATAATTTAGTTATTAAGAGCCTATAGGTGGCCGGGCGCGGTGGCTCAAGCCTGTAATCCCAGCACTTTGGGAGGCCGAGACGGGCGGATCACGAGGTCAGGAGATCGAGACCATCCTGGCTAACATGGTGAAACCCCGTCTCTACTAAAAAATACAAAAAAAATCTAGCCGGGCGAGGTGGCGGGCGCCTGTAGTCCCAGCTACTCGGGAGGCTGAGGCAGGAGAATGGCGTAAACCCGGGAGGCGGAGCTTGCAGTGAGCTGAGATCCGGCCATTGCACTCCAGCCCGCGCGACAGAGCGAGACTCTGTCTCAAAAAAAAAGAAAAAAAAAAAAAAGAGCCTATAGGTATTTATAATATCGTTACATGTAAAAAGTTACAAATTCAGGCAAGACTAGGAAACTACATATATAAAGCATATGTATATACTTATTCAAATATATGATTGTTATAAGAACTTACTCATTTTGCTTTTCCTACTTGAGTAGACTAAGGTCAAGCCAGTTATGGAAGGTAAACTTAACTTTTATTATATGAATTAATTATAAAGAAATTCAAGTATATCTCATTTAAAGGAAAAGCAAGATTACAAAATCAGGTGATGACTGTTTACTTTATCAAAGAATTATTTAACCTTTGAAAATGTCTAAAGACATTCTCAAATAATGACCTCATTGGTATTTCTAAATACTACTTATAAAACTTTAATCAGGTTGGGCGCGGTGGCTCACGCCTGTAATCTCAGCATTTTGGGGAAGCCAACGCAGGAGGATCCCTTGAACCCAGGAGATCAAGACCAGCCTGGGCAATGTAGGGAGACCCTGTCTTTAAAAATAATAATAATAATTAGCTGGCATTGTGGTGTGTGCCTGTAGTCCTCTATAGTCCCCCTGTAGGGACTACAGGGGCTGAGGCAGGAGGGTTGCTTGAGCCCAGGAGGTCAGGCTGCAGTGAGCTATGATCTCACCACTCCACTACAGCCTGGGTGACAGAGAGAGACTCTGTCTCAAAGATATAGAAAATAATTATAAAACTTAATCAATTATTATTTTCTTCAGAGACAGGGTCTCATTCTGTCTCGCAGGCTGGACTGCACTGCTGCGATCTTACTAGTTCATTGTGACTTTGAACTCCTGGGCTCAAGCGATCCTCCCACCTCAGCCTCCCAAACTGCTGGTACTACAGGAGTATACCACCATGCCTGGCTAATTTTTTTTTTTAAGTTTTTTAAGAGATGAAGTCTTGCTATCTTGCCCAAGTTGGTCTCAAACTCCAAGCCTTAAGCGATCCTCCCACCGTGACCTCCCAAAGCACTGGGATTACAGGTGTGAGCCACTGTGCCCAGCAAAATAATTTTTTATACTTTGTACAAAGTGATACACATTTTATAAGTGGAACCCTATCCCCTATATTATGTTTTTTGTTTGTTTACTTGTTTAAGATGGAGCCTTGCTCTGTCGCCCAGACTAGAGTGCAGTGGCGTAGTCTCGGCTCACTGCATCCTCCGTCTCCCAGGTTCAAACAATTCTCCTGCCTCAGTCTCTCAAGGAGCTGGAATTAAGGCGTCCACTACCATGCCTGGGTAATTTTTTTGTATTTTTAGTAGAGACAGGGTTTCACCACGTTGGCCAGGCTGGTCTCAAACTTCTGACCTCAGGTGATCTACCAGCCTCCCAAAGTGCTGAGATTACTACAGGTGTGAGCAACCACACCTGCCTGAGATGTGATTTAAAGGAAATTAGTAAGTTTATTCCATGTAAATACAAGTAATATAATATGTAAGACTTTATGATATATTATTTTTCCCCTTCCATATCACAGATTCTTCCAATTTTAACTTTTAAAAATATTGTATATTAGAATCACTAAGCAAGAATTGAAATATAAAGACAAATAATTAAATATACACACAAGGATTCAAAAGTTGTAAAAAGATCAGTGTTGTTACTTTGAATAAGCAACACCTGGATGTTTGAGACCAGCAACAGCGATAAGAAAATGATTAGCAGATAGTCTGATATACATACCATACTGGACAGTTTGGCAACTTAATTAGCTTGTCAAGAAAGCCGATCTCTTTTCTAAAAGAAAGGTCTCCTATTTCCAAGTGAATTAAAAGGAGAGGCTTGATAATTTAATTATGATGCACGCTAATTCATCCGTGGAAGTTTGGGTTCGATTTCGAGCAATAAAGATGCTATGTGGTTTGGTTTACAGTACAATGACAGTACCAATTTAACATTTAATCATCAAGGAGAAGTGGATGACAAAAGGCAATGCCAGGCATGAGTCGAGTGTATCCCTTAACTTTGCAAATGGTATTTACTTAGAGAGAAGGAATTTGTTTACTTTCAACAGATACTGCATCTCAATTGTCTTGACCTTCCTCAACAAATTAATTGTAAAGTGATTAATGAAGTTTGAATGGAGGCTCTGGTTACACCAAAAGACAACTATACACCTCTGCAATGTTTTAATTAACAGCTAACACTTCAAATTAGTTTGTTGTTGCCACAGTAATTACCTGTTCCAATGACTGCATGGAGGAAGCATGTTTATGAGATATTTTTAGTGCTTGGTCCTTCAGTGTTCCATTTTGTTTGTGACC
Source organism: Piliocolobus tephrosceles (assembly GCF_002776525.5). Lineage (NCBI taxonomy): Eukaryota > Metazoa > Chordata > Mammalia > Primates > Cercopithecidae > Piliocolobus > Piliocolobus tephrosceles. Next base: position 140,806,446 of record NC_045439.1, on the reverse strand, counting down.
AGCACAGGCCTTCTTGGAACAGTCCCAGCTCTTAAAATTGAGCACACACACATACACTTTGCCACGGCAAAAGTTAGTAGCCTGGTGTAAGTTTTTCATATATTTAAAATAACAAAGAGCCCAGTACAAGAGAATACTTACTATCCATACTTTCTTATTTTATTTTATTTTTTGAGACAGAGTCTCACTCTGTCGCCCAGGCTGGAGTACCATGGAGCGATCTCAGCTCACTGCAACCTCCGCCTCCCGGGTTCAAGCAATTCTCTGCCTCAGCCTACCAAGTAGTTGGGAGCCGCCGCCACGTCCAGCTAAGTTTTGTATTTTTAGTAGAGATGGGATTTCACCGTCTTGGCCAGAGTGGTCTTGAACTCCTGACCTCATGATCCACCCTCCTCGGCCTCCCAAAGTGCTGGGATTACAGATGTGAGCCACTGCGCCCGGCCCCATACTCTCTTACTTCATTTGTAACAATAGGTTCTAGATGACCAGACAAAGAAGTTGGTCTTAACTTTTAAACTTGGTATAGAATTAGATAATTTATTGAGCTAGTAGAAAATACAGAAAATTATTTAACCTAATCCCCTTCTTTCATAGCAGAAGCACCCAAAAGCCAGGTTATATAACTTAACCAAGCTCACACAGCCAGTGGCAAAGCCAAGACTGGAGACACAACAGAATATGCATATTTTAGGACCTAAAGGAAATAGACGGTGATGTTTGGCTGGGCACAGTGGCTCATGCCTGTAATCTCAGCACTTTGGGAGGCCAAGGCAGGTGGATCACCTGAGGTCAGGAGTTTGAGACCAGCCTGGCCAACATAGTGAAACCCCGTCTCTACTGAAAATACAAAAAATTGGCCGGGCCTGGTGGCGGATACCTGTAATCCCAGCTACTCGAGAGGCTGAGGCAGGAGAATCACTTGAACCCAGGAAGCAGAGGGTGCAGTGAGCCGAGATTGCACCACTGTACTCCAGCCTGGGCAATAAGAGCGAAATTCTGACACACACACACACACACACACACACACACACACACAATAGATGGTGATGTTTAATTTTTTTACCTGTATTCTAGGGCAGGGAAACACATAATCCAAAATTTACAAAGGTACTGACCTATTTCAATCAGGCAAAGGACCATTATAACCAAATTGCTCCAGGTAAGGAAGCATTCTGCAATCACTGCCCATCTATCCTGGGAGACACAAGAGCAAAGGGGGTGGGCTCTGAAGTCACTGACAGCTCGAATCCTAGCTCTGTCACTTCTTAAACAAGGATTTCATCATCTGGCCTCTGGTTACCTCACTGATCTCTGCTTCCACCAGTCTCCCTTATGTACAATACTCAACTGGTCCACCAAACGTGCTCCTGCCTCAAGGCCTCTGCACCTACTCCTGAGGGCTGGGCCGCTTTCTCTAATACATACCTGGCTTGCTCCATTGCTTCCTTCAGTCCTATATTGTTCCTTTGTCTTTCCTACATAAAACAGCACACTCTCCCTTCATCTTCTTTTTTTTCTTTTCTTTTTAGAGATGGAGCCTCACTCTGTTGCCCAGGCTGAAGTGCAGTGGCATGATCTCAGCTCACTGCAACCTCCACCTCCTGGGTTCAAGCAATTATCCTGTCTCAGCCTCCTGAGTAGCAGGGATTACAGGCGTGTGGCACCAGGCGTGGCTAATTTTTGTATTTTGAGTAGAGACGACGTTTCACCATGTTGTCCAGGCTGGTCTCGAACTCCTGATCTCAGGTGATCCACCCATCTTGGCCTCCCAAAATGTTGGGATTACAGGCGTAAGTCACCGCACCTGGCCACTTTCTTTATTCTTCACAGAGTTAGAATCACCTGATAAAATTTATTAATTTATTATGTTTCCCTCCACAACAAATGAAGCTCCATGAAACACAGACTTTCTTTATTTTATTTTATTTTTTTTTTTTGTTCACTGCTATTATTTCCAGTGCCTAAAACTACATCAGGCACATTTTACAAATAATCATTAAATATCTGAATGAATAAATGTTTTTAAAGTGTTCTAGGTCTATTTTGGTTTTTATTTTTAAGGCAATTTCATTAAGTTTTCCTAAGAAACTGCCCATTTTGTGTTTTCAAATTTATTGTCATAAAGTTATTCATTGGATCCTATTATTTTTAAAATCATTGTTATGTCTAGAATTACGTTCCCTTTTCATTCCTAATTTTGTTATTTCTGCTTCTTGCTGTTATATTTGATAAGCTTTTCCAAGGAACCAGCTTTTGGTTTTGTTGAATTGTTTCTTGAATTTTCACTTAATTAACTTTTGTTCTTCTGTTTTTTTTTTTTTTAACTTTTGTTCTGTAGTATTTATTTCCTTCCATTTTCTTTGGGTTTACTCCCTGCCCCACCTTCTTGATTTTCTTGAGTTAGATGCTAAGCATATAATATCCAGTTATTCTTTACGAAGATATGTATATAAACCTATCCTTTAAGAGTTACTTTGGTGCATGTCAGGAGTTTTCATATTAATACATGGTATCTGTGGTTCAGTTGTAAATATTTATATTTTCATAACATTTCTCTAGTAATATCTTTTGCCTTAAAGTCTATTTTGTCTTATGTTAATATAACCACAATAGGAGCATTCTTTTGATTAGTTTTTGCCAGGTATTTTCCCCTACCCTTTTCCTTTCAATTTTGCTGTGTCTTGGTATTTTAGAAATTTCTCCCAATACAGTCTAAAATAGCACATAGCTGTATTTTTAAAAATGCAACCTAATCTATTAGCTGCTAATATTACTCTACTTATTTTTTTGTCATTACTGATATATTTGGATTTATTTCTACCACCTAATTCATTTAATTTACACCTATCACCTTCTCTCTTCCTCTATTATACAGAATTATTCTCCCTTTATTCCATCTGTTTTGAAGTTATGCATTCTATTCACTGTGTTTTAGTTACCCATATAACTTTTAACAATCATACCTGACTTAACAAAATATAAATTGCCACCTATATCCTTCTCCTAAACAATATAAAAATCCTGGAACATTTTAACTTCAATCAAGCACTTCTCATCTTAACATATTATTTTGTCCAGTCTTTTTGTTTGACTTCATTTTGAATTATTACTATCGTTATCCTATACAGTCAGATTTACTTAAATGGTCACCATTCCTTCTTTCATTTTATTCCTTTCTGAATTCAACTGGATGCCATTCTTTTATTTCTACTTACTTCCCTACCTACTAGATTTCATACCCTGTGGTTTCATTTATGTATTGGTATCAACTACTCTATTGCCTTATATGTTCTAGTTATAAATTATTATTTCTCTTCAACAGTTATTTAAATGCACAGGTATGTACTTTAACTTATCAGTAGTCGTTTTTTGTTTCTGTTTTTGTTTTGAGACAGAGTCTCGCTCTGTCACCCAGGCTGGAGTGCAGTGGTGCAATCTTGGCTCACTGCAACCTCCGCCTCCCAGGTTCAAGCAATTCTCCTGCCTCAGCCTCCCGAATAGCTGGGACTACAGGTGCCCACCATCACACCTGGCTAAATTTTTTTTTTTTTTTTTTTGAGATGGAGTCTTGCTCTATCGTCCAGGCTGGAGTGCAGTGGCACAATCTCCGCTCACTGTAAGCTCCGCCTTCCGGGTTCACGCCATTCTCCTGCCTCAGCCTCCCAAGTAGCTGGAACTACAGGCGCCCGCCACCAGGTCAGGCTAATTTTTTGTATTTTTAGTAGAGACAGGGTTTCACCACGTTAGCCAGGATGGTCTCGATCTCCTGACCTCGTGATCTGCCTGCCTCGGCCTCCCAAAGTGTTGGGATTACAGGCCCATCACCCAGGCTGGAGTACAGTGTCACAATCACAGCTCACTGCCGCCTTGAACTTTTGGGCTCAAGTGATCCTCCTGCTTCAGCCTCCTGAGTAGTTGAGTCTACAGAGTGAAGCAGCATGCCTGGCTAAATTTTATTTTTATTTTTTGCAGAATGAGGTGGTCTCACTATGTTGTCCAGGCTCGTCTTGAATTCCTGGCATCAAGCGACCCTCCTGCCTCAGCCTCCTGAGTCGTTGAGACTACAGAAGAGTACCACCATGGCTGACTAATTTTTATTTTTACTTTTTGTAGAACAAGGGTTCTACAAAAATGTTGCCCAGGCTGGTCTTGAACTCCTGGCCTCAAGCAATCCTCCAGCCTTGGCCTCCCAAAGTGCTGGGATTACAGGTATGGTGTTCACTTTATTTAACTATATTGTAAACTCTAATTACCTAACTATGCTATAAATTCTTAATATAGGGTCTCTGTTGTAAGTTTCAAGGGGAAGGTCAAGGTCTGTTTTGTTCATTACTATATGCTCAACCTCTTCCACAGTATATGATACATTCTCTTCCTAGATCCTTTTTTTATATTTAATAATTAATGCATGTCTCTGATTGCCAGGCAGTAAGCGAGGCAGTGTGGATACAGCAGAGAACAAATGAGACCAAGTCCCTGCCCTCGTGATGTTTACCTTCTGATAGGGGCTGACTGACAATAATCAAATAAATATACAATATGTGAGGTGGGGGTAAGTGCATTGAAAAAAATGAAGGTAAGGATACAGAGACTGATCAACATTAACGACATGCTATTTGATATTAGGGTTGGGGAGGAAGTCAGGAAATGCCTCTCTCTTCAGGTTACATGTGAACAGTATAAGAGCACACCATCCGGACATCTAGGGGAAGGGGAGTCCAGGTAGAGGAAACAGCAAGTTCAAAAGCCCAAGGTGGAAATATGTGCTTGACATGTATGCAGAAGCAGAATAAGCAAGAGGGCTAGCTGGGGGAGATGAGGTCAGAGAGGTAAGGAAAACAGACTGTGTAGCACCATTTAGGCCATGGTGAGGACTCTGACTTTTATTCCAAGTGATATAAGAGGTCATGAGCAGAGGGGGAGACCTAATATTTTAGAAAGATCACTTTGGCTGCTGAGTGGAGAGAACATATTGCAGGAAAGCAAGGATAGAAACTGGGAGGCTTTTGCAATAAAATCCTAGCAAGCAGTAATAGTGGTTTTGAATAGGGTAGCAAGAAAAGAGTGATGAAAGGTGGTCAGCTTCTTGAAATATTTTTGAGGAAGAACCCACAAGATTTGTGGGTAAAGGTATATATAATCTGAGATAAAAAGAAGGATGAAGAAAGACTGCAAAGTTTTTGTCCTTAGCAACTTGTAGAATAGAGTTTCCAGTTACTGAGATGCGAAAAGCAGTAAACGAAGCAGGTTTCCAAAGAAATCAAGAATTCAGTTTTAGATAATTTTGAAATGCCTAGAGGACATCCAACTGGTAATCAGATATGAGTCTGAAGTTGAGGACACAGGCCAGGGCTACAGACATACATTTGGACTTCCTCAGCATGCAGATGATATGTAAAGCCATGGAATTACACAGACTCACTTAGGAAGTGAATTAAACACAGAAGAGGTGTAAGGACTGGAACTGAGGCTCTCTAAATGGAAAGGTCAGAAAGATGAGAAGAAAACAGTAAAGGAGATGAGAAGGTACAAACAGTAAGCTAACAACAGACCCCAAAGAACGGGGTCCCTGAGGCCATGAAAGTTGATGTTCTATCTCCCCCACTGCCAAGTGAAGTACTTTGCACAGAGTGTTCAAAAAACATGTGACTGATTTCAAAAGCAATACTTAGGGACAAATCCAACTGACTATATTATCTACTCTTTGAAATGTGAAAGATGAGTCTAGTACAATACATAAAAGGTTAGAGGTGTGCTCACCTTCATCTAAACTGTTAATGAGAATTTATTAAAAGATACATCATTACAAAGAGTAAACTGAATTTCTAGAATAATCTTCAAAGGTAAGGAAAATAGGCAGGTCACAGTGGCTCACATCTGTAATTCCAACACTTTGGGAGGCTGAGGTGGGAGGATTGCTTGAGTCCAAGAGTTCAAGACTAGCCTGGGCAACATAAATTATACCTCATCTCAACAAAAAATTTTTAAAAATTAGCTTGGCATGGGGGCACATGCCTGTGGTCCCAGCTACTTGGGAAGTGAGGTGAGAGGATCACCTGAGCCTGGGAGGTCGAGGCTACGGCAAGCCATGATCGTACCACTGCACTCCAGCCTAGGTGACAGAGTGAGGCTCTGTATCAAAAAATAAATAAAAGTAAGGAAAATAAGTATGTGAAAATAACATGTTAAAAAGTCCACACAGGACAGAAGGGGGAAACAACCTGTATTCAAATTCCAACATCTGGACTCCCACACAAATTTATGCCATGCATAAGATCAACTGCATCTGGATTTTACCATGTTTACTAAAATTCTTTATGCCTAGAATTTCAAATTCTAGGAGAACCAAAAAATATGAATCGTCCCAGCTGACTCTTGTTCACAAAATAAATAACCTAGAGCTGATCATATATTTTCTGATAAAGCTGGTACAATCTCATACAATTAAAGTAGGCATCTATTTTCTATGGTACTATTCCGTATATTAATTTCTAAACATATTCCAATCAAATTATTTTAAATTATGAGCAGAAAGAATTTATAATAGGGAGCATATGTGCTTTCCTAGTGATTGTGAGGTAGGATATAATTAAAGAAAGAATGGGGGAGGCTGGCCTATAATCTGACTCTAAATATTTCAGATTTCAGCATAACTGACAATACCCTATGTCATAAATGTCAATTTATTAGCAAAATAGTTATCAAAATGAGTATGGAAATACCCGTTTTTTGCCTCTTGGAGAAAAGACCTGGAGTGTAATTGCATGTATAATGACTTTTAATCACAATGGCAAAACAGGAACACTGAAATGACAGTATTGCCACTGTTCTATGAAGGTCACAGGGCACTTCCTTCATTAACCACATGAACTAAATGCCACTGACTTAAATTCTACTTCTCACATAACATACTTCAAAGAAGGTTAGTGAAAAGAGGGACACAATTACTTTGTGAATTATTTATAGAGTGTTATCAATTGTTGAAAGGTTCTCCAAATGGATAGGAAACCTAAGAAAATAATCCAGCCACTAAAACAGTGAAAGCAATGGTTAGGATTTGGCTCAAGAAATAACCAGTAATTAAAAAGAGATGGTCTCATTCTAGGTAAGCAAGAAAGAAAGTGATGGTTATTTTGTTCCCTGTGTCCCTTAAAGAACAGGCAGAAGACAAGAAAAATGGTGAGCAAAGGCTATTTTAAAATAAATAAAAGTTACAAATGTATTTGTTGTTATTAGCTCATTGCAGAGCTAGCTCACTCTCTCAAATAATAACATCAGTTCTTTGCTTTTCATGCAGAGATTTCACAGCTTGCAAGATATCCTGTATTCCCTGATTCTCTATTCTCTGAGTGCCCTAGGGATTTATAGGACATCCATCAGAGACATGGCAGAGGTAAAAAGACAAAGGAAAAGAAAGCTCTCTGAGATCTGATTCATTATGAAAAAGTTTGATGAAGACAAGACAAATAAATCATTATCTAAAATGCAATTCTTAATTCTCCTCATTGGCACAGGAAGTTAAGAGTTGCTCACACTCAGGTTCAATTATTAAATCTACTTCCTTATTAAAACATGGCATTGGTTAAAGCTAATATACTATAGGATCATCAGTTTCTATACTTACAGAGATGATGCTTCTTTGCTCTTTGTGTGACATTTTATTTATTAACCAAAAAAGCCTCTGCTTTTATGTAAATTTAGAATAACAAGATACAAGTCTTTCTTCAACTTAGAAGTTTCCATTTCAAAGACTTTATAGCGTTGGCATAAAGGAAAACTAAAACAAAAAGAAGGAAGATGGTAAAAATCGAGGGGGTTAAACTATTAGGAGATACCCCCATGAGGCTATGAATCTCCTACTTAAAACAAGGAATCTGAGAGTTGATTTTATTACATTTTCCCAGAAGATTATAAGGCTGAACAACTCTGAAGCTAATACAAAACAAGCAGAAGGTTTCTCTGCTGTATAAAGCACATGAGTACACAAATACTGACACAAACAAAACAAAAATCTTTTGGTATCTTGCGAGATTAATTTTAAAACCCTCTAGATGTCACCTTTTAATGCAATGATATGGTTTCAGCAACTAAATGTAAACTAGCTGTGGTTCAGCTAATGAAAAATATAATTTTTAAACTTTAAATTAAATAAATTTAAATTTTTAAATTAAAATTTAATCCTCTAATTGCTTGGCCTTTTTAGAAATTGTTCGCTTGGTAGGTTTATTTGAAGGTAGATTTTATTAACATGTTTAAGACTAATGGCCAAGCTTCGAAATTTCAACATTCTGTCACGTACTAAAGTAGCCATCCACAGAAATACTTCAAATAGTTTCAGGGAAATCAACACTGACAGTTGTTGCCTTCCATAATAGATAAACACATTAGCCAGGCTCTAACTGTTAAAATAGGAAATCCAAAGTAAACAGCAGTTGTAAAAAGAAGCTTTTATGTAAACTGTACTAGTTCAAATAGTAGTCTTTGCCAACCTTCCTTCTGCCTAAAAACCCATTACAGATGCTTGACTACTGATTGCAAAATAATTTGTGGTTAAGAAACAGGCCAGGCACAGTGGCTCACACCTGTAATCCCAGCACTTTGGGAGGCTGATGCGGGCAGATCACCTGAGGTCAGGAGTTCGAGACTAGCCTGGCCAACACAGCGAAACCCCGTCTCTACTAAAAATACAATAATTAGCAGGGCGTGGTGGCACATGCCTGTAATCCCAGCTACTTGGGAGGTGGAGGCAGGAGAATCACTTGAATCTGGCAGGCAGAGGTTACAGTGAGCCAAGATCGCACCATTGTGCTCCAGCCTGGGCAACAAGAGCAAATCTCTGTCTCAGAAAGAAAGGAAAAACAAAAAACAAAAAAACAGAGCCCCTCATACTGTTTAGGTCTCAAGTCAAATATGTTGTTAGGTCACAGATATTAATTTCAAGATAACTGATTGTACATAGGGCTCATAAATCAACCAAATGGATGATATAGGGAACTTGGCTAGATTAGAAAGATTTTCGATAAGAGAAAGCTACTGTAACTCTACATTTGCCATTTCTTCTTTCTGTTTACTCTGGCTATATACCCCTTTTTACTCCCATACCTGCCTCAGAGTTAATGTAGTCATCACTACCTCGGTATTTCTTCCCCAAGTTGATGTGGCCTGGTTGAAGCCTTTAACACTCTCCACATCAACTAGAGTAATGTCTTTTAATATATGGTCTAAATACCTTTGAGATCAAGGAAGCTACAGTCATACTGATCTCTTGATCAAGGATTCTGAAAGAATGTAGTGGGCAAACAGAGAAGCAAGAGATATAAAGCCTAATGATGAGAAGGAATGAAATAACTGGAATTGTTAGAAAATATATGTGGGGGGAAATAGAAATACCCTGAGGATTAACTAGCCCTGAGGATTAACTAGCTAGGAAACTCTCTCCTGAAACAACTTGATAGCCATCTAATCTTTGCTCACAGTTTCTGGGAAAACTAACAATAAATTACTTTCCAAAATCAGATACATAAACGGCTACTTCAGAAAACCTTCTTATTCTAATAATTAATATTCTATTGTGCTTCATCGTTTATAAAACATTTTACATACAGTAAAGCTATTTGATTTCCACAAAAATTTGTGAGGTAAATATTATTATTATCACCACTTTATAGATAAGGAAACCAAGGCTTGGTGATGTTACTGACTGCTTCACGATTCCTATCTGTAAGTACTGGAGTGGGAAGTAGATTTGGGTCCTCTGAAGCCAAATCCAGTGCATGTCCCAACAAGCTTTGCGTAAAAATAAACTGGTTGCTTCTAGATCCTCTAATTTCAGTTGTCTTCAACATTCTCTGGATATGGTCAGTGTTGATTTTTTAAAAGCAATAGGGAAAATCGATTGAATGGCTCACTTTTCAGAGTTGCATTAACTTTTTCAGGCCACTCGGGCACAATTTACTAAATTACCTCTTCTAGAACACTAAATAGTACCCTAGTGGGTCAAAGAGTAAATGCACCTCTGAAAAGTGAGCCATTTCTTCCCTTCTTCCCCGTAATATCAGATGTAATATGTCCCCTATGACAAAAATATTAACCCGTTTCCATTAAAAACTCAAGAAATTGTCCCACACTAGATAAAATGAGTATGGAGAAGCTTCCCTAGGGAGCAGAGAAGGAGCAAAAATCTCTCTTCTATAATCCTGCCCACAATACTGTTGACAAGTCAACATGAACTTACATAAAAAATATGTTTTTCATTCAATGCAGATTTATTTTAATCAAGACCTCAAAACAGAATAAAAATATAAATTCAAAGCTGATGGTTTCCAGGGGGCAGATGCAGAGGATATCATGATGGCTAGTTTCATCCTACATTACAGTGTTTAAAAATAAGCTCAAGCATTCATCTTGCTTATGAAATAATAGATATATCCCAAACAACTGGTCTTTCACATATATCATTATACAGTAGGTAATCTCTCTGACTGAATGAAACAAACATTCCTTGGCTGGCAAGTAAGCATGTTATTACTTCTGATCTCCATAAAAGCAAACTCTCTGATACATTTTTGAATTGTCTTAGGAATAGCTATTGAGTGATTTAACATTTGCAAGATACCTTAGCAAATCCAGTCTTTTAAGTTTTCTGCACTGTTTGTGCCTTACTCTTCTGGAAGATGGCTTTGCAATGAAAATAAGACAACTTTAATTTAAGAATCATCCAGCTTCTAATTAAACTGCCATAGGCAGCTGGTTGGATAAGTTTTAATCAGTTTCAATCACCTATTGATTGGTATACTGAAGCCTAAAAAATTAAAAGTAAAAGATGATTGGGGAATTGTCCCATCTCAGAACAACAGTAGAGGCCTCTGTAAATAACTCCTCTTTTAACCATCAGCTAAATGAACACTTCAATACTGCAGTACAAAGTCTTCTGCAAAATTACTTTAACTAACAAGCAGAAATTTATCAGCTTCAGCCAAAATCAATGCTGAAATCAATTTGAACACTGGTTGTGTCTAAAGGGGCTCATTGGCAATTTAGGGAAATTACACCATGTAAATGCCTGTGCTTTAATTGAACAGTTTCATCAACTAGGCTGTGATTGCTGTCCATTCATTTATTCACTTTCGCTGCAGCTACCATTCTGCAAAGAAATGGCTTTTGTCAGGCTGGAGAGAGGCACTTTATCTTCATTTTGTGCACTTTTGTGCATAAAATAGACTTCATGAAATGGGCATATCATGACTAGGGTCAAAAGAAACCAGGAGAGACTTTTCCTTTAACGTAAAAACTGAACAGTACAAACTACCATCATATCTTATACCATCCAGGGACAGTGATCTTTAAACCAATAATAAGAAGGAATCTGAGTGACTTCCCTGCATATGACACTGTGCCTCTAGGTTGAGGAGCTATGTTCTGCACAACAGAAGGAAAGTATTTGGACTTTAAAATCCAATTCCACCAATGTTCTTTATGAGATACCTTTGTGGAGTTACAAAAATATATAAACTGTGTTAGAACATTCTCCCTCAAAAATTGGGCAACATTCTGTTTTTAAAAATCCTTTGAGGTTAGTCAAGGGAAAGTGCTATTCTCCAATCCATTTAGAAGATTAAAACTTAACAGTGTCACATATACTTTTAAAATATGACAGACAGCAGGAGAAAGCAGAAAGAGGTCTATATGAGAGAAGGGAAACTAACTTCCTTATAAAGACCAGCAAGCCCAAAATATTTAGATTCCAGAAATGATTTAAATACATTCATAAACTAACTCACAAAATCATGGCAATGAAAAAAAAAAAAAGAAAACCAAAGATAACATTTCCAGGGAGTCATCTGTTGAACTGACTGAGGTTCAGAGATCAGCATAAACATTTCTGACACTGGGCTAATCAGTTATTCAAAGATTACAAGTTCCAAGGAAGGAGGCAGGAAGGGAGACAGCTGTTTGTTCATATTGGTCATCTATAACATACATGTGCCTGTGCCTGGTGTACAAAATAAAAATTCAAAGTACAGCTGAAGTATATCTGCTAGAGATTGCTGGCAGAAATTCTTAGGTTTGCATATATTCTGTTTATTCTAGCTCCTCATGGAGTCAAAATGTAATTATTTACTGGGAATGGCATTGGGAAAGGACTAAGAATTAAGAAAGCCTGGGTTTCAGTGGTGGTCCTATCCTTGACTTGGTCCGAATCCTCAGGGAAATCCATTCATTTATCTGTGTTTCCGTTTCTTCATAAATCAAATGAGGATGACAACACCTACTGTACTCAGCTACATTCCCACACAGCTGGGACCATAACATGAAGCTTGTGATTGGGGCCCACTGTGGAAATGTAAACGCAACCACAGTGAATCTGAGGACCTCTTGCATCTTCCATGTATGGGGGCAGGTAGGGCCTTGAAACATTTCACTTGAGACTCCAAAGGAGCAGGGAGACTTCTCATTTGCCCCTTCAGTCAGTTACCCCAGCTGTTGTGCTCTGCAAATACTCACTAAGAATTACCTCCAAAAGAAGTTAAAAGAGAGAAGAAATAAATGATGTACACAAACTTAACTTGGTACATGTGTCTGTGGTAAAAATTCATTCCATAATTTTATCCCATATATGGTTTTCTTCACCACTTATAAAGTTTCATTGGCTATACATTTTGTTGCTGAGGCCATGTAAAATATATTTTATTCATAATTTTTAGATAACTTTTCTGAACATTTAATTATGATTTAATAAGTTTTATGTTTATTGGCTAAGTATATTGTTACATTTTGCTGCTACAGTTAACCGTTGTAACAGAATCAGTATGTTTGAGAACCTCACACAATACATATCTTCCAAATACAGTAAGCTTGTTAAAATGCTATATTGATTGTGTCCTAAAGCAAGTTCTAATTTTGTGTGAACATTTTTCATTTTATTATTTAAATTCACAAGACAAAAACCATTAACTGCTTTCAGCAATAGCTCTGCACTCTCTTTTTCTTTCTTTTTGCCATACTGACAAGGAAAAGTAAGGAAATTTTAGGGTCAAGAAGACAACATGATATAAAGTCACATTTAAAAAGCAAATTAATGGGTTTTTTTTTAAATTAATGCTTAACACCCACAACCTAAATTTCTATTGCTATTTCCTTCTCAAATTTTACAAACTGCTCCTCCAATTCAACGTTAGTGTACAAATCAGAACCTAAACTTATTTCGCTCTAGTAAGGCAGCAATTTAACAGAAGCATGGTCTCCTACATCAAAGTAACCAATGACAGAGCAAAGAAAAAAAAAAAAACTGTGGCAGAAAGTTATACACAGTAAATGCCTTTTGGACTTTCCAGTGAATTATTTTCCCAAAAAGCAATTTAAGTAAATACCCTAGATGCTATGGTACACAAATATTTGCTTGTGCAATATGCCAACCGAGAGACTACGATTTTCTAACACATCAAATACTGTAAAATAGCTATAAAAAACGTAACGTGTCTTATAAATCAAGACTCCGCTAGCACAACCATATAATTAATCCAGGGATTCAATTATTAAATTATAAGTTTTTGGTAAATAAGGAGACCCAAAGGGTAGACGAAATAACAAGTTACATTGTCATAACTGTCAGCCAAGAAATGGATGTTGTAACATCTACTAAAAAGCCTCTAAAATTAACACCTAGAGATAATACATCATTGATTTTCAAATCTATACACTGATTTTATATCTTACATCCAAAAATAATTTGGGTTAAAAGTTAGGAAACTCAGAGAGTGAATGGCAAACAGAAAAACCTTGGCTTGGGAAGCATGGGTCAGAAGACCTAAGTTTTATTCTTGACTTGATCTTGGGCATGCCACTTAGCCCTTCCTAGCTTTATCTTTCTCACAAGTAAAAAGAGGGTAACATACCTTCTTAGCGAGGATTTAGCAAGGACTAAAAGACCCAGGGTGATCAAGCCCTGTCCATCTCTCCACCTTCCCCAGAGCTTATTCTACTCCAATTACACAAGTTCATGCCTATCTTAATCTTAGGGTTTCTGTCTGAGTGGTTACTTCTGCCTGTAAGGTTCTTCTCCCAGATTTTCCCAAACTGATTCCATCCTGTCTTTAGGTCTCAGCTCAAACAGCACCTCCTCAGATAGGTCTTCCTGAGCACCTCTTCTACATTTTTTAATAGAACATGCAAGGTCTATATAATCTTACTTCAGTGTTTGTTGTCTTGATTATTGTTTGCCCCACTAGTGTGAGCTCTGGACGTTGCCTATCTGACCTTGCCTATCTTGTTCACAACTGGACTGCACATGCTTGGAATAGTCCTTGGCACAGTGACAGGATGTTCAGCGAAAAATGAATATAGACTAAACAAAACCAAGCAACACCTGACATAAGATTTTTATGGTAACTGAATGCTGAATTTAGTTCTGGGACTTTAGGCTTGGGAGAAATCTGTGCAGTCATCTCATGTCCAGGTCAAAGTGGGAATTCTTTTCTCAGCCGTTCTGAACAACAGCCACATCATTCTGCTTAAGGTAGAGGAGTTCACCACTTCCCAGAGTTACCCAGCAATGAACAACACATTGTGTCCATCCTTAGGCTGTGAAGAATTTGCCTCTGCAGGTAAATTCCTGAAACACTCACTAAGTGCCTACAGTAGGTAAGGCACCGTGCTGGGCTCTGTAAGGACTCCCACCAAGATAACCTAGACATAACTCTCCTCCAGGGAACACAACCCAGTGGGAAGAAGAGTAGAAAGAGTACATTAATCACTCTAACCAAAGGCCGACTGTCACAGAGACATTCAAGACAGGCCATTTGTGTCTAGTCTTCAGAAGAACACAAAGCAAACCTGCTCCTCATCTACAGAAGTGCCCTTCAGACTTTAAGTCAGCTGTCATGGAGCCCTTTAATCTTCTCTTCCTCAGAGAAAAGTTAGCCAATTCCTTTCAAACACTTCTCAAATGTCAGTTCCTCCATGAGGCCTTTCCTGATCCTTCCTGAGGAAAAAGCTAAAAGCCATCACTCCTTCTTCAGCCCCCAGATCTGTGCACCATACACACAGACAGGTGGCCCAGACTGTGAGGTCCCATGCGTACCTGAAGACAGAACTTATGCATCTATCCAGACACAATTTTTGAGGCTAGGCTGTCCCCAACATCTGACACAGAGCTCTCCACATAGCACGTGCTCAGAACTTGGCTGCCTGACAGACGAATGAAGGAGGACTGAACAGGCACAATTCCCCAATCCCTCATTATTCTCTCCATTGCTCCTCTGGGTGCTCTCTGAACTGTCCACATGTCTGTAAACTCAGCACCCAGAACTACATACAGGAATCCAGAATCCAAAAGTGACAGACACTATGTCAGTTCCTGATGTTATGCCTTCTTGGTGTGGCAGGGAATAGATTTCAAATGGAAACTAGATATCTTGCACCCTATAATACAGAAGTGTGCTAATGTAATGTTTACCCGATCACAACCACTTTTACTGGGGACTTTAAACGTCTTTATAAATAAAAATTTGTTATTAAAATATTAGAAAGAAGTCTTGCCACTTCAAAACTATTTTTTTCCCTGAAAGGAGATGAAGTTGAAACACTTAGATTCAGCAAATTCTTACTTGAAATATTACCATAATGTATTGATTTTTACCAGACTCAATTGACTGAAAAGTTGTTTGTATAGCAATATTGGCCAAACCAATATACTAGAACAATTTTGTTACCCATAGTAATCAAGTGCATTTCTGAAGTATAATTATACTGTCATAAAAAGTAAAACCAAGATACCCTTTTCCAAGCAATAAAACAATAAAGGCTATAAAACAGAAAGAAAAAAAGGCTAAATAAATGAGATTTTTAAAAATGAAATTTAGTGTCTTTCAAAAACACTACTGCCTCTTCTTCCTTCCCTTAAGCCAAGGTTAGCAGAAAATGATCAATACTTCAATCTCAATAAACTATTTCAATAATAGTTAATTCGGGTAGAAACAGAGTCTGAAAATCTCTTCTCAGCGACCTGTGACATCCTGTCATGTTGGTTGGATGCCAATAATACATCATAGCCATAATGGATATGAGCATGTATGAAGTTACAGGAACATGGAGAGGTGGGGAAAAGCAAAGGTGGGAAAGGTACAGAAAACCATGAGCTCAGGTTCATTCCTTAGATTCAAATCGATACAATACATATTATTGTATGAAACAAACCTATAACAGTGAATGCTGAGAGAAGGAGAGAAGGAAACATACATAATTAATTTTATTTGACAAATATTCATTGATTTTCTGAAAACATTAATATCCTTGCTTGTCACATGATACTATAATGCAATCCAGCCATATACAAATATTTAATTTTACATTAGGATGATGTCTTGTTTGCTTGTTTAAAATATGATCTTGGCTGCAAGGAAGATTCCTTATGTGATTAGAAATTTAAAGTCCAAATAAATCAAACTATCATTCTAGCTCTCAGGTCAATTTTAAAACCCTTTAAAAACTACTCTTAATTTACAAGATACACATCATGGAAAAATATATAAAAGACTAGGGCCACTGGCACAGCCACAAGCAAAGCTGGGGTCCAGACCTCTTGCTCCCTTTTTAAGTTTCACATCTTCAGGTTGGCTGGTCAAAGAGGAAAGTCAAGGTTTTCTGGGTACTATGTGATTCCCGATATTTTCACCATCAAGGACTCTTTTCATTCTGTTTCCCGTAAGGATTTCCATGTTTTGAAATATTCTGTTTACTAAACAGCATTTAACTAGACAATTATGTATTTTCTCATTTTATATAAATGACCATCAGTCCTTCTAATTTTCATTAAATAAATCATATTACTATAATGAGTTAATATTATTCCAGCTCCCAAACACTAATTTAACGTTTTAGTTGGCCTCTACAGTCAAATCACAAGTGCAAAAAATACAACCTAATAGACCACAGTATCGCGGTTACCACCTCCAAGGACCATCCCCAGCCCAGTGCCCAGCAAATATCTCTCTTTAGATAAGGCAACAGAAAGGAGCACAGACCAACATCTTTGAGAATTATAATTCCTTCCCTCGTCTTATTGTCTCTAGATAGGTTCAAAGTAATTCCTAAGTAATGGTATCCATTCAACCTTCAAAACACCATGAAGGCAGTATATATACTACCCATTATATCACTGAGAAAATTGCAGATCAGACTCTTACTCTACCCTGTGGGAAGGAGTTGGAGGTAGAAAAATCAGTTTTCAAACATCTTGAGACCAGATTATCTGGCCCCGAAGCTGAAAATATGAGTCTTGGCTTGACTAACTGGCATTAAGGAAAAAATAAAATAAATCCTTCAGTGATTGCTGGCTAACTGACTTACCATGATTTAATCCTCAAACTTAAATATTACTTCATTTCTGACCCAAAGTTTGAGTGACTCCATGAAATGATATACCAAGGAAGCAGAGTCTGAGAGACTGGCTTTGGAATCAATGTTTCCAAAGTAACTATGCCTGTTAATTTCTTTCATTTCCATGTGACATATTATCCAAGAAAAAGAGACAGTGACTAGTGAGTCAACAGATACTAAGCACTGAAAGTTTTAACATTTTAAAGAAAGTTAGCCATTCGAATATCAAATTCCTTAGTTTGGGTATTCTTACTCTTCTAGGTGAATGTTCTATGGCAATTGCATAGCCTCTCAAAGTAGCTAGATATGAGGAAGATCCAATTAAAGAGCCCCATTAAACCTCCACTTGCCTCATTCTCATTTCAGCCAAGACGTACAAAGGATCTATTTTATCCTTAAAACTGTGCTGGTACATGAGAAAACACAAGAAAACAAAATGGACTCGGCTTGACCTTGAGACAACATCGCCTGGGGGAAGAACACCAAGCAAAAAGAAAAGAAATGCTGTATAGAGATCTGCCTTTGCTGCTGAATGGCCACATGATAAGCCCTAGTTTTTTCAGTGGTAACATGGGCTTAACATTATACCAGCTGTCCTATAGCAATCCGAAAATAAATTAGGATTAAAAAATACTTTGAAACTTAAAAAATCATTATATTTAAGATAATATGTAAGATATCATTATTCATCAAGCAACTACAGAATAGAAGAAAATATAGAAGTATAATGTGTATAACGTAAAGGCAGAATTTCTCAAAGTTAGTTCAACACAACTATAACTCTGTGAGATGTTTATAGATGTTCCTCAAAAAGAGTCCTATGGCTGGCTGGGGGCGGTGATTCACGCCTATAATTCCAGCACTTTGGGAGGCCAAGGCAGGTGGATCATGACGTCAGAAATTAAACCCCATCCTTACTAAAATACAAAAAATTAGCCAGGCATGGCGGTACATGCCTGTAGTCCCAGCCACTCAGGAGGCTGAGGCAGGAGAATCACTTGAACCTGGGAGGCAGAGGTTGCAGTGAGCCAAGATCTTGCCACTGCACTCTAGCCTGGCAACAGAGCAAGACTCTGTCTCAAAAAACTAAAAAATAAAAAAATAAAGAGTCCCATGGCCAAGTCAGGGTAGGAAGTACAGAATGTAAACAATTTTTCTATTATTAGCACTACCATTACCAGTAGTTAACATTTAATAAGTGTCAGTCACAGTGCTAAGCCTTTTACAGATCATCTCATTTAACCTCACAACAACCTAGATACTATTATTTTCTTTTTCTTTTTTCTTTTTTTTTTTTGAGACGGAGTCTCACTCTGTCGCCAGGCTGGAGTGCAGTGGCACCATCTTGGCTCACTGCAACCTCCACCTGCTGGGTTCAAGCAATTCTCCTGCCCAAACCTCCTGAGTAGCTGGGACTACAGGCACCTACCACCATGCCCAGCTAATTTTTATATTTTTAGTAGAGTCGGGGTTTCACTATGTTGGCCAGGATGGTCTCAATCTCTTGACCTCGTGATCTGTCTACCTCGGCCTCCCAAAGTGCTGGGATTACAGGTGTGAGCCACCGTGCCCCGCCCAACCTAGATACTATTATTATCCCCATCTTACAGATGGGAAAACTGAGGCATAAGACATTATATAACTTGCCAAAGGTTATGTAGCTAATTAGTGACAGAGGCAGGATTCAGACTAAGAGCCCTCACACTTAATCACAACACATACCATTCTCTACTTTCTCAATGTTTTTGAAATTCATTGTGAATCTCTCAGAGGGAAACAGAACACATGTCTTTCCTGAATTTATTTTTTTGGAGCAACCTGTAGCACTTTAGGAAATGGGGCAACAAAGAAAATACATTCATTACCTTTTCCTAAATTTTTCTTCTTCCTAGGCTTGGGCCATACTTTAAGGTATTTCCTTTATGTTCTGTAGCCCAAATTAGTAATCCAAGAAATAACGACTTAAAATTAACTGCCTAAGTCACTCTCACAATATAGAGCACAGCTCATCAAGACACAGCACACAGAATTCACATTACCATTTGGTTTAAATGTCTGGGGCCAGAATTTCATATTGTACAACTGTGAAGGCCATCTACACTTAAAGGAGGAAAATGTACCAACTGTTAAATCATATACATTGTAATTACACATGATTACAATATCCCTTAAAATTCCCAACATTCCATCAAGTGAAGTGAATAAGACTGCATTATTAAACTTGTGCCTTGCACTTATTAGCTTTATTACACCTTAAAGAAAAAAATGGAATAAGCCCATTAGGCAGTTCTGTTACCGGTGAGTGTATTTTCCAATATTTTCTTCATCTAGTTTATGTAGCATAGCCTATAATGTAATCACGCTGTTTGAAAAACCACATTTTTTTATCACCGACACCATTAAGGTGAACTTAGTGTAGAAGAAAGTCAATCATAACACATCAAACACTTAGTTTTATAGAGACTTTAGTAAAGTGGATCCTCATTTTTCAATGACTATATAATTTCTTTGTGCTGTACTAAAAGCCAGGGATATAAGAACAATAATACAAGCTGAAGCCCGAGCAAAAATGATACCCAACGATCAATGACAAGTGGTTACGCAATTTGGTATCTTCACCTCCCCTCTTAAGAATCACACAGGATGCCGGGCGCGGTGGCTCAAGCCTGTAATCCCAGCACTTTGGGAGGCCGGAGATCGAGACCATCCTGGCTAACACGGTGAAACCCCGTCTCTACTAAAAATACAAAAACTAGCCGGGCGAGGTGGCGGGCGCCTATAGTCCCAGCTACTCCGGAGGCTGAGGCAGGAGAATGGCGTGAACCCGGGAGGCGGAGCTTGCAGTGAGCTGAGATCTGGCCACTGCACTCCAGCCCAGGAGACACAGCAAGACTCCGTCTCAAAAAAAAAAAAAAAAAAGAATCACACAGGCAATAAGGTAAATGAAGTTTCTTTTTATAATAAATCTACTATATACACACTAAAATTATCAGGATATTGTCATTCACCACCCATATGCAATCATGTCAAAAACATTACATCTTACAACACTTACAGTGAGCATTAGCAATGGTAGCTAAATGAGCTCTTAGGATAAGTTCCTAACATCACACACAGCATTTTAGCAAATTAAAAAACTTGTGGCAAGGACATATAGAAGAATGGTCCCTTTGACATAGTAGCCCTAATGAAAGAAGTTCCAGCCATGCTTCTTAGCTAAAAACAACATTAACAGAGTGAAGGGGGAGTTACTGTTTAATGGGTGCAGAGTTTCAATTATGCAAGATGAAGAGTTCTGTGGATGAACGGTGTTGACAGTTACACAACAGTGTGAATGTACTTAATGCCACTGAACTATACACTTAAATATGGTTAAAATGGTAACTTGTGTTATGTGTATTTCACCACAATTTAAAATAACAATTTTAAAAACAACATTAACATAATTTCATGCTGTGATTTTCCCTTGGTGGATGGGCATGTTTTTTCCACTTCTTTGTATACTCCCCCTTTTAAAAAATAAACCTGGCCAGGTCCAGTGGCTCATGCCTGTAATCCCAGCACTTTAGAAGCCCAAGGTGGGTGAATCACGAGGTCAAGAGCTCGAGACCAGTCTGGCCAATATGGTGAAACCCCATCTCTACTAAAAATACGAAAATTAGCTGGGCATGGTGGTGGGCGCCTGTAGTCCCAGCTGCTTGGGAGGCTGAGGTAGGAGAATCCTGGGAGGCAGAGGTTGCAGTGAGCTGAGATTGTGCCACTGCACTCCAGCCTGGGCAACAGAGCGAGACTCTATCTCAAAACAAACAAACAAATAAACAAACAAACCTATGTTTTAAAATAAAGGATTAAAATGTCAACATCTAGAATATTATGTCTCGTAAAAATTCTGCTGGGGTTTCATGGTCTTATGCTTCTTCCCTTCTAGAAATAAGCTAGGACAATAAATTCACAATAGACCTGCAATTAATATAAAACTAAAGGTTTGGTGAAATAACACAGATAGGTAGGTTAGGAGTCTAAGGAAACATTTTTTAATTCAATTTGAAGCCAATAAAATGAATACAAAGAGTTGCCAGAATCTTTCTTGTTTTATTATATTTGGCTATCAGCATAAAGGCATTAAGAAGAAAGGTTCAAGCTTTGAAAAGCGAACTCAATAGAAACAAATCAGATTGTACATGTTCCTTCTTCCTCTTTCCTTTCTATGGGCACCTGAACTCAAGAACCTTCAGAACACAGTAAAAATCTAAATCAGATAGTAAGGAAGAGAAGACTAAGATGAAAAGATGCCATTTATGCTGGAGATTGCGTGGGAAGAACACTAGTATGATCCAGGGAAGCAGAATAGTAGCTGCAAAAATCATTAGACACATTGGACCCCAATTTTAAGGGCCAGGCCCAAGGCCAAAGGAACATGTAAGAAACATGTTATTATTTATTTCTCTGAATTATCATAGTGGAAGGACTTCACTTTCAGACCAACTGTTCACAATACTCAGTCATCTGCAGGAAAAAACAATCCAAAATGTGAACATAAGTTCTTAAAGGACTATATTCAGGAGAAAGGACTCACATCTTGGCCGTATCTGCAAAGGGCACTGAAGCCCTGAATGGGTGGCTGAATCAGATGACTTCAAAAGAGCTTCTAAGCCTGAGAAATCAAATTCCACACCAAGGCTGCATCAATGAGTAGGGGATGTTCTGGAATTTTAGGATGTGAACCTTCATGGTCATAGAATAGGGCAATTTTTATCTGTATTCATGTGGTTAGTCAGAACTTAAAATTCTAAGAATGGCTGGGCGCGGTGGCTCAAGCCTGTAATCCCAGCACTTTGGGAGGCCGAGACGGGCGGATCACGAGGTCAGGAGATCGAGACCATCCTGGCTAACATGGTGAAACCCCGTCTCTACTAAAAAATACAAAAAAAATCTAGCCGGGCGAGGTGGCGGGCGCCTGTAGTCCCAGCTACTCGGGAGGCTGAGGCAGGAGAATGGCGTAAACCCGGGAGGCGGAGCTTGCAGTGAGCTGAGATCCGGCCACTGCACTCCAGTCCGGGCGACAGAGCGAGACTCCGCCTCAAAAAAAAAAAAAAAAAAAAAAATTCTAAGAATATGGGTAATCAATTAGAAAATAAGTTAATTATTTTACAACTCTGGAAATACATATTAATACCAATGTTAAAGTATCTGTGGTTGTGACCTAATATCACAACCATAATGTGATGCAGGATTAGTGTATACATGGAAAACAGCTCTCTGGAGGAAAGTTTTATTATTCCCTCAGGGCTTTCTTATGGAGTATGGATTTTTTAATTCCTAGTGGAATATTTTTCATACACCATTGCAGACTATTAAGTACCAGATATTACATTATGTAGTTTAAACTTTGCACTACTTGCATGAGAAGACTTCCCTGTCGGAGAACTATTTTTTATGGCTAGCATTTTTTAATATGAAAATGAACATTCCTTTGGGGTAAGATCACTGCAACTGGAATTTGGGAGAACTTTATAACTTAACATATTCATCAATGTGTAGAAATTCTCTCAGGGGAATAGGGTGAGGAGAAAAGAAAATACAACAGGAAGAAGGCTTTTTAATAACTTACAGTGTTGACACAGGGCAAAGCAATGGTATTTATAAGGTCTGGCTTCCACTGGGCATAACTGTAAACAGGCAGGGGACTAGTGTAGGATGCTAGCAAGTTAAAAAATAATAATAATAGTGTTAAAAAGCAAAGGAAAAAAAATGCATTAAACTTCAGGCCAGTTAAAGGTACACTTACTAATGGTGGACTATTAACTACACACCCAGGAGAGCTGCAGACTCGGAAATATTAAAAAGGCAATATAAATGCACTTTCCAGGCAATTCTTGAGAAAATAGATGTCTTGCAGAATTTTGGAGTCAAATATGGAAATAAAATCTAAGTGTTAGTAGTCACTTAAAAATCTTTGCCACAGAGAACTTGGATACTCAGTATTTGGAAAAGCGGATAGAAAGTTTAAACAAAATTGACTACTCACTTGTAGACTGTGCCTCCGTTGCCATGACCAAGAGTGTCCCGATACCGTATGTCTTGTTCATTCATCTCCACAAGAAAGAAAGAAAAACAAAAAGGG
The DNA here is from genome assembly GCF_002776525.5 of Piliocolobus tephrosceles. Classification (NCBI taxonomy): domain Eukaryota; kingdom Metazoa; phylum Chordata; class Mammalia; order Primates; family Cercopithecidae; genus Piliocolobus; species Piliocolobus tephrosceles. Next base: position 140,782,946 of record NC_045439.1, on the reverse strand, counting down.
TGTCATGCTGTGGATAGAAATGTCAAGGAAAAGCAACTCTGGGCCATAAACAACAAGCAGTCTGGGTCATTTCAAGTTCAGCTGCAAGAACGAGAAGATCAATACAACATTTGCTGTCCAATTTATAAAAGACGATACCAAGGGACAAAGTGATGGAAAGTTTAATGACAATTTGTTTGCCTGGGTCATTTCATTAAAGTTTGATAAAAGGTGTCAAAATGGAATGATATAACATAGCTCAAAAGGGTCAGGTCAGAGATACTGATAAGAAAACAGTCTCCAGTGCTGCATATAACCAATGCCAAAGAGCACCGCACATAACCAAAGTCAAACTTAGGAAGACAACACACACACACACACACACACACACACACACACACACTCTCAGTAATCTAACGCATGATCTGTAAATAAATCAGCCCTAGAAAACTCCTCAGATGTCCCCCATAATTAACATTTAACAAACGAAATAATGTTTATGATTTTCCTAGAGTATATATAGCTTTACTTTGCAAGTAACAAACTAGTATACAGCAATAATTAGGCAGAAATCATATTATGAAGATAAAAAAGTACCAAATCAATGCACTTAAGATGCACACATAGTCGGATATTATAAAGGAAAAATACATGGGCATGTAATTTTCATGACTTTATATATAAAAGTTTGCATGTTTTTCAAGGTTCTATAAAACCTATTATACCACAAATAACTACTCTCATTTGTATCATGAATAGTAGGTGAATTATGTTAGTGCCCATAAAATAATGTTTTAGAGTTTAGAGAGCTCCCTATATAATTATTTATCAAATGACTTTAAGACTAGTCAGACTTTGATGCATTCAGTAATTTTCTACACACTGGTCCAGATGCTTAAAAATTAACTGCCAACTTTATTCACTAAGTGGATTTAATAAAGGTGTTCTTTTCCATATAGCTAAAGCTTGGGGAAAGCCACTGTAAGCCCTGAAAAAAAAAATCAATTTCCAGGGAATTGCACTGCCTTGCATGGGCAGAAAATGGATGGAGTTTTTAATTCAATATCACTTGGAAAAAAAATAGTTTGCTCTCAGACCAGTATAGTAAAGCTTTAAATATTTTGCTCTACTCTAAACTTCTACCAGTTGAATAAAGCAAGGGTTCATTCACCAAGGGAAATATTTTCCTTCTACACATTTCTGAAGTTGAAGCTTCAGAGAGCTGTGATAATTAGGAGTACAATGCAGGTAACAGAAACAGCTTCCTTTCCAAGCCATTTTTCCAATCCCTAAAAGAATACTGACAGATTAATGTGCAAAGGCCAATTCAGCACCCAATTTAATTGTAGTACAACCAGATTGATGCCCTTTACAATCAGCTAATTATTATATTCAGGGTTTGTGAAGTAATGAAAAACATGCCAGAACAATTGGCAACTATTTTCCTATTTGAGGGAAATTCTGTTCATCCCTACCTTTATATTACTAATACAGAAAAAAAACATTTTAAGCTGTATAAAATGTGTGGCATAAACAAAATAAAATCTCATTATTCTGGACGGAATGATAAATTTTAAAGCAGCATGAAGAAAAGTAACACATAAAGTGACGAGATGCTAAACTAGCAGAACTGCTGTTTGGTTTACTTTGATAAATGAAGGATATGTAAATAGCAGTATCCATTGGTGGGCACAAATAGGCCACTGGGCTAATTCCCTTAGAACATTTCTCTAGGTAATCTAAACATGTCTGTAACAACCTGATTTGTACTATTAACTAATAAGCTACACTCATCAAGGCTTGACATAAATTTCTAGGAGAGACATTTCACTCACTCAAGTACACAAATTCTGAATTTGTGGCACTAAGGTTTAAGGGTAAGCAGGAAGTTGCTATGTAGTAGATAGGGTCTATGCTCTGGAGGGGCCACAGTCTGCAATCATATCCCCTCCACCACTTCATAGGCAAAGGGGTAGGTATGGCATGTCTCTGAGCATGTTCAAACGGTGTAATTCTGACTTCTTAGTCTTTTTACCACTAATATCCACTACAGGGAAAAGAGAAGGGAAGAAGCTACGCAATCCACATTCCCAGCACTCCAACCTAACAAGGAGTGGTAAGCATCCAACGCTGTCCGGGCACAGGTGGGGAAGAAGTGCAGGAAGGAGAAGGGGAGAGGGAGAATGTTTATTGCAAGTGTATGTGCATGTGCATTAATCACTGTCTAAGCAAATTCAAGAATGGAAAAAATCAAGACAAATATGGAATCCTTCAGATAACCAGGAGGATTTCAAGAGTCTCATAAAGATAAAAATGGTTTTGAAGAGCAATTTCTAGAACCATGTCACTTAGTATCCATAAAGAGTGAGCAACGTGTTCCTATAATGTGTTTCTACAATGTTTTAAAGTTATGCAAACCTTTGGCCTGTGAACTGACTCATAGTTTTTTAGTTTTTTTTTTTTTTTTTTTTTTTTCTGGAGACGAAGTCTTACTCTGTCACCCAGGCTGGAGTATAGTGGTGTGATCTCAGCTCACTGCAAACTCCACGCCCCAAGCTCAAGTGATTCTCCTGCCTCAGCCTCCTGAACAGCTGGGATTACATGCACGTGCCACCATGCCCAGCTAATTTTTGTATTTTTAGTAGAGATGGGGTTTCACCATGTTGTCCAGGCTGGTCTCGAACTCCTGACCTCAGGTGATCAGCCTGCCTCAGCCTCCCAAAAGTGCTGGGATTACAGGCATGAGCAACTGTGTCCAGCCTGGTCATTTTTTAATATTTAAAAATATCAGATTCTTTTTCTTTTTGCTTATTTGAATTTTCTAATTTTTATATGCTGTACAAATACTCCTCATGTAAAAAAAAAAATTGGGAGGGGATGGGAAAAACAAAGCAGAGCCCAAGAATTGATTACAAAAAATATTTTTAGAAGTTCATATCTCTGATCAATTAGGCTAATTTAATTGATCTTAACTATGAAAAAATCATTAAAGCGATCCACAATCAACTAGTAGCATTTTTGCCTTTTTCATTTAGATAAGGATATTAATTCAACTTTTCAAAATGAAGCATAGGAAGAGTGTTCGTTATATAAGAAAGTGATATTTAGAAGCTTACAGAATATCGTATTTAAATATTATAGTTGGGATCAAGTATCATTTAAAAAAAATCACAGAATTTTACAGCATTCTAAGACCAGTTAGCCCACTTTACTTAGGTTACATAACTAGTCAAAAACTCAGTCTTTCAGTATACTCCAGTTCAACATCATAGCTCAGCAGTTTGTCTCAGGTGTTAAGTATGGCAGGACATTCCTATCAATGGCTACTGGCCCACAGGAAGGTAAACAATCAACGGAAAGATACTCACAAGTTAAAAGCAATTTCATTAGCTATGATGTTAGTTTTTAAGAAGAAAACCTTTTTAAAATCACACAGCTCTTTAAATTGAAAACAGGTGAAGGACAGCTTTTTATTCAATAACAATACCAAGTAGTTTTTAAATACAGTCCAGGTTCCTTGTTTTGACTAAAAAAGCAAATAAAAGGCAGAATAATAAATGTGAGGGAGGAAGAAGAAAAAGCCACAGGAGTTATAATTACATGTCAACTGCCAAGATAGCAAATGACCTTAGAGAAATGACTGGCACTGAGCTCTGTTCCTGCTGAAAGAGAGGCAGGAGCCATAAAAGAAACAGAGACAGCAACAACCCATGGGCAGAGTCAGGTTGGGTTTGTGTGGGTAAAAGAGGGTTGTTGTGTAGTTTGGGCTTACATACACAGTCTCATTTATGTTTCAGTCTTCCTCTACAATCCAAGATGAACTGTAAGAATCTAAGAGTTATATATACTAGTAATGATACAGTTTTTAAACCTAATTTTACAGTAGATACCTATTCCCCCTCCCTTTTTTTCCCTAAATACAAAAGGGTTTTCCTGTTGTTGTTGGGTTTTTTTTGAGACAGAGTCTTGCTCTGTCACCCAGGCTGGAGTGCAGTGGCACAGTCTTGGCTCACTGCAACCTCCACCTCCCGGGCATGGGCCGCCATACCCAGTTAATTTTTTGTATTTTTAGTAGAGAAGGGGTTTCACCGTGTTGGCCAGGGTGGTCTCAAACTCCTGGCCTCAAGTGGGCCTTCTAAAGTGCTGGGATTATAGGCATGAGCCACCGCGCCCAGCCAAGTACAAAAAGCTTTTCTAAAGGCTTTTTGAAGTTATCGAAATAACAGCCAAAAGATGCAGCTGGACCAGAATTAGTTCTAGATCTGATTTGAGTAGATTTATACTTGATTTATCAGGAATAGGAAAATACTGCCACCCTCTCCTATAAAATCTTTTTAAAAAACAGAAAAAGAAAAAATAACTTTAGAGATGCAAAGGCCAAAGTCACATATCTTTGGAGTAACTGTGCACTTTTTAAATTCTTCAAATTGACCCTTTGGGCTATTTCTAATCAGTTTCAAATCAAGGGCCAATGTTAAACAGATGATGCCACACTAGAACTGAAGTAGGAAAAACATATCCAGAAAACACATCAGTGAGACTGATTTATAGCTCTCAATAAAACATGCCAAAAATACCTTCTGATTTATTTTTTTAAGCTGGAAAAATGGAATTACTCCAACATAAAGTAATAACAGGAAAACAATGTCTCTGTTTCAAAGACTAAATGTTAAACTTTTTTTAAAGTGCTTGATTTAATATATTAATGAAATTAATGGAAAAAATGAAATGGAATTCAATTATGGATCAGCACAGAAAATATTCTTTGTTTATTGTCTGTCTGTGTTAAGAAGAATCAGTACCTATCGCCTATAAATCATTAAAATAAAAATGCTCAATTAATCCTTATTTTATATGTAAAGGTCTGACAGAAACTAGTCCCATCACTAGACCTTTGCTTCACAAATCGAAGCAATAATGGTTTCAGAAAGCAGTCACACTCTATGAGCAGACAATTGGAGAGATTTAGTAAATCCCACTTTATAGAGCAGAGACTAATCGGAAAACACAGGCCAGTCAAATGTTTCTTATGAAGTGTTGACACTATATCAATGCTGAATCAATTGGTGGCATTTACTCTGAGTGACAGAAAAGAAATAAATATTTATATCACATAACCTATATCAATGAACCCAGGCAGAAAGCTATTTCTAACTTGTCAATATTTGATTATCTTGAAGAATCATGTCCCTTTCTTTTAATGATTAATATGAATTCCTTATTAAATCTAAGTGGAGGCTAGTGGAAAGGCAAATCATTATTAATGCTTGAGAGCATAAACCACTAAAATAAAAAACTATGCTCAAGTGTTAAAGTATCATTAAATGTGACTTACATCTTCCATATCAAGTGGTGTCTGTGTTCAGCCCAGAAATTTATTGATGCCTACAACTGTGCACAGTACCTCACTGCAATGCAATTTCACTCACTGTTTAGTTACCCTATAGCACCAAGGAATTAAGGAATTAGTAGAAGGAGACATTTTGAAAGCTTCCAAAGGTGGGTTTTTTTGGTTTTTGAGGGAATTTTTTGAGTGCAAGTAAATGTAAGAAAGGCTAATCCTTATAAAGAAAAAAAAAAGCTGTATTGTTTAATATGGTTATCACATTCCCAAGGGAAAGCAATAAACAATCTTTAAGTGTCAAAAATCCTTGCCATGACAACCTCCCACCATAAAGAACCTCATAACTGAAGCCACTAAGATATCTATGGTACTAGGTTTACTGTCAAAACATTATGAGCATTTCAGAATGCTTATTTTTTGCAGTGGAAAAAACTGTTTTTCATTTTTGGAAGAAGAGTCTATGACAGGTTATTTTCCATTGCCTGGGCTGAATAAATGTAGTTAAAGCTTCTTAATTTATGTCAATTTTGAAATATATTTTCCAGCTGAGGAACACAGTGACTCATAAAAATTACAATTAGTAACTAGAATGCAAGCATGTTGAAGATACACAAATATCCTAGGCTCAATATCTTTGCTTTTAGTCAGAGTTTGTTTATATATACTGGTTCTAACAAAATATAAGGCACTGAGGTGATACAGATGTGGACCTCAATCTAAACAAACCTTTGGCTGCTGAAAGTTAAAGGTATTCGATAAATACTATCTAAAATGTTGAGAGTACAAAGATTATACTTACACCACTAGATTCTCCTTAGCTGTATACAGGATATTTAAGGACTGGAATTCACATACTCTGGATGGCAATCAGATGTCAGAAGCAGATCAACTTAATTTCTTCTAACTGTATTCAAGGAATTGTGTGCTAAATAAGCAAGGCCTCCAGAAGCACTACCATACAGCACTGTTTTAAGGCATGCACATGTATTAGGCCACAATGTTACAGGTGATATTAAAGGACGGGCAGGAGGACCTGGCTTTGTCTTCTTGACATGCTCCACTACAAGTACTTGATTCACGAAATGCCAATGAGGCTTGGAGAGGTCAGCGTGTGAAGGCACTGAATAAGCATCTGAGATAATTAAGATTTCAGCCTTCGAAACATGGACGGGAAGTGAACAGCAGTTAAGAAAATCAATAAGAGTCTTTTATTTGCAGTGACACAGATGTCTCAGTCAATAGAGCCTAATAGGCAGGCTTGATCGCAATGGACAGGCGCCTGCCTCCAAGGCTATCAAAGGGCTTCCACTATAACAAACATTAAAACGCATTTATGTTGCTATTGAAGAATCGAGGACCCTGTAGGTAGCGTAATTTACCAGTGTATGTTTAAAAGCACTATACTATTTCAGATGTGTCCATTTACTTGAATCAAAATTAGTAAGAAATAACTGGCCTGAAGGCTCGTTTGCCCCTCACTGGCTGGGTTAGGTCATTCAGCATGGGATGGCCAGTCTACGAGGCAAACCAAGGTCTCCTGAAGGCCAGGAATTTTATACGCCAAAGGTCTGCTGTCATTCTGCTTCCCTAAAAAGCCAGTGTTAGTTTCAGGACAAAAGAAGAAGCTAAGGTGAAAAAGTAATGGTTTTTCCTTTTCTCCCCAAAGATAATGAAAGAAACAGTCACCTCAGAATGCAGGGCCATTTCAACAGCCCACGAGTTGACACACTTGTTCAGAACTGATTAACTTTTTAAAAACTGAGATGGTAGCAGGATGTGTGCATGGTACTTCAATCTGCTGGGAGTGAAACCCATTAGCACAGTTTGAAAAACGGCCTGCAAATTGTTCTGCCAATCAAATTAAGCCATGTTATTCATTTATGACAGGAAACTCACAGACTCTTTATCTGTTTAGTAAGCTTATGGATACAAAAAATGGACAGTAATATGTTATTACTATGTGCAAATCTTAATATATAATAATACCTACCTGGCCATTGGCTAATATTTTTTTCAGTTCAGCAGAAGACTTCTTTAAGCTGAAAAGGAAAGATACTTTTTAGTGACAAGATCATCAACACCTCTGAACACCACTGAAAATTCTAGACTGAAATACACCTTTGCTTTTAGGTATAGGGATTGAGCACACTCTTCACATCCTTCTCCCAATATAATTTTTTTTCAAAAGTAACTGGCCAAATGCAAAAGGTATCAAATAAAGACACTAAAACTCTATTAGTAATCTAAAGCAATAAAAAAGCCTACAGTTAAGATGAAGCTACAATATTTTACGAACTATTTCAGTGACTTTTTTATGGTCATTAGTTCTACTGCCTTTAGATAGCCTTTCAGAGGCAATTTCATGCGGACAATGTCAGCTGCTAAGCACTAATATTCACAGCAAATAAAGATTATAGAACTTCAAAAGAAAAAACAGATAATTTAAGTCCTGGTCTCTCACACAGTTAAAAGTTATAATTGAGTTTCCTGGGAAGCAAATATGTAGTACAAATAAACCCTGGTACTCACTAGCTGTGTGATCTGGGACAAGTTACTTATCCTCGCTGAACCTCAATTTCCTCTTTCTGTAAAATGGGGAAAATACCAATTTCACAGGGTAACCAGGAAAATTAAATATTACAAAAAAATTGCCGGGCGCGGTGGCTCAAGCCTGTAATCCCAGCACTCTGGGAGGCCGAGACGGGTGGATCACGAGGTCAGGAGATCGAGACCATCCTGGCTAACACGGTGAAACCCTGTCTCTACTAAAAAATACAAAAAGCTAGCCGGGCGAGGTGGCGGGCGTCTGTAGTCCCAGCTACTCCGGAGGCTGAGGCAGGAGAATGGCGTAAACCTGGGAGGCGGAGCTTGCAGTGAGCTGAGATCCGGCCACTGCACTCCAGCCCGGGCGACAGAGCGAGACTCCGTCTCAAAAAAACAAAAAAAAAAAAAACAAAAAATCTAGTGCTGTGTCTTGTCCATAGTAGGTGTGTTTTTACAAACAAAATTAATAAATTTTAGCTGGCTTTTTTTCCTTTCCTATGGGTATGAGACTCAGCTTCCAGAGTTATTTAGGAAATACTAAAGCGTTTTCTGAACATATATGACTACGTTAACACTCATGGATGAATTTAGTGAAAGTCCTTTTTTTCTTTCTTTCTTTCTTTTTTTTTTTTTTTTTTTGATAGAGAGTTTCGCTCTTGTTGCCCAGACTGGAATGCAAAGTACAATGGCACAATCTCGGCTCACCACAACCTCCACCTCCCTGGTTCAAGTGATTCTCCTGCCTCAGTCTCCCGAGTAGCTGGGATTACAGGCATGCGCCACCACGCCTGTATTTTTAGTAGAGACGGGGGTTTCTCCATGTTGGTCAGGCTGGTCTCGAACTCCCAACCTCAGGTGGTCTACCCGCCTCGGCCTCCCAAAGTGCTGGGATTACAGGCAGGAGCCACTACCCCGGCGTGAAAGTCCTTCTTGAATAAAGAATGGTAGTCAAGGGGAGCTCTGAAGTCTTCTAGCTTTATAATGAGTTATACCTGTGAATATCTACCTGGCTAGTAGAGTAGCATATAAAATAGCACCTTCTCCCAACAATATTCTATTTGAGATTTAAAGCCTGTTAAGAGGCCGGGCACAGTGGCTCATGCCTGTAAACCCAGCACTTTGGGAGGCCGGGGCAGGTGGATCACGAGGTCAAGAGACCGACACTATCCTGGCTAACACGGTGAAACCCCGTCTCTACTAAAAATACAAAAAATTAGCCAGGCGTGGTGGCTGGTGCCTATAGTCTCAGCTACTCGGGAGGCTGAGGCAGGAGAATGGCATGAACCCAGGAGGCAGAGCTTGCAGTGAGCCAAGATCGTGCCACTGCACTCTAGCCTGGGCAACACAGCAAAACTCTGTCTCAAAAACAGTAATAATAATAAAAATAAAACCTGTTAACTCTATTCTTTTTCTTTTTTTTTGAGACGGAGTCTCACTTCGTTGCCCAGGCTGGAGTGCAGTGGCGTGAGCTCAGCTCACTGCAACCTCCACCTCCTGGGTTCAAGCGATTCTTCTGCCTCAGCCTCCTTGAGTAGCTGGGACTACAGGCGCACCCCACCACGTCCAGCTAATTTTTGTATTTTCAGTAGAGACAGGGTTTCATCATGTTGGCCAGGCTGGTCTCAAACTCCTGACCTCGTGATCCACCCACCTCGGCCTCCCAAAGTACTGGGATTACAGGTGTGAGCCACCGCGCCCGGCCAACTCTATTCTTAACCTACCCATTTAGCCCTTTACCTACCTACCCATGCTAGGTATTAGTATAGATGTCTTTCTTCCTACCATACCCTCCCCCAATAAGGGAGAGTCTGGGAACTCCCTGAGAACACAGACACATCTTACGCATTCTATATACTCCACTCTCTTCTCACCCTTAAATATAGCCCAATGACTTGGCATATGCTAAGGGTTCCATAAATGGTGGTCACTGCTCTGGTTATTATTATACAGTGGTGGCAGTAGTAGTAATGCAGTAAGACATTAAGATCATAAATACATCAGAAAGCAAAAGGGGCCAAGCACAGTGTCTCAAGCCTGTAATCCCAGCACTTTGGGATGCCCAGGAAAGAGGATCGCTTGAGCCCAGGAGTTCAAGAACAAGCCTGGGCAACATAGTAAGGTCCCATCTCTAAAAAAAATTAAAAACTTAGCCAGGCATGGTGGCACCTGCCTGTAATCCTAGCTTCTCAGGTCACCTGAGGCCAGGAGGTCGAGGCTGTGGTGACCCATAATTGTGCCACTGCACTCCAGAATGGGGGGTGACAGCAACGAGACCCTGTCTCAGAAAGAAGGAAGGAAGGAAGGAAGGAAGGAAGGAAGGAAGGAAGGAAGGAA